>NW_026652280.1:37120312-37223389 GCF_009828535.3 Hylobates moloch
AGTCAGGAAACAACAGGTGCTGGAGGGGATGTGGAGAAATAGGAACACTTTTACACTGTTGGTGGGACTGTAAACTGGTTCAACCATTGTGGAAGACAATGTGGCGATTCCTCAAGGATCTAGAACTAGAAATACCATTTGACCCAGCCATCCCATTACTGGGTATAAACCCAAAGGATTATAAATCATGCTGCTATAAAGACACATGCACACGTATGTTTATTGTGGCACTATTCACAATAGCAAAGACTTGGAACCAACCCAAATGCCCATCAGTGATAGACTGGATTAAGAAAATGTGACACATATACACCATGGAATACTATGCAGCCATAAAAAAGGATGAGTTCATGTCCTTTGTAGGGACATGGATGAAGCTGGAAACCATCATTCTCAGCAAACTATCGCAGGGGCAGGAAACCAAACACCGCATGTTCTTACTCATAGGTGGGAATTGAACAATGAGAACACTTGGACACAGGAAGGGGAACATCACACACCAGGGCCTGTCATAGGGTTGGGGGAGTGGGGAGGGATAGCATTAGGAGATATATCTATTGTAAATGACGAGTTAATGGGTGCAGCACGCCAACGTGGCACATGTATACATATGTAACAAACCTGCACATTGTGCACATGTACCCTAGAACTTAAAGTATACTAAATAAAAAGAAAATACACAAATCATATTGAATGAAATTTCCAAAATGTGAACACAGTCATGTAATTAACACCCAGATCAGGAAACAGAATATCAACAGACTCCAGAAGGCATACCTCCTAAGTCCCTTCTGGTTGCTAATTATCTTCTACTCCAACTAAGGGAAACCACTCATTTCTAATGGTATAGATTAATTTTTCCTCTTTTTGAGATTTATAAAAATGAAATCCAACTGTGTCTGATCATTTATGTCTAGCTTCTTTCACTCAATAATATGTCTAAGAGGTTTATCCACACTGTTGCATGTACTTGGAGTTTATTCATTCTGGTTGCTGTATGGTATTTCATTGTAGGAGTACATGACAATATACTTATCCATCCTGTGCTTCATATCAATAATGTTATTGGTAATACTTTCTTGTGTGCGTGTTTTTTTTGTTTTTTTTTTGGGTGGGGGGGATGGAGTCTCACTCTGTTGCCCAGGCTGGAGTGCAGTGGTGCAATCTTGGCTCACTGCAACCTCTGCCTCCTGAGTTCAAGCAATTCTCCTGCATCAGCCTCCTGAGTAGCTGGGACTATTAGGCATGTGCCACCACACCTGGCTAATTTTTTTGTATTTTTAATAGAGATGGGGTTTCACTGTGTTAGCCAGGATGGACTCAATCTCCTGACCTCGTGATCCGCCCACCTCAGCCTCCCAAAGTGCTTGATTAGACATAAGCCACTGTGCCTGGCCATTGGTAATACTTAAATTACCTGTCTTTTGCTGGACATAAGCACTCATTTCTTTGGGGTGTATTTCTCAGGTAGATTTACTCTATCATAGGATATGCATATGTGCAGCTTTAGTAGATACTATATAATGTTTCCTGAAGCAATTGTACCAATTTAAATTCTTACTAGCAAAGCAAGAGAGGCCCAGTCACTCCATACTCATGCCAACAATTTGGTATTATCTCTCTTTTTTTAAAAAAAAAAAGTTATATTGAGTTTTTGTGTATGGCATTACGGTTTTAATTTGCATTTCCTCAAAATTAATTTTTGTGCTTTTGTCCATTTGGATATCCATTTTCCCTAGGTCCCTGTTCAAGCTTTTTGTCCATTTCTCCATTGGTTTGATTTTTTAATTAATTGGTAGAAATTATTTATCTATACATTCTGGCTATGAATCTTTTTTTGACATATGCTTAATGATTATTGTCTCTCCTTCCTATGGGGCGTCTTTTCACTCTTGATGTCTTTTGAAAGTAGTTGTTTTTAATTTCCATGATTAGTAATTTTTTGTATTCTATTAAAAGAATTTTTGCCTACTACAAGGTCACAATGATGTTTTTTTTAATTTTTTTCTTCTAAAAACTTCATTGTTATTCTATATTAATATCTGTAATCCATCTCAAATTGAGCTTGTGAGGATATTGTGATCCACTCTGCTGATGGTCATATTGATCCTGAGGGCATTGTAAAAACATTTTCATGTGAATTATGCTAATATTGATTACATGTTCTTTTTTACAGATTGAATTCCATGAACTCAATTGAATTCTATGATTAATTTTCCACAGAGCAAACCATTTTCAATCTTTTGTTTTAATTTTAATTTTTAAAAACTCATGTCAATTTGGAATAAGTACGATTAAATTTAAAAATAACACCATAATTTAAAGATTTTTTTCCTATGTTGTTACTTTTGCATTTGTCATTTTCATTATACCTAATTTCTCTTAATCAAATTTTTACAAATCTAAATTTTGACAAGAATATGTTTTGTTTCTGTGCTTTTTAGTAAATAAATGTAAGGGTGGATAGTTTTAATTATTGTCATTTTGTATAGTATTTGTTTTGGAATTGGATAAATACTGTTTTGTTTATTAGCATAAGAAATATGGAATTTTTTTTCTGCAAATAAAAGAAACAGAAAAGAATGGGGTATAGTTAAAAAGTAAGGCCAAGGCAGGCGGATCACCTGAGGTTGGGAGTTCGAGATCAGCCTGACCAACATGGAGAAACTCTGTCTCTACTAAAAATATAAAATTTGCTGGGCATGGTGGCGCATGCCTGTAATCCCAGCTACACGGGAGGCTGAAGCAGGAGAATCACTTGAACTCAGGAGGCGGAGGTTGTGGTGAGCCGAGATTGTGCCACTGCACTCCAGCCTGGGAAACAAGAGCGAAACTCCATCTTAATAATAATAATAATACATTAAAAAGTTAGAGATATAGTCCCACACACCCACATTTGCACACATGTAATGCACAAGTACAAATTGTCTTTGAGACAAGAAAGAGTAAAAATGTTGGGATAAGCATCCTGCTTCATTGCTAGACAAAGCAACTCAGTCTTCTACATATGTGCTTTTGAAAGAGATTTTATTGTCTGTCCTAACTATATTGATTGTGTATGACATGGTAAGCATAAGTTCAATTTAGGAGCATTAGTTTTTCAATCCCTCAATAAAACAATGGTATGTATGACATTTGATAAATGTAATTAACACTTAAAATAGGGTTAACTCTGGCATCTTTAAGATATCTATTTTAGTGTCTGAATATTTTCTTTTTCTGGAAGAATATTCTCAACTGGGTAAGAAATTGCCTAGTGAAGTGCACAAAGATTCACCAGTGAATTAAATAGAATTAATTTACAACAGCATTTAGATTGTTAATTAACAATCTAAAAGCCCATTTGAAGAGCCATAGGAACAGGGAAGATGGGTGAGAGATCCTGATGCAGGTTGTCTCCTGAAGGGGATCTGAGAACAGAGGCATGAGTCAGAGACTGGCCCCAAAAACACAGAAAAAGGAGTCTGAATGCAAACATGGGTGGTCAAGGGGAACTTTGCTTAAGCATGATTTTGCTTGGAAGCTGGTCCTGAGGATAGCAGTTGTATCCTACACTTTCGATTATGTATCCCATTGTATCTCAAACTTAAATTTTTGACTGACAACATGAATGAATCAGAATTTTTCTTATATCATTGAAATTTCTCCTTCAATAATTATACTGTATGAATATATAGATACATCAACTATCAGTTAAATGTGTCTTTATCAGCTAAGAAATATTTTCAAATTATGTCTGCTATAATTGGATTAATACATTCCCATTTCAGTATAATGTGTTTATAAGTTTATACTAAGTTTATTTTAAAAAATAGTATGGCAAGCCTTTCCTTCCTAACAGACCATATAGATGCTGCTTCTGATTCCGAGAGTTGCTTCTGCTCCCAAATAATAAATGTAAAAGGAAGTGGTTACATAGATTTATGGTGTGATTTCATGGCATTATGGTGAATACTCATAACTGCAGGACTTTGTAGAAAACAAAACCTGATATTTAACTCAAGTAGTCTGGACCCTATCCTCTGTGGGAAAACATATATTTCCTTGTAGCTTAAGGCCATCTTAGAAGAATAGATATACATGACATGAAAGTTGTAACATTTTGTGAGTATGTGTGGAGAATTTATCTTTTCTAGTCATTCTTGGCATCATTTTTCACAATGGAAAAGCACTACCCTCATTATGCGATACCGTTTCTAGCTATAAAAATGAGAAATGGTTTTTTTTTTAGTTCAGAAACGTTTGATTTAAAAAAAAGATACAAACAACTTGCTGTCAAGTTTTGGTTTTCAGATACAAATTATGCATTTTACAACTTCACCCAAATAAATGTTATCTTTCCCAGGAGGTCACTGTTCAGAAATGAATAAAGAAGAGTTATTGATACCATAACATTACTTGATACTGTTTAGAAAAGTAAAGAGAGAAAAAGTCTTTAACATATCCAAATAGGCTTCTTACTGTCTTTGTTTTCTACCTCAAAGCTAATCACTGTGATTTACAGAAATAGCACACGCAGTACATATAAGATGCAATCTCAATAGAACACTTTTTTTTCCTTGGGGTTTTCATTTCTGTTCTGTTTTATCATTGTATAAACGGATTCCAGTAACATCATGCTGATTGATCTCATACTTATTTTTTTAATTGTGGTAAGCACAGATAACATGAGACCTATGCTCTTAACTTTTTTATTCTAAATGCTATTTTTCTTTTTTTTTAATTTTGATATATTTAGGGAGTGCAAGTACAGTTTTGTTACATGGATATACTGCACAGTGGTGAAGTCTGAGCTTTTAGTGTATTCATCACACAGATAGTATACATGTGCCCAATAGTTAAATTCTCATTCGTCACCTCCACCCACCCTCCCATCTTTCAGTGTCCAATATCTATTATTCCTTGCTGTATGTCCATGTGTACACATTGTTTAGCTCCCAGTTAAAAGTGAGAACATGAGGTATTTGACTTCCTGTTCCTGAGTTATTTCACTTACTATCCACTTACATTTTTAAGTGTGTGGTCAAGTTTCATTAACTGTGAGCACAATGTTGCCTCTTACTCTTGAAAGATCTCTTGAGAAGACTGCTAAGTCCACCAATCCAATCTTAATCCTTTCGTAAAGAGGTTGCAAGCTGGTAGTGTTTAGAAAAGATCTACCCAACAGATGCATTACATTTGCACCACATGGATTTAAAAACAAAACTAAACTGTCAACAGTTAAAATTACACATGCACAAAGACAAAGGCAGCCTTCTAAATTCTCTTGACCAATAGAACTCTCTCTCTATGCTGGACCAAAATTCTGCTAAGGCTAAATCAGCCTCTATTTCTCACCCTCTGCTTTTAAATCATTTATATGACATTCCTAATTTCTGCAGAGGTTTGAGTTTTCTGCTCCCAAGACACAAAGAGCATTGGTCATACTATTCATCTCATCTATGTGCAACATTTAATCCTGCATTCACGAATGCCACTAGTCCTCTTGGAATGACTTCCTTTTTGCCTAATGTTGGTCTGTCCACTTCAAGTCCCACTTCACTGAGAAACTTCCCCAGGCAACCATGGCTATTTCGGATTTCTCTTTTCTGTGAACTCAGGTAATACCACACAAATTAGTAATTGATCAGGCTGTTTTGCAAACAGCCAAGGACAATGTCCCAGTTAAAACTTTGATCAATGCCATCCTTGTTAATTCACAAGTAAAGAGACAGGGTGAGCCATAGGTAAATCTCCTCCTTTGATTAAAAATGTTTTATTGATTTAGATCCTTTTTGTTTTATTTTCCCTTAGAAAAATATTGTCTCCATCCTCCAACATTTTTTCCTGATAATTCAGAAGAGTATCTGGGCCAAACAGGAAAACAATGAGTCTCTCCTTCAATTTCAGAGGAGGCTGTTGTTGGAAACCTGCAATTTGCTTAAGGACAGGGTTTGTATCTTCCCTACTAGGTATCAAACACATGGCCAGGAACACTGGGCCTCAGTAATCAATAAAAGTATTCAAAAGAACAAATGAAGAAATGAAGACTAGTCTAAAGGGAGGCATGGGCTAAATTTAGAGTCACTTAAGTTAAGACTGGCTTTTGCAGGAAGTAGAGCATCTGTGATTTAATAGGAAATGGTAACCGATCAGAAATAACTACTCCACCATTTACCAGTGTCTCAAAAGTCATTCTTCAGAACCATTCTTAAGAATCATAATACCATCCAAATATCTTAATGAGAGGTAGTTCTTTAAGTTGTTAATAGCTTTTCTTTTCATAATATTTTCTTAATGGCAGTGACTTCTAACTGCACCAGCTAGTGGGTTGCAGAGAATTGATCCCACCACAGACATGTAGGAAGATGAGGGAGAATGGATGCCAAGTTCTGGGATGTTGATAGAACCAACAGAAATTAATGTTATTCTGCCATGAAAGCTCACAAAATCACACACACAAAAGAGAAGGAGACATTAGAGTATATTTGTCTTCATCTGCTCCTTCATGAGAACACGTAAGCCTAATCACCTCCCATAATAAGCAACTACCCCAGGACCAGGTCCCTAATTAGTAGCCAACCTAGGAAAGTGGCTCTGTATCTATTGTTCTTTCCCAAACATTTCTATCAGAAAATTGCATTTTTTCTTCACCTATTAAATCATTTTTTTACAAAACTGATCCATGACTTGACAGTCATTTTTCCCAGTGTTATTTTATAGCAGGCATTTGCACCAACACCTGGCTGAGGAATGAACCTTCTTATCCTTCTAGTGGGTATAATCTTCTAGGCTCAGCTATCTTGAGAAGGAAGGCCTGGCACTGGGAAACAGGTAGGGGCTGTTACAGACACTGAAATGTGAAACAGGAGGCAGGCTGAGCAGTGTTGCAGGGAGACTGCACCAACTCAAAACCTGATTATCTGGTCATTTTTTCTCTGGCATCTGCTGCTGAACTCCATTCATCATGAACTGTAAAAAAATAAATAAATAAAATTTTAAAAATCTAGTATTTGTGCACTCACCTTAACATTAGAAAGACCCAGCCTGGAGGAGAATGTGTAAGCATATTTGGAAAAAAAAAAAAAAAAAAGTGTGCAAGTGAGAAGAAAAAAAAATACATGGAGCATTGTAAATCTATTTAAAAACAAAATCTAAATGTCATACTATATATCATCCTATAATGGAGCTCCTGCTGTGCCCTTCACTGTCTCCTTCTTGCTTTGGCTCCAGGCTAGGCTGCATCAGCCACGAGATAATATCTGTATATATTTTTCAACCAGCAGCACCGAACAGAAGGTTCTGGGGCTTATTGCCCAATTTGAATTTTAGAATAAAGGAAGAGAAGATCTTTGGTAAAGTGCAAATTAAGCCAACATCCTACTTGGTAGTGACAGCCTCTCAGGTCTCTATCCCTCTCATATCTTCTTGTTTTTTTCCATGGGCTGTTGTCTTCTTTAACTTTCTATGGTGGTCAGCGTCTACAGACCCTCTCCTTTCTGTTCCCTCTAAGATCTGCTTTTTGCAAAGCATTAGGAATTCATTTGCACTAAGATGTGGATATCTAAGGGCAGCTTTTGGTGGAGAAACTGTCCACCAGATCAATGTAAGGAGGTTTTCACTAATGAAATTCCAAGTATAAGTTATCAAATGACATGTATACTAGAAGAGACTTGGGGAAGTCTGGGCAAGGGCTTAAGAGGCAAGCTCCTTCCCTGGGAAAATGTCTTCCAAAGTTTGGCCACTAATTATTGAACCAGACAGTTCTTTTTAAGGGGAATGGAGCTGGAATTAAGGTCAGGAGACATGACTGTGTCTCCATGATTATTAAACACTTTGATCACCATCCTTCTTACCTCTTAGGTGTAGTTCTACAAACAAGAACGGAAGTACAAATAAAGTTCAAAAGTTATCGCATGATTGTCTCATTCGAATCTGAAAGTAGATAAGCAATCCTTGCAAATGCTATGTTAACAAGTGGCAGGATAACTATAGAGCCTTGTGCTGCTTATATCTGTTGACACAACCTTTGTTTTTAGCTCTGGCCCTTGTTTAATAAAAAGAGGTTGAGATTTAGGATTGGCAAAAGCAGAAACTTTCTGAGAAGGAAGAAGGTGAAAGCAAGCATCAACAATAGATAAATAAGATCAGCACAGGCCTGCCAATTGTAGTCCCAGACCTCTAACAAGACCCCATATAGCAGACAACCCTTTAATAGGAGGTGTTCTGTTTTCACTGTGCCTCAAGACAGGGAGCAGAGGTGAGAAGTTCATTGCATACTGTTTTCTTAGCTCCCTGCTTTCCATGGGGCTGTCATTTCCTCCCTTCAGCCTCTCAAATGTAAGTCTGTGTTTATAGAGGGTTATAGCAGGCAGTCAGCTCAGTCTTAATATTCTTTATCAAAGATCAAATAAAAACACAAAAAGGAGACGCAGCCTGAAGAGCTTCCTCATGGCAGGGGGCCCATCTCTTGGAAAAATGACTGTCCATTTGCTTTGTCTTGTGTACTCCCCATTAGAAGTTCCCGGAGTGCTCCTTGGCAACATCTGTAATCACACACCCTCAGCAGAACCCTGTGAGAGTGATTTTTCTTTAATGAAAAAGATCAGAGCCTCTGGGGAAGAGAGGAGAGGAGAAGGAGAGGCTTTAGTGTGTATGCTAGGTTGGAGGAACAGACAGAAAGAATGTAATACTCTTACACTTCATGTCATATACACTTAAGTGGAATAAATTACTCCATTAAGCTTTTTATTCTGTACTTTCAGGGATAGTTTACTGAAAATACTAGTTCAATATATGTCCATTCTGGTGAATATTCTATATTAGCACACTAGTAAGCAGAACTTCCAAATAATTTATATCGAGGATGAAGCTCCTCCCAGTGATGACATTGTGAAAGGGCCATTGCAGATGTATCTGTCTTCTGTCTTCATTATATGCTTATAACATTTAGTACTAGGGATCTTAGATAGCTCATCAGTGCTAAATAATAGTCATGTGGTCATTCAACATAAGCGATCATTTCTTCTCTCCAAAGTCTCCTCCCCAGCTCTAGGCTTGGTACATTACATGGCTCATCTCTTTTATCCCTGTACCTGAGCCCTGTTCATTCATTCATTTATTCGATGCTTACTTATGAACAGTCCTTGTGTATGCAATTTGAAAAAATCAGAAATAATTGCTAACTTCATACAGTTTGTATTTGAGTCAGGGAGACAACCAATTAACAAATAAATGGGCATAAATGAGTATACAGTATATATTTTGTGTAACCTTAGACAAGGAAAAAGAAGTAGTGTTGCCATGAAAAAGAGAAATAGAGATAACTACCATGGATTGGGCATCAGATGAAGCCTCTCTAGAGGATGGGAAAGAGCCAGGAGAAATGTACTCTAGAGAAAAAGCAGATGCATGAAGATTCTAAGTCTGGCTTTTGTCTGACCAAATCTTTTTGTGGTCTCTTAGCCCTCCCTACTTTGTTTCTGCTCCTCTCCTCATGGCCAAAAAGGCATGGAGTTAGCCCTGGACCAGCAGTTTGTAAAGGCCTTGCTTCTTACCGGCAAAATTATTTGTTAATCATGCTATGTCTGTCTACTTACCTGCTGTGTTTCCCTGCAGTCAGTCTACCTCACCCTTGTGAGTCACATTCCAGCCACCCTCTTAATGCTGTTTTCATTACTTCTCTTTGTCGTTAATTCAAATCCTCTTTCTCTCTCTTCCTTCCTTCTTTCTTTCTTTTTCCTTCCTTCCTTCCTTCCTTCCTTCCTTCCTTCCTTCCTTCTTTCTTTCTTTCTTTCTTTCTTTTCTTCTTTCTCTTTCCTTTTTAATAGAGACAGGCTCTTGCTATGCTGCCTAGCCTGGTCTTAAATTCCTGGCCTCAAGCAATCCTCTTGCCTTGGTCTCCCAAAGTGCTGGATCAAATCCCTTTTCTAAAATTGTGCTTATTGATTGCACTAACTCATCAGATTTAATACAAGGAGCATTTCCTCTAATACCAACTGCTATCCTCTGTCTTGGACTGTGGTCCATATTAACAGTCAGATCTTGCTTTGTTTTCATCTCACTAGAAAAACATTCCCTTTAACTGAGGACCAGCCTTGGAAACTCCCTTGGCTAAGTCCTTCATAACTGACCTCCTAGCCATCTGTACTCTGACTCCAGCAATGGGAACTAGATAGTGTCCAATTATGCCTGTTGATGCAACAACTAGTATTATTTCCATAAATCAAGACAGAGACATAAATAGGGTGTTTATAAGAACGGAATCTGAAGTTAGGCTGTTGGCTTTGAATCTTGGGTCTCACTGGCTGTGAGATCTTGGGAAAAACACAACCTATTTCTGCCTCAAGATTTGCAAATATAAAATGGAGCCATCCTACATAACTCCAGGGTTTTTGAAGGCTAAAGGAAGGCAGTACATGTAAAGTACTTAAAATGGTATCCGGTACATGGTACAAATCCCCAGAAAATATCATCTAGAGCTACAAAGGGAAATCAATCAGTAACTTGTTATGAGCTATAGCCTATAAACTAAGAGGTTTTGGTCTAAGAACCATAGAAAATAAAACTGTAAATACTAAAAATTTAGATATGAGATTAGAGTGGGTCCAGGTTATGACTGAGCCACCAGAATACTGAATTGTGTCATAATTTTCCTTAAATTTATTCTAATCTGAAAAATGAATCATATTACTGTGTATGTGTATGTAGAGCTGAGTGTGTGAATTTGGGCCAGTTAACCCCGACTTCTGCAAAGGAAGACAGTCAGGGGCTCAATAAACAGATCATTTTCCTCTTCGGGCTCCACTGACACTCTGCCCCTCCCTCACTGTCAACTCAAGGGTTAGAATGGGATGACCCTTCCTATGCTTCAGTGATTATTAATTTCTACACATTCAACAATGTCAAATTTCTGTGCTTATATCTTTTAATACTCAAGCTTCCCAGAGGCATCCCACTTATACCCTAAAGATATATGACATAGACATATAAGAATGTAAATAGCAGCATATGACACTCATACACAGCTGCATGTTAATTGGTTATGTAGACAACAAATTGATGATACTGTGACATGTGAAGACTTCACGCAAACACAAGGTCATGGAAATTGGATAGAGGTTTGAGAGCCATAAGTTTAGACTGTTCATTTTCCCAGATGTTTGCAGCCCGTTTGAAATGTAGCTTGCGTAGAAACATGAGTCTGCTAACTCCAGCCAGCTACACACTCCTGCCATTAGTAATAAATGACCTTGGTAGTCTTGAAAATGAATAGCATCCAGTGTTATAAAGTGGCTCTGTTCCAGATGATGTTTGTTTACATGCAGCAATTAGAGTCCAGCTGCTATAGGGAGACAGTCATAACCCCAGCTGGATTTCAGGAAAAGTACATGTAAAGCACTTAAAATGGTACTGGATTTATACGAACTGAAGGAGTTGGACTTTGCAAAGGTGTGTCTGAAGGACTGCATGAAATCATGAATCTCCGTGGGCTCATCCTGACACTCCAATCATGTTGCCCCGAACAGTGGCAAAATCTATTCATTCAACTAAAAAGGACCTGCACTGGGACCACCATGAGGAAAAAGAGAAAATGTCCAAGCCCTCAAGGAAACCATCATGAACTCACACTCGGATTGTAGACCCAAACCTCTCTTTCTGAGCAGTTTCAATTCCAAGACTTCAATTCAATAAGGAATTGGTGCGGTATGAGGCCTGGGGAGTACAGGGCAGGTAAGAATGGCAAAAAGTAAGAAAAGGGAGACCAAAGAGAGAACGAGCAGAAGCTTAGCTGGGAAGTAAAATACAACTCCAGATAAAAATAAAGAAATAAAATGTTACTCCAAAGCTGCATTTCTGAATCAGAGGAGGGTGGTGCTCTATCATCGAGAATGTGGCAGATACATTTCTGCTTTCAGAGATTTTTTTCTCGTATTTCCCCCTTATCTATTCCTCCATACAACAGTTTCAAGCCCTGGCATGTTGTCCTGAGGGACAGGAATGAATTTGCAGTGGAGGGGATTTGTCATTGAGTAGAAGGCAGAACCTGTTGGGAAGATACTTTCCTCTCTCTTTCATTTCCAAAACAAACAAACAATAAAAAACTCCACTTAATTGAAAAGATAAACCTAAGTATCCTGGGCAGAGGTCATTTTAGACCTGGACAGTTTGCAGGTAGTCTTAAATGCCAATCAATTAATTTATTTTAAAACAAAACTTGTCAGTATTAATAGTTGGTAAATTTCACACAACAACCTGCTTCTGAAATCTCTTACAGACATCAGCACTCAGGCCACACTGGGCCCACATCCCTGTCATGAGGGGACTGGCTCACCCCACACTGGCTAAGACAATGTTCCTTTCATAAGAAGCATGGATGGTCTCTGCCTACCCACTTCACTCAGCCATTTACTTCTTTGGCCTTGAGTGCAATTTGACTTGGTGATTAATAAAACTGGACCGGAGGAGGAAAGGGTAACTTCTGAGCAGAACTGAAGATAAAGGAGCCTGGGTTCTTGGTGAAACAGGTGCCTTCTCCCTATTCTCTGGCAGTGTCCTGGGGAATAGGGGAGGACTTTGAAGTCTCTGACATGCACATCTCAGACCCCACACCACAAAAAATGTCCACATCTATTTTAAGACATTGAAAGAGTGGTAATCCAAGATTTAAAGATCTAAGCCAACAGCCATCACTACGATTCCAAGCATGGACATAAAGGCCTATGACCAGAGGGGTCTCTCTGGAACAACCATGGAACCTTAGCATGACCCTTGACAAGGTTGTGGGGCATGAACCTCAAATGACCCGAAGCAAAATTTCTCATCAACCTCAGCAAGTCAAACTCTCATGTTTGGTAATTACATGATTTAAGAAAATTAAAGTCATATTTCTTGCAAACTGAATTTATGAAGTTAGAATAATTGTACCTACCACATTGAAGAAACTGAAAGGAAACGGTTTCATTTTCTCTAAGTTAGGTATTAATGACTCAGGTATTAATGACATCCAAAAGGACATTTTTTCCTGATAGCTAGAATTACTTACAAATTTTTTTTTAAAAAAAAGAAAATTAATTAATTCAAATAAGCAGTTGTTTTTCAAATAGCTAATTGGGAGATTCATTTAATAGCACTTCTCAGTTTTTGTTGTTTTTTTAGAGACAGGGTGTCACTCTGTCACCCAGGTTGGAGCGCAGTGGCCTGATCATAGCTCACTGGAGTCTCGAACTCCTAGGCTCAAATAATCTTCCTGCCTCAGCCTCTGCAGTAGCTGGAACTACAAGTGTGTGCCACCATGCCTGGCTTTTTTATTCATTTATTTTTTATTTTTTGTAGAGACAGGGTCTAATTATTTTGTTTTTGCTGGCCTCAAGGACTCTTCCTTCCTCAGCCTCCCAAAGTGCTTAGTATTATAGGCCAGCACCACTGCACTGACTTGCTCAGTCTTTGGAGCTGAAAGAAGTGCCTTATTTTGTTGACAGTATTGTTGGTGCCTTGTTGGTGATACTTGATTGGATGCCATTGTCTTGTTGGCCTTACAATCAGACAGCACCAGAGCAAGGGAGCTCAGGGGGCTCTTCAGACTGCCTGACAACTTCCGGAGTGTCTTATATACTTGACAGGATCAGACCTACTGTATTGGATTACACTTAGCAGGCCACAGTACAGCCTTTGAAACTCCATCTTTTTTTCTGATAGTATGACCTATTAAAGTCTCCTGACGGCGTAAGTGCATCAGCTGTGTGTATGCACCAAAGTAGATAACATTGCAAATAAGAGTGCTATGCTATCTGGCTTTATCACATTTAGCATCCCTTTTGAAGTTAAAGACAAGATTATCCTGTAAATGCTTGGCAAGCCACAGTTAATCCTCATCTTCATGAGGGAACATGAAAGGACACCCTTAACACTCAATATCGGCTAGTGGTTTTGTGTTACTAATGTGAGGGTTGAATTTGATGCTACAGTGGTGAAACACATCGTGTCACTATTTTAGATGATGCTCTACTAGCCATAACAACAAGGCATTTATTTTTCCATAAAATGTCTGCATTGGTCTTTTTTATACCAAATCCACTGACGATTTCAGTGTTGTTTCAGCTTTCAGAAACTAGGAACTTAAAAACCATAGTTTATGGCAATAGATCTTAAACAAACAGAGATAATAATTTTGCTGGTGTGTTTTTTGGTTGTAAGGTGTGTTTCCCAGTGGCTATGTTTGCCGTCGTATAGTAAGCCATAATGTTTTCCTTCCCAAGAGCCTGAGGATATTTTAGTGATTCCACGTTTAGGAAAAACATGGGGCAATTTTGCCTGAAAGACAAAAAAGAACTCATTTCTTATTTGTAGGTCCTTCTGGTCCTGATTATTATGTCAGAATCAGAAGAGAGTGAAACTAAAGAAGACTTCTCATATGATTTATAGACCTGGTAGAACTTCACTGTTAATCCCTTAAATCATAAAATAAGTTAGTCTAATTTTAATCAAAATATTTCTGATTCTTTGATGTAAAGAGCTTGCATTATTTCAAGTAAGTGTGGGTTAAGGGCTTTCTTGCTAATTTTAAACTAAGCTTCCAGAAATATCTACTTAAAATGACTTTAGATATGTGTATGTATCTATATATGTAGGCATATCAAAAAGGTGAAATAGCTTATAATTGAATCATTTAAAATTGTACTTTTTAAATAGCTGTTTTAAATGTACCTGGAATTTACTTTGTAGGTGACTGAGTGATGACATAGAGAAGTCAACCTCATTGAAAGAATAGTTTATTACTTCCAGTACCCAAAAAGAGAAGGCATACCATCCTGTGGGGCCACATGGGCAAGCACCAGGGTTATCAGGAGAAAAGAGTGAGGGGAAGGCATGGATGAGAGCCTTTAATTCTACAGTGGCAGGAAGTTGTTAGGTGGAAAGATCTCCTGTTGGGCAGGAAGCAAAATACAGGTATTGGGGTTTGTGGCTGGAAGATTTTTAATATGGTTTTTCTGCACCTGTGAAAACACAAGATGGTATGAATGTAAGCTACTTTAGCTGTTAATTTGGCCCATGATTTCCAAGATGCCAAATAATCAACTGCAGAATATTAAGAATTATTCTTACAACACTGTAGACTAACACTTATCAACTGAAATGTCTTTGTTAGATACTTACCAAAAACAGTCTTTTAACTCTTTGAAATTATATTTATGAAATATTCTCATCAATTATTTTGTAGTAGGAAAAAATAGAAATATATACGCTGGTAGGAAGCAATTTATCTTTTAAAAATATTTCATTCCAGGCTAACCACAAACTATTTAGCAACACCTAAAAGATTGCTTTTTTTCTCTTCTGTTAAAGTTGAGAAGAGGCTCTGATTAAATGTGCACTAAAATTACTGTTTGTCGGCACTGTGCACACAAAAAAGTGTGTGTGTGTGTATGTTTAAATGGTTCAATTAGCATTCTGTGATAATCTGCTCATCACACAGAAATAGCATCTATGCAGAGGGCTTGACATTCAGAATCAATACTGTGCTGAACACTTAAGTGTCACAGCAAATATCAATAGGCCCAAAGTCGTTCATGTGCTGGGCAAAGTCTAATTGGCAATGCAACCAGAATGACCAATTTACTTACAAATACTTCCTGCTGGAGTTCTTCCCCTCATTCATATCCAATTGTGGGCATATCACAGGGTTGGCAAATGCAGGAGCCCGCACTGGCTCAGCATGACTGCTCTCTCTGAGTGCAGTGGCTCACCCTACATCACACAGGACTTAAACCCAGGCTGTCACACTATGAATCGGGTACTTTTTGGCCAAGTGCACAGGCCTTCTCTGTTCTCTAATTTTATGTTTATATTTGAGATGTAATTTTTTAAAAGACTGTAAACAAATAAAATAGTATTAAAACTAATTGAACATGAAAAACCTAGTAGTCTCTGAACAAAATCCATATTATGGACAAAATTGAATGAAGAAGTGGGCTGTAACATATAGCTACAAGCTGAGTAGACTTCGTGAAAAGAACCTTGTAACTTCAAGTAATGAGAAGCAGGGTGATGTAATGGAAACGAAAGGGGACCAGAATATGGAGACATAAAACCCCGCCACTCATTCTTCCCTTGTTATCTTTAACATCACCACTTACCCTCTCTGAGCTTCAGTTTCCTGTTTGGTAAGAGAAGAAAATACTGCATGTCTTATTTACCGTGTACTGATCAAATGAAACAATCAGAAAATGTAACATATTATTTAGCATTGTCTGTTTCTACCAGCTCATTTTTTTTAAAGTTTAGATTTATACTTTTTAGGCTTTTTCAGAAACAAAATAGTTGAATTTAGCCAAATAGCTTGTTATAAATTGAAGAACAACTCTTTATATCAACCTCTTATTTTAAGCAGATTGCCTATATAAATATTACCTTAAAAGTAGTTCGTGTAAGCACCAGTCTATTACTAACGTTGTTGAACAAAAAAATCCCTCATCCTGTATGTTTCATTTCTCAAAGCACTGCTCAAAATTCAGGCGTTGAAAGGACTCATGAACATATCACCCAGGTGATAGGCATGTCAGGAACAAAGTTTGGTGGTCCCAGGAGACCAAGACATATAAATCAGGCATTCCCCAGCCTAGACCCTGAGTCAATACAAAGCTAGTTCATTAGTACTGGAGGACTGCAGGGGTCATAAGCCAAGAGGGTCATTATTAAAATCCATTTATTCAAGATTGCTTTTGTATTATTCAATAAATACCACTGTGTATAGAGCAAGTGTCAAAAAAAATAGAGAATATAAAGATGATTAAGGGATAGTCCCTTATGAAAAAGCATATAGGAAACAAAACTCTGTGAAAAGTTCCCTACGCTTTCCTCAACAAAGTCTTCAACCTGGGCGTATCCCACAATAGTACTTTTCTTTCTTTCTGTGTGTGGTGGTTTAAATAGATTTCCCCCCAAAATTCATGTCTATGCAGAATTAGTGAATATGACCTTATTTGGAAATAGGGTCCTTGCAAACGTCATCAAGTTAAGATGTGCTCATACTGGACTAGGATGAGCCCTAAAACAAATATAATGGATGGCCTTGTAAGAAGAGCGCAATTTGGAAACAGAGCAACCAAGGAGAAAAAGCCATATGAAGAGAGAAGCTGAGACTGGAATTATGCAACCATGAGAACAAGCATGCCAATGATTGCTAGCAACCACTGGAAGCTAGGAAGAGAGAATTATTCTTTCCTAGACCCTTCAGAGGGATCATGGCTTTGCTGACATCTTGGTTTCTAGCCTCTATAACCTTAAAAAATAAATAATTTTCTGTCGTTTTAAGCTACTCAGTTTGTGGTGTTCTGTTATGACAGCCCAAGGAAACTAATACACTAGGGGAATTAAGACCTGCTATTTCTCTTTGGAGCAAATGTCATTTAGATAGCCAGGAAATTGATTCAACAGATATCAATCTAGAATAAAATAGGATTGAATGCCAAAAGGATTAGGAAGGAATAGAGAGATCAAGGAGACAAGAAAATTACAGAATTGAATACTTGATTAAAGCTAATTTATTTGGGTTAATTATACTAAGCTTAATCTAACTCACTTTACTGAGGAAAATCTTGAAGAAACGTCACTCAAACAGTGACAATATTAATATCTCCTCTAAGCAGCCTCTTCCCTGAAGGAATCAGTTGCTACTGCTGACCCTGCCTTGTTTCTCTGTCTTTGTCTTTCCAGTGTTTCCACCATGGGACCTGCCGGCGTTTCAAAAGCCCATCCCCAATTCCACAGCCGTCCCTGACAAGATAGAAGGCAGCATCAGCTCCGTCATTTGCTACAACTTATAAAAGAGAAAGCAGGAGTGTCTAATATGTCAAGTGTTACAGTAATTACTTTTACATACATAGATTCATCATTCATTCATCTCTCACTCGTATTTCTCCTGACTATTTTTATTAAGGATTTTTTAAGTACCTGGCATTAAATCAAATTTTCAGGATTCCAAGTCGGACAAGAGAGTAATGGTCTCCGCCCTCTTTTCCACTTACGTTCGTCTTTTTTTCCCTTATCCTGGGAGTTAGAACTTGGTCCATTTGCTGAGTTCCTGTGTGGCCTCTGAGCCTCACCTCACCAAGGATCTAATATTCAGGCACAAACACCTGTCTGAAATTTAAGCCCCATACAGCACCTTTGCAGACCAGTCCCACTTAGATATGCTTAGTTTACTGGATTGGGCTTCTTCTCTGACAACTCATATCCCTTTAGCATTTGTCCTGTTTTCCTTAGGGCTTGATCTCACCTGTGGCACAAAATCAAGCCTAAAATCTAGCAGTGGCTGAGGATCCTTGGCTAGCATTTAGTAGGTTTCCTTTCTTAGAGTAGAGTCTCTTCCTAATATGCTGCTTCCCCCTAAATCATTCATTTTGTCTGCCAAGTAGACTTTAAATATTCATTTGGTATTTACTATGTGCCAGACACCATTCTAAAGATATGAGGCTAACCATGATAGGTACAGTTTCTTCTGTCATGGAACTTAGTTCTACAGAAAGCAATAGACCAAGAAAAGGGGAGAAAACCCCAAAAATGGACCAAAAAACCCCAAGTAGTATACAATAAACAAAACAACTGTCAGGACTAAGGCATCCTATTAAAACAAAAATGAAAAGAAGGAGCTGAAAAGAAAATAAAAGAAGAGATTGGGGAAGATCTATCCAAGGAGATGTCATTTAAACTGATGATAACAAAAGGAATAAATGAAACTAGCTCATAATTATGGATAAAATTACACAAGTCCAGGTCTGTACAAAGACCCCGTGGCATTGCGAACCATGCTGTATTCCAAGAACTGAGAAAAGACACATAGATAGGGCATAGTTTGTGAATGGGAAGAGTGATTTTATTAGCTTCTATTGCTGCTGTCACATAATACCACAAACTTAGCTGCCTAAAACAACACAAGTTACAGTTCTGGAGGTCAGATGTTTGAAATGAGTTTCCCTAGGCTAAAATGAAGGTTGCCAAGGAGTCCATGTCCCTGCTTTTTCTGGCCTCTAGAGGCAGCCTGTTTTTGGTTATGGTCCCCCTTTCTAGAAATTGCATCATTCCAACCTCTGCTTCTGTCATCACCTCTCCTTCCCTGACTCTGACCTTCCTGCCTCCTTCTGAGGACATCTGGGATTTCATTCAGTGCACACACATAATTCAAGCTAATCTTATCTCAGCATTCTTAACTCACCTCTGCAAAGTTCTCTTTGCCAGGTAAGGTAACATATTTAAAGGTTTGAAGAATTAGAATGTCAACATTTGGTGGGGAAATGGGGGACATTATTCTGTCGACCTCAGTGACATAAGGCAATATTGGAGATGTGTAAAAGTTCAAGGCAGAAAACTTAAGTCATGGTAAGTAATTTGGATTTTGTGAAAATGGGAAGCTATGAAAGGTTTTAAGAACATAAGTTGTTTCCTAACATATGTTTTTTAAAAGATTATTTATACGACTATGTGGAGAAAAGATTCAAGATGGGAAAGGAGGCTAACTGGAATCAAAGAGAAAGAAATTTATCCCTGTGAATTGGATAAGAGATGGCAGGTGTTTAGACTAAAATGGTGACAGTGGAGATGAAGAGTAATAGGAAAATTCACTTAAATCAACTGAACTTGATTATAGAGTCTATATGAGCAGAGTGAAGAAAAATTCAAGAATCAAGGCTAAATCTCAGGGTTTTTGTTTTTTATTTATTTTTTTTTTATAATTATTTTTTTGAGATGGAGTCTCACTCTGTCACCCAGGCTGGAGTGCAGTGAGCGATCTTGGCTCATTGCAACCTCCGCCTCCAGGATTCAAGCCATTCTCCTGCCTCAGCCTCCCAAGTAGCTGGGATTACAGGTGAGTGCCACCATGCCCAGCTAATTTTTGGATTTTTAGTACAGACAGGGCTTCATCATGTTGGCGAAGCTGCTCTCGAACTCCTGACCTCGGGTGACCCGCCCACCTTAGCCTCCCAAGGTGCTGGGATTACAGGCTTGAACTACCGTGCCTGGCCAATCTCTGGTTTTTAAATATGTGTTTTATAATGGGGAGAGGAGGAGAAAGGAGGGTACAGGAGGGGAGGGGAGGGGCGGGGAGAGAAGGAGCGGGTAGGCGAGGGGAGGAAGTGGAAGAGAAAGAACTCTGAACTCCCAGGCACCAATTATTGGCCTCTGATCGTCACAGGTGCAGCTGCCGTCACTACGCTTGGCCTCTGAATGTTATCTTTACACTTGAAATGATTCTTGTAGTCCTCCTGAATTACATTCTCACCCTCCTGGGATATGATAGAAAGCATTGTTTACCCATTTACACTCTAATTCTAGTTTTTATTTACCTGTTCTCTATTGTCTCTGTTAATAATTCCCAGTCTTCATTTAATATAAATTATTTTTTTAATGTTCCTCAGCTAATGACTTCCAAATGAAGCTACATCCCATCTAATATTCAACCATTAAAATGATAGTGTCTTCCTAAGAGAAAAGCCCCAGGCTTCATATAGTCCCAGGACTTTCAGGAAAAGGAAAATGTGTCAGTCCTAGATAAACTCAGAAGAGACTTTGAAAAATCCAGTCTAATGTCCTTTACCTTATATGTGGGGAAACCAAAGCCTCAAACTCCATTCACTGACAGATGCAGAGCAGGTACAAACAACTCAGACAACAAAAGCCTTCACATGACAAGGACACTTTTTCCTGAACCATGTTATTTCTAGACAGATAAAAATAATAACCTGATGCCAACATGTTCTTGCCTCCGTAGAGACAATAATGATGAGATATGTTATGGAATCTCAGTAGTTTTTCTGTACTCTGTGAGACTTAAAACAAAAAGAAAATCTTTTCCACAGTTGACTAAGCCTGCAGATATCTCTTTATGTGAAGAAAAATATTGGTGATAATTGTGCTGCCCTAACAAGAAGAAAAATCCATAAATTGTCTCCATTATGTTATGCTAATGAAAGACGTCCAGTCAGCAACCCCAAAGACTGAAATCGTTCTTTTCCAGAGAAGGGCTAAACTCAGGCTCAATGAATGTTTGGAAGGTGGAGCAGGGGGACGCTAATTAAATTTCCACGACCAATTCAATCTCTGATCCTCTTTCTCAAGTTCCAGCAGTTCCTGATGATCATCAATTGTGAAGGTCTTTTTGGCTGCGCTAGGATCTTAACTAAGACCAATAACTCATTTCATAAGTCACCGAACAGTTGACAAAGGATAATGACTTTCAGTCAATCTTAAGCTGGGGATAGATTCCAACCAAACACATAAAGGTGAAAGTCCTCTACCCAGTGTCCATTATGCAGCTCCAAGGTAGTTAATTTATGCTTAATGCAATTGTATATTTGAAATCTGAAAAGATCCAAGTGATAATTAATCTTCAAGAATGCATTTAGCTGTGACTTATCTTGCTGAAAGCTTTTCCCACAATGGACTTTGGAAAGTAGCATGTGCAAACTCCTCCACATTAAATAGGTGTGACTTTGTCCAGAGATTAGCCAAGCACAGTGTGTTTTTGTAGAAAAGAGTAAAATTGAATTCGAGTTGTAGATACATGATAATATTAGAATTTTGGTGGCTGATTTTTTGTGTTGAACGGAAGTTCTATGGTAAGTGATAGGAATTTTTTTTTATATCACTCAGTGTTTCCCAATGGGTAATAAATAGACTCATTAAACACACGGAAATCTTTTAACAAGAGTATTTGACTATCAATGGATTATTATTTAACTATCATGGATAAACACTGAGATTCTTAGCAGAAAATTGCTCCACATGTTTATAAAAATGTGAAGATCTCTGTTTGAATAATACAAAAATAGTCACAGAACTGTTGTAGCTAGTGGAGATATTAAAATTCTCTGACCCAAGCCTCTTATTTGGCAAGTGAGAGAACTGAAGCCCAGAGTGCTTGCATAACTCACTGATGCTCAGACAACTTATACAGTTTAACCCAAATCTTTTGATTAGTGTCCAAGGTAGTTTTGACTTTATCATCCTTTCTCACCCACATCACATTCTGTTGGAATAAGGCACAGAATAATACTAACAAATCAAATAAGAAATATGAAAACATAGAACTTTTAAAAGAAGTTTATCTATGTATTCTTTGCTTGTAAAATATATTTTGTTCCTGAAATATAAGATGCCTTCTCCCAGGAAAACTGGCAAGTCCAGTAGGCTGTTTGTTTACTGATTATTAACCATGTGCTGGACAGCACCCAAGGTAATTTAAGGGAGAACCCCAAAATGCACAAGGCACTCTTCCTTCCTTGGTAGAGCTTAGAATCAAACTGGAGGTAATAATATCAACAATAAAATCAATACTTGGAAAGTAATGTAAGGTTGGGGGAAGATAGCTGTGTCAGAGGAGATATTTGGTCAGAACCAAAATTGCTGTGGTTTTGCCATCTAGAACTCAGGTAAATGGAGGAAACTAAATATTAAAAACTGGAAAAACAAAATCCGCCAAGAAATAAACTGGAAACTGCAGTCATAGTATGAGAAGGATACAAACAACCTGGAGGAAATATAGGTCCACTTTGCTTTGGGGAGGAGAGTAGATGAATTCTTGGCTAAGTCTTCCTGGTTTTAGAACTGTGTTCATTGCCACTCTTTCCACTCAGAAACAATGTTTGAAAAACTGCTTGTTTGATGTTATAATTTTCATTTACTTATCACTTTGACTTTGCTACTTCTTTCTGCTCTCAAAAATACTTTTTCATAGCCTTAACTTGGAAACTGCACTTATTCATATGCTATAAGCCAGAAACAATGGGATGGGGAGAGATACTGGAATGAAATGATGAATAAAATGAAGGTGATCCAAACTTTTTACAGTCTATGGGAAGGCATGGAACCGATTACAATAAAGTGTGACAATATCTATGTATAATAAAGGCAGCACAGGATGGCATGGCAACACATGGTATGGGCACCTAGTCCAAGATGAGATATCCAGAAAAGATTCTCAGAGAAAGGTGAAGTTGTTTGATACACAAAATATGGGTAGGAGGCAGCTAAAACAAGAGAGCTAACATAGAGGCTTGGGGCAAAAACTTTCAGGCAGAGAGATTAGCAAGTGTAAGGCCCCAGAGCAAAGAGGGAACAATAGAAGTTCTAAGTATAGTCATGCTTCGCTTAACAGTAGGGATGCCTTCCAAAAAAATGAGTCGCTAGATTATTTCATCATTGTGCAAACATCATAGTGTGTACTTACACAAACCTAGATGGTATAGCCTGCTACATACCTAGGCTATATGGTACAGCCTATTGCTACACACATCTAGATGGTATAGCCTGCTACATACCTAGGCTATATGGTACAGCCTATTGCTCCTAGGCTACTGACCTGTACAGTATGTTATTATACTGAATACTACAGGCAATTGTAATACACTGGTATTTGTATATCTAAACATACCTAAACACAGAAAAAATGCAGTAAAAATACACTATAAAAGACAATTTAAAAAAAAAAAAAAAGGTGCACCTGTGTAGGGCACTTACCAAAAATGGAGATGGCAGGATTGGAAATTGCTCTGTGTGAGTCAGGGTGTGAGTGGTGAGTGAATGTGAAGGCCTAGGACATTACTGGACACTACTGTACACTTTATAAACACTGTACACTTAGGCCAAATTTATTTTTAAAATTTCTTTCTTCAGTACTAAATTAACTTTAGCTTACTGTAACTTTTTCACTTTGTAAACATTTTAATTTTTTAACTCTGACTCTTTTGTTATAATACTTAGCTTAAAACACAAACACATTGCACAGCTCTCCAAAAATACTTTCTCTCTTTATATTCTTATTCTATAAGGTTTTTCCTATTTATAAAGCATACTTTTACTTTTTAAACATTTTTATTAAAAACTAAGGCAAAAACACACACATTAGCCCAGGGCTATATAAGGTCAAGATCATCAATATCACTATCTTCCACCTCCACATCTTGTCCCACTGAAAGATTTTCAGAGGTAGTAACACGCATGGAGCTGCCATGTCCTATAATAATGCGTTCTTCTGGAATACCTCCTAAAGGAATTGCTGGAGGCAACTTTATATTTAACGTTTTTTTTTAATAAGTAGAAGAAGTACACTCCAAAATTACAATAAAAAGTATAAGCCAGTAACATCGTTGTTTATGTACATTACCAATTCTTAGGTGCTGTACCTAATTGTATATGTTAGACTTTTATGCAACTGGCATCACAGTAGGTTTATTCACACCAGCATCACCACAAACATGTTAGTGATGTCTTGTAATATGACATGACAATGACGATGTCATTAGACAATAGGAATTTGTCAACTCCATTATAACATTATGGGACCACCTTCGGATATGTGGGCCATAATTGACCAAAATGTCATTAATGCTACACGTAAGTGTACTGGGTAAAGTAAGGGAAGTTGGGTCACAGCTGATAAAGGATTAGGCAGGAGGCAATCATGTGGAAGCTTAAAAACTGAGATATAGAATTATATTTTTTCCATGGGATAAAAGATTAAGTTACTTTGACTAGGTTCTCAGGTCAGCATTCTTGCTAGGCTTGTACCAATTTTGTTATTAGAACCCATAAAAAGATGGTGTTTCGCATAGGACTATGTCCTGTAGAGTTTCAAAAGCCAAGTAATGGATCTTTATCCTACAGACAATGAAGGGGAGAGATTCATTAAATATTTGTGAAAAGAAATGTGACATGATAATGATGTTTTAATGCATATATTCAATAGCAATGCTAAAAAATAATGGCAAGAAGAAAGCAAAGTAGAAAAAAAAATTACGTGATGAAAACGATGTCCATTAAGTGGTATAGCAATTGATATGATGTAAATTGAGTGTGCTTTGAGGGCAGTAGCCCCTTAAAGATTGGTAATTGCTATGGTCTGAATGTTTGTTTCCCTCCAGAATTCATGCTGAAACTTAATCCCCATTGTGAAGATATTAAGAGGTGAGGCCTTTAAGAAGTTATCGGGTCTGAGGTCTCTGCCTTCAGGAATGGGATTAGTACTTTTATAAAAGGTCTTGAGGGCCAGGCCCAGTGGCTCATGCCTGTAATCCCAGCACTTTGGGAAGCCGAGGTGGGCGGGTCACAAGGTCAAGAGATCGAGACCATCCCGGCCAACATGGTGAAACCCCATCTCTACTAAAATACAAAAAATTATCAGGGCATGGTGGCATATGCCTGTCGTCCCAGCTACTCAGGAGGCTGAGACAGGACAATTGCTTGAACCTGGGAGACGGAGGTTGCAGTGAGTGAAGATCACGCCACTGCACTCCAGCCCAGCGACAGAGCAAGACTCTGTATTAAAAAAAAAAAAAAAAAGGTATTGAGGGCCGTGTGCGGTCGCTCACGCCTGTAATCCCAGCACTTTGGGAGGCCGAGGCGGGCAGATCACAAGGTCAGGAGATCGAGACCATCCTGGCTAACACGGTGAAACCCCGTCTCTACTAAAAATACAAAAAAATTAGCTGGGCGTGGTGGCGGGCACCTGTAGTCCCAGCTGCTCGGGAGGCTGAGGCAGGAAAATGGTGTGAACCCGCGAGGCGGAGCTTGCAGTAAGCCAAGATCGTGCTACTGCACTCCAGCCTAGGCGACAGAGCAAGACTCCGTCTCAAAAAAAAAAAAAAAAGAAAGAAAGAAAAGAAAAAAAAAAGTCTTGAGGGAGACTGTTTGTCTCCTTTTTGCCCTTCCACCATGGTAGGACACAATACTTGTCTCTTCTTCTGTGTGAGAATGCAGTAAGAAAGTGCCACCTTGGAAGCAGAGAGTAGCTCTCACCAGATGTTGAATCTGTTGGCGCCTCGCACTTGGACTTCTCAGTGTTCAGAACTGTAAGAAATAAATGTCTGTTGTTTATAAATTATTTAGTCTAAGGTTTTCTATTATGATAGCCCAAACTGACTAAGATAATAGTGTACAATAGTGTACTTATGAAGTTCCCTTTCTCTAATTCCAATTAAACCTACAACATAATCATTTTTCGCCATTTAAGATAGATTAAGTTTTATAATTTTGACTTTGTCACATCTGTCTAGCAATTTTGGAGAACAATGTGTACAAAATCCATAACTTGATATTGTATAAAATGAGGCAAACATATAAAGGTGATTGCAATTTTGAAATACATAGGTTATTAACAGAAGATGATTAATTATAATGTATAAGTAGGCAAATTTAAAGAGCAACTGCTAGAATACAAAACCTTATCTCTAGTCAATATTAGCCATTTTAATTAACTTAACTCTGTTCTTCCTTTGGCAAAAGAATGCCTGGTTGCAGCTCCATGAAAAACAGCACAGATTTATTGCCACTCACATTTCTTACTCTAATTCTTCCTTGAAACATTAAGATTGCAGGCATAAACATTGGGGGTAAAGGATATTAGCTACTCCGGGTGTGTCAAAAGACGCAAATAGTCCAGATGTTCTATTCTAAGTCCTGTTTTTATTTAAGGCTGGTAGCTTTCACAGGTAAAATTATGGTGGCCTGAGGCTGTTGTATTTTTTTTACTCATTTCATAGTCCAATTAAAGAATTTTTTCAGAATTATTTAATTCTTTTTTTTCTTTTTTGAGATGGAGTCTCGCTCTGTCACCAGGCTGGAGTGCACGATCTCGGCTCACTGCAACCTCTGCCTCCCAGGTTCAAGCGATTCTCCTGCATCAGCCTCCTGAGTAGCTGGGACTACAGGCACGCACCACCACGCCCAGTTAATTTTTGTATTTTTAGTAGAGACAGGGTTTTACCATGTTGGCCAGGATGGTCTTGATCTCTTGACCTTGTGATCTGCCTGCCTCGGCCTCCCAAAGTGCTGGGATTACAGGCTATTCAACTCTTTCTTAGTCTTGCCCACTGAACTAACTCCACTAGGTGCCATGTATCAAAAGTTGACACTCTTTAAACTTGATATACTATTTGGAGAGAAAATGAGTGGAGCAAGGAGGATACTGGAACATTGTTGGGAAATGATATGAGAAGAAAGGGAACCTATGCTGACACTCAAAATTCTTTTTGAGGAAGTGAGGCCGTGACCACTTACATGGTAATTATATTCTCACTCAGAATCATGTTCATCCTCCAGTGTTCTCCTTCTACCCTCTAAGTCTCACTCCCTCCCTCCCGACTCCTTTCTTTCACCATTCTCTCTCTCTAATACCTGCCTGCTGGTTTTCATACATAGCCGCAGCCCCAAATTTGTGACTCAGCATTGCCACTTTCTTGGTGGTGACTCCCACCCACAGCTCTTAGTCATGTTATTCTAAGTTGTTGTTTTCTAGTTGAGTATTGCCCCAGGAATTCTTCTTTATGCAAATGTTTAGATTGTTCATTTAATCAGCATAGCACTCTGACAACTCTCAGCAGTTTGCAAATTTGAATTCTGAGATTCAAAGTAATTTATAATCTAATGTAGCATGTATCTTGGTGTGTTAATAAATAACATAACATGGCAAGACCATTTTAAAAGAATCAGATGATAATTTAGGCATAATAATGTAGATTTTTCATGTATTTATTTCTGTTGTCATTGGCATTCCTGACATATATAGTCTTCTTGCAAAGGATCAAAGAATGCAAGAGTACTTTAGCACTTTGGCCTAAAGATTTATTTGACAAAAACATGTGCTTTTAAATTACTGCCATGTTCTCCTCAGATGGGTAGTGTTTGTCTCCTTTGCATTTTGTGTTTAGTGTTTCATTTCAGTATTAAAGTTTCCATGCTTAAATTCATCTCTAAATAAAATCTGTGTGCAGTTGGAGGGGAAACGTTTAAACAATAAGCATTCTAATAGTTTCATGGTCTGTTAACCATGTGCAGTTGTTAAGATTGCAGGAGGCAAACTCAAGAATCATTTCCCAAACTCAACAGTCTGGGATATTATTTTGTTTACTTAGCTAATGCTGTTATTGATCAACTTCTCTAAATTCAGTGCAAGGTTTTATTTCATATTGGAAAACCTGACCGCCAACCACATGAAGTTAAAATCTGCATTCTTGTTAAAGGGAGGACATACACCCTCAGTGGAGATGTTAGAGGAAGGGGAATTGAGCAGGGGGAGCTCTTTCCTGAAAGTGAGAGGGCTTAATTTATGCCCAAGAACCACAAAAAGAGCTCCAAAATGGTGGCACGGCTCCAAAACACAACCATAGCTATGTGAAAGATTTAATTATAAATTTTTGTTGTTGTTGCCATGAACAGTCTATATTTCCTCACATATTTTGTATATGTAGACATTTCATGGAATGGCTTTGGTTGACAGCCACATCAAGAGATTGAGCTCCACATTGAGGGTGAGCACAAAGCTTAAGAAAGAGATTACACTAACAGATGGGCACTATAACACTGTCTAAGCTTAGCTGGAGGGGAGACACCAGGCCAGAGATTCTTAGGAAATTGCAAAACCCTGGAATTTTTGGAAATTACAAGACCTTGAAATATTCCCAAAGTCTTAGAAAAGACATGAGGCATCTCATAGAATGGAGGGCAGGGAGTGGGTAAACTGGGCTTGCTGTTTTTTATTCTCATTAGGTATGATGACCTCTGTTAGTATTCAAGTTATATCCCATTTTTGTGTTTATTCCCAGTGATGTTTTAGATTAAAAAAATTTAAAAACTGTCACTTCATGATTTTTCTCCTTTATGTTTATTTTTCTGTTCATGTTTACTTGAATCTATCTATGATTGTTTAAAAATGCACCAGTGCTATTTGTTTGAATAGTTCTTCTGGATATTCAAAACTCTTCAATCATTCCAGTATTCTTATTTTTTTTTTTTTCTGCTCCCCTGCTCCTTCTTTCCACACACTATTTGTATTATCCAAAGCATATAGTTCGGTAGTGCTCTTGGCTGAAGTCCCAACTGACAATAAGTAAATACAATTAGCCACTTATTTGCAGATTTAATTCTACTCACTGGAATTAAAGTCTGTAAATTTGCTTTATGTTCAAAATTTAAAAAAAAATCTTTTAAAGTTCTTTTATATTGTGAGAAATTATTAGATAACTTTAAACCTGCATATTATAAAATAGCTTAACCATCATAGGCAGTATTTCCAGGGTACAGGCAGGGTTCCATTAAACTTGTGAACCCAGACAACCTTTAAAAAAATAGATCACACCTTCCCAAAGTGAACCTGATACTGACTTTGACATTAAGTGGACCATAGAAACACAGACTGATGGAGCTGGCAGGAAACTGTGAGATCATGTAATCCAATTTTTTAGATAAAGGTATTGAGTGGTTACTTGTCTTAAGCTACACAGTTAATTAATGAAACAGTTTAGACCAGAAACTATGTTCTCTGTCTTGCAAAAAAGGAGGTGAACAGGGTTTAGTAGAATCACTGGAGTTCTTTGGAAGAACTTTTCCATTTTCCTTCTTATTATGATCCTATGATATAAGTGATATTAACCAACAGGCATTAGGTGGGCACTTACAGTTCAAGTTCCAATAAAAGCACTCTGGTAAATTTTTAAAATTATACCAAAAGAGTTCCCAAAATGAATATATTATTTAAACTTGCTTACAACTTCCCATGATTGTTACTTTAAAAGAGAGACTAATACCTTTTGGAAACATTAATTATTGTATATTTAATAAAATTAGTCACATAAACCTACAGTACACTCAAACCATATCCTCAGACCATCTTGTTAAATGGGCCCTCCAAGTGAAGAAACATGTTACTCGCATCTGAAGCAGTGCTGTGGCATGTCATTTTGGAGCAAATCGTTCATCTACAAGATGCTAGCCTATATGATGCCAATGCAAAGTCAAGTAAACACTTGTTAAGTCCCAAGTTAGTGGGTCTTGTTCCACACAACAGTTTCTGACTCAGAGCCCTAGAATGAGAAGAATCTGAGAATGCAGTATGCAAGGATATCATTCATGGAACTGACCATATTGCACCCTTGGAAGGCCTTCATTGATGCATTCAGATTACACAAAAGAAGAAAATAAGTTATACAAACACACACAGAGACACATGGAAATTTGTTTGAATAGACAATTTACCTAAGACCAAAAAGCGGAAAGATCCAATCTTTCCATAGTACTATATAATTTTATTTGTCCTGGTTACTATTTTCCCCACTGTCAGATTCATTGATCTGTATCATGGGTTCCCTTTGCCTCAGTCCTTTGCTTATTTTGAAGCTATCTACGGTGCTTACCTCCAACCTTGAAATCAATTTTTCTGGACTAATCGAGCCTACAGTTTCATAATGATGTGGAGTCTCTTGTATAAACCAGGTACTTCTCTGCTCTCTTGCCACTATCTCTGTACAGACCTAAAGTGAAATGAGGCAATCCTCTCTTCCATTCTCCTCCACTGTGCTGTCCTATGTCTTACTCTCCCAAGACTCTTTCTCAGCCCAGTTTCTCTGTCATAGCTCCTAATTAAGTACATAATCAAACAGAAGTTACTGTCATGAGAAGTGTTTGGTACAGTGAAAGAATACTGAGCTGGGTGTTAGAAAGTCTGGTTTCCAATATGGGTCTAATGCTGAGCCATGTGACCTTTACCAAGTCATACGAAATCTTAGAAATCTATTTTCGCATTTATAAAAATTAAGATAATGTCATATTCATTATATTATCCCCAGAAGATGATCACAAGATTTACATGAGGTAATAACGTGAAATATCCATGGAAAATAATTGTAATAATCCATATTTGCAAGGTATTTCATGTAGTAGTCAAAATAATCAATAATTATTGTGCTCTTTCTTGGAGTTTTCTTAATTCTATCACATTGAAGATGAAGTTTTAATACAATCTCAGAGCAAACTATTTATTCACCTAGTAAATAAATGAATACTAAAATAAAGACGTTGCCCTGAGAACTTAAAAGTTTAGAGTTAAACTTAGAAGTTAGACATGTTGGGACTAGGAAACATAATAATTAGAAAGTAAGAGAAAATTAAGTGTTATACATTGCTTTCTATTCTTTTCTAGGAAAATGGCATTTCATCTCTTAGGAAAATAGCCACTGTGTAGGTGTGAAGAGAAGCAGTCTTTCATACTGAAAAAAAAATGAACAAATATGAAATTGAAAGAAAGTTAAAAAAAATCTCATAGCATTAAGAAGAAACACAGGAAGGGAAGACAGAAGATAAAAAGGAAGGAAAGAGTGAAAAAGGATGGAGGGGAGGGAAGAAGAAAGGGAAATGAAAGGGTGAGTGGGACAAAAGAAGAAAAAAGGGAAGAAAAGCGAGAAAGGATGAAGGAAAAAGGAGAAAATGAGGGAAGGAGGAAAACATAAGCTATGCATTAATAAATTGAGTCACTGGAGTCACTCAACTTTTCTAGACTTGATTTCTTTAACAAATAAAAGGACTTGGACTAGAAGATAGCTAAGATCTTTTCAAAATTTGGAGGAAGTTCTTCCATTTTAATTCTCTTTTTCAACTCCATGGAGCCATGAGCTACTCACTTTGTGAAAGCAAAAGCTAGAAAAACACTATTATGAAACCTCACTCTGCAATATATTTTGTGGCAATGAAAAGGACAGTCAAGGATACTTCTGCTGTACAGTAGGGTTATATACAAAACACTTTTTGAACTTATTAAAAATTATCAAGTCTTTCTACACAAGGCTAATATGTTGAATGTGGCTGTTGAAGCTGTCTGTTAACCATTAAACTAAACAGAACACCATTTCATGCCTGACTTCCTTCAGCTATATGAAGATTGCTGTGGCATGTTAGAAAAGGTAGTGAGAACTCAAGGAAATAAAAAGTTCCTCTTTGTGTTGGTTGACAGTCTCCTCTGATTTAAAATTCTTTTAAAAAGAGCACCGATTCCCGACTCCTGGAAGCAGCACATTTTCACAGATGACACTGCCTACTTGGGTGATAGCACAATTGTTTGTCTTCCTCACAATAAAAAGGATAGGAATAAAATGAACTGGTAACACAGAGCTTCACAGATATTATTATCTGTGATAATACACTGGTCTTGGGAAGCAGGCAGTTTAATGAACAACTCTTTTGATTTCCCAAGGCCAGTTTGACCCAATGCAAAACTGAAAATCCAGTAGGACAAAATTCCCTCTGTCACTCCAAGGCTTCAGATTTAATCTCTCTTTCCTCAGCTTTTCTTTCCATTTACTCCTTTTTGTTTCTTAGAAGCCAATAATATCTTACCCTGGTTTCTTCTGTCTTACTCTGATTTCTTTTACCATGAAGTTTATAACTCATTAAGATTGAAGTGTTAAGAGCATACTATGTGGTCTCTCCTGAGGTTATCTGATTGCTAAACAGAATACCAGCAAGAGCAATGGGTAAATGCAACATGACATAATAAAAGTACATAGGACTAGAATCCAGGAGTTTCGCCTTAGCTTTGTGGACAAGCAGCTGTATGGCCCTGGGCAATTCACTCCTCTGGGCCTTAGTTTTTTCAAATGAAATACGATCTAGGATACTTTATAATTCAGAAATCAATCCTTTAAGGCAGAGTTTCAGGACTCAATGGAAGAAAACATGGGAACATTTGGAAAAACTTGAGCAAGTCTCATTTCATTTCTACTATCATGACACAGGCCTTTATATTCTCTCACAGATGAGGCAGGTTGAGTAGAAACAAATATAAGCATTATCACTTACTTGCAAATATAAGATAATCCTTTTTATAACATCAACCTAAAGGTGACCCATGACTTAGCAACATCACTACGTGGTTGATGCATGGGCCACCTTTATCTCCCTCAGGAACAGCTGGTATCACTGGCTGAAAATAGTACAAGTGTCCACTCTTCTTTCATTTTCTCTTGACAGTGCTACTAAATCACTTTAAGCGTGATTCCTGCTGAGCTCACCTGCACCTGACAAAGTAATGGGACAATATAATACAGCGAGTCCATTGTGGGTGTCCTACAAATTAAACAAAATATGATAAGTTGATTTTGCAAGTCCATTTAAATAAGGCCAATGAACTCCTCTTTATCTCTTGAGAGAGGTTAATCTTAGGATAAATGGCTAGCAGGAGTAAGAGAGCATTCCCAGAGTGTATCTCAGGAGACAACGAACTGTGGACTAGCAATTAGAATAGTCAGAGTACACAGTTTTCTGTGCACAGTGACACAGAAAAAGATATTTTCCACTGCCAATGGGAATTTAATCCCAAGACTGTGTCTGATACTTGGGAAGACATAGGGGACTTTTATATTTGAAACTCGTTAATATTTAGTGACTTTTAGAAGCAGATCTGACAACTAGTGCCCAAGAGCAGGGCTGATACTGTTGGTTGTACAATGTATGCACTGTACACAGGCACTCAGTCAAGGAGGAAGCAGATGAGACTTTAAATCTAGTCAATACTGTACTCACCAAGGTCTGCATCTTGGTATAAGGTTGTATCTGCCCTGGGGATGGAGGATCATGTACCTCTCTAATTGTACAAAGATGTCATATAAGTTAACAGGAGCCCTGCCCCTCAGAATCACTTGGGAAGCTTGTTTGTCAGGTAGACTGGTTTATTCTGTGTGTATCTTAGACACCTACAGGAGTCCTCTGCTTTCCATGGTTTTTCTTCCCACGGTTTCAGTTACCTGTGGTCAACTGCAGTTTATAAATATTAATGAAAAATTCCAGAAATAAACACTTTCTAAGTTTTGAATTGTGAATCATTTTGAGTAGTGTGATGAAATCTCACAATGTCCTTCTCCTTTCCACTCCATCCCACCTTAGATGAGAATCATCTTTGTCCAGCATAACCATGCTGTCTATTCTATCTGCCCATTAGTCACTTAGTAGCTGTCTCACTTATCAGATTAACACTGCAGGTATCTCAGTGTTTGTATTTAAGTAACCCTTATTTTACTTAATAATGGCCCCAAAGCACAAGAGTAGTGGTGCTAGCAATTCAGATATGCCAAAGAGAAGTTGCTAAGTGCTTTCTTTACATGAAAAGGTGAATGTTCTCAACTTAATAAGGAAAGAAAAAACATCAAATGCTGAGGTTGCTAAGATCCACATAAGAACAAGTCTACTATCCATGAAATTGTGAAGAAGGAAAAAGAAGTTCATGCATAGTACATGTTGTTTCAGTACTATTCATAGTTTCATGCATCCACTGAGGGTCTTGGAACGTACTCCCCGTGGACAAGGCAAGACCTTGTCCACGGGGAGTACTCCTGTTTAGACCTACTGCGTTAGACGCTTCAGAAATGTGGTCCATGTGATTATTGTTTGAAGAGCTATGCAAATTACTCCAAGAGGCAGCCAATTTTGTCAACTACTTACTCACAGCATCAACCGATATATTTTCTCAACACTGCTATTTCCCTAATACATAGTCATACAGGTAAATAATATCTCTCAATCTCTATCTGTATCCCTATTATCTCTATATCCATCTACCTTCTACTTCCAGGAGCCCAGGAGGACATTACTATCTGCCAAGAACCAAAGACACAAAATCAGGTTACTCTAGAAAATGTGCTCCTCTGATAATAATAATAAAAGTGTCAGGATTGTCTTGCTCTTCGTAGCTCTTCTGCCTTCTCCTTATCCTTCTTTCAGAGTGGTGCAATGGTATTAGATTTGCATTCTCTTTGAGAGGCACATCGTACCATAAACAGCTTAGTATGGGAGAAGAACCTAGGGAAAAACCATTATGGCTGTATGCTCTATTCTGTCTCTCATCCTGACTTTAAAGAAACAAGTAGAAGAAGTTCCTGAGGTTTTAGCTCTTTAAAGGGATCCTCAAAACAGGAGAGTCCAGAAGGAATTTAGAACATTGCTGGAATGAAAAACTGTGCATCTACATGTAACAAGACCTCAGGAAACCAATTATGCCAACAGGAGAGTATATTGAACAGATCTGATTGAGTCTGCAAAATGAAAGTCTAATGATCTTGTAAATCCTTGCTGAATACACTTCTTGCTCCCAAATACTCACTAGCACAATTCCCATGTCAAAAGCTTCCTACTGATCAGTGTAGAGTTAAATAAATCATCATAGATCATTGTGCTTTTCAAAATCTCCAGACACAAGTGGTCATACTACTAAAATACTTATATACTTTTTTAAGTGCCCAATAACTCGACATGAATCATTTCATTGTTCTCTTTGGCTTCATCTATCATGTCCTTATAGATGATTCCCAAGCATTTTATCTTAGACTTACCTCTCTCATGGATTACAGTCTTATATGTCTTCTTACAGAAGAAGTGGACATTCTCATCTATGTGTCTTTAACTCAGCATATCTAAAAGCTGAATTCATCATCTTCACTCTCAAAATATTTCCAAGTTTGTATTCTCTAGCTGTGAGACAATATGTATTCTTGTTACTCCTCCCAGAATCCCGTTAAATTTTACTGTTTTTTCTCTTTATCCTTTCTACATCTAATCAGGACTCAAGACATGTCCTCTACAATGGTATTTTCTAAATCCATTTCTTTACTTCAATTCTCAGTAAAAGTGCCTCTATTCAATTTTTGATAACTTCAAGCTCAGACTTTGATAACTATGCCTAATACATTTTCTTGCTTTCAGACTCTCAATGATCTAATGTACTTTACACAGCAATAGGTAATTAGTATTATTAAAGCAGACTCTTCTACTGTAACAAACAACAGCAACAATTTTTGGAAACTTTCGAAGTTCTCTATGCAGTTGATTCCAGAAGAGTTGGAACTACCTTTCCAATTTTACCCTACACAAAATTTTTCACATTACTTAAAATTTTCCAAACATGAGTAACATTTTTCTACTACTACACTCTTTCATTGCTTTCATTCATTGACCTGCCCTTTCTATGTCTCTCTTCTCTATTGAAGTCCTTTTTATCTTTTAATACCAAACTTTATCCTTTCTCCACTGTACTTTTCTTAATCATCTCAACCAGAATGGGCCTTCTCTGGCCTCTGCACTTAGTTCTTCTCCTACCAATTGCATGTATGAATTGCTTTGAAATGCAGATATTTATGTATATCACATCTTTCTTACAGGGTTTTTCAGATCAGCATAAATGGAATATCCCAAAAAGTAGAACTAACTAGAAATAGAATTGGCCCCTAAAGAAGGAAAGGAGTTACAGATCACTGCAGTTATTCACAAACAGAAGAAGAGGCTATAAGTGCTTATGATAGAAATGTTTTCCAGTATTTTATTGAGGATTTTTGCATCAATGTTCATCAAGGATATTGGTCTGAAACTCTCTTTTTTGGTTATGTCTCTGCCAGGCTTTGGTATCAGGACGATGCTGGCCTCATAAAACGTGTTAGGGAGGATTCCCTCTTTTTCTATCGATTGGAATAGTTTCAGAAGAAATGGTACCAGTTCCTCCTTGTACCTCTGGTAGAATTCGGCTGTGAATCCATCAGGTCCTGGACTCTTTTTGGTCGGTAGGCTGTTGATTATTGCCACAATTTCAGAGCCCGTTTTTGGTCTATTCAGAGATTCAACTTCTTCCTGGTTTAGTCTTGGGAGAGTGTATTTGTTGAGGAATTTATCCATTTCTTCTAGATTTTCTAGTTTATTTGCATAGAGGTGTTTGTAGTATTCTCTGATGGTAGATTGTATTTCTGTGGAATTGGTAGTGATATCCCCTTTTTCATTTTTTATTGCATCTATTTGATTCTTCTCTCTTTTCTTCTTTATTAGTCTTGCTAGCGGTCCATCAGTTTTGTTGATCTTTTCAAAAAAAACAGCTCCTGGATTCATTAATTTTTTGAAGGGTTTTTTGTTTCTCTATTTCCTTCAGTTCTGCTCTGATTTTAGTAATTTCTAGCCTTCTGCTAGCTTTTGAATGTGTTTGCTCTTGCTTTTCTAGTTCTTTAATTGTGATGTTAGGGTGTCAATTTTGGATCTTTCCTGCTTTCTCTTGTGGGCATTTAGTGCTACAAATTTCCCTCTACACACTGCTTTGAATGTGTCCCAGAGATTCTGGTATGTTGTGTCTTTGTTCTCGTTGGTTTCAAAGAACATCTTTATTTCTGCCTTCATTTCATTATGTACCCAGTAGTCATTCTGGAGCAGGTTGTTCAGTTTCCATGTAGTTGAGCATTTTTGAGTGAGTTTCTTAATCCTGAGTTCTAGTTTGATTGCACTGTGGTCTGAGAGACAGTTTGTTATAATTTCTGTTCTTTTACATTTGCTGAGGAGAGCTTTACTTCCAACTATGTGGTCAGTTTTGGAATAGGTGTGGTGTGGTGCTGAAAAGAATGTATATTCTGTTGATTTGGGGTGGAGAGTTCTGTAGATGTCTATTAGGTCCACTTTGTGCAGAGCTGAGTTCAATTCCTGGATATCCTTGTTAACTTTCTGTCTCGTTGATCTGTCTAATGTTGACAGTGGGGTGTTAAAATCTCCCATTATTATTGTGTGGGAGTTTAAGTCCCTTTGTAGGTCACTGAGGACTTGCTTTATGAATCTGGGTGCTCCTGTGTTGGGTGCATATTTATTTAGGATAGTTAACTCTTCTTGTTGAATTGATCCCTTTACCATTATGTAATGGCCTTCTTTGTCTCTTTTGATCTTTGTTGGTTTAAAGTCTATTTTATCAGAGACTAGGATTGCAACCCATGCCTTTTTTTGTTTTCCATTTGCTTGATAGATCTTTCTCCATCCCTTTCTTTTGAGTCTATGTGTGTCTCTGCACGTGAGATGGGTTTCCTGAATACAGCACACTGATGGGTCTTGACTCCTTATCCAGTTTGCCAGTCTGTGTCTTTTAATTGAAGCATTTAGCCCATTTACATTTAAAGTTAATATTGTTATGTGTGAATTTGATTCTGTCATTATGATGTTAGTTGCTTATTTTGCTCGTTAGTTGATGCAGTTTCTTCCTAGCCTCGATAGTCTTTACAATTTGGCATGTTTTTGCAGTGCCTAGTACCAGTTGTTCCTTTCCATGTTTAGTGCTTCCTTCAGGAGCTCTTTTAGGGCAGGCCTGGTGGTGACAAAATCACTCAGCATTTGCTTGTCTGTAAAGTATTTTATTTCTCCTTCACTTATGAAGCTTAGTTTGGCTGGATATGAAATTCTGGATTGAAAATTCTTTTCTTTAAGAATGTTGAATATCGGCCCCCATTCTCTTCTGGCTTGCAGAGTTTCTCCCGAGAGATCAGCTGTTAGTCATCAGAGAAATGCAAATCAAAACCACAGTGAGATACCATCTCACACCAGTTAGAATGGCCATCATTAAAAAGTCAGGAAACAACAGGTGCTGGAGAGGATGTGGAAAAATAGGAACACTTTGACACTGTTGGTGGGACTGTAAACTAGTTCAACCATTGTGGAAGTCAGTGTGGCGATTCCTCAGGGATCTAGAACTAGAAATACCATTTGACCCAGCCATCCCATTACTGGGTATATACCCAAAGGACTATAAATCATGCTGCTATAAAGACACATGCACACGTATGTTTATTTTGGCACTATTCACAATAGCAAAGACTTGGAACCAACCCAAATGTCAACAGCAATAGACTGGATTAAGAAAATGTGGCACATATACACCATGGAATACTATGCAGTCATAAAAAATAATGAGTTCATGTCCTTTGTAGTGACATGGATGAAACTGGAAAACATCATTCTCAGTAAACTATCTCAAGGACAAAAAACCAAACACTGCATGTTCTCACTCATAGGTGGGAATTGAACAGTGAGAACTCATGGACACAGGAAGGGGAACATCACACTCTGGGGACTGTTGTGGGGTGGGGGGAGAGGGGAGGGATAGCATTAGGAGATATACCTAATGCTAAATGATGAGTTAACGGGTGCAGCAAAACAACATGGCACATGGACACATATGTAACAAACCTGCACATTGTGCACATGTACCCTAAAACCTAAAGTGTAATAATAAAAAAAAAATTAAATTAAAAAAAAAGAAATGTTAATGAGGCCATTTAAGAATCATATAAAGGTGAGACTAGATTACGATAAAAGACATTATACATTGATGTTAAAGGTATATTTTGCTAACTATAAGAAGAAGTAAAAAGAGTTCATGGATTTTAAAATGTATACTGAATATCAATTACACATAAGAGATTATGCTAGGCATTATAGGTGAGTAGTTAAAAACATAGAGCTTTTCATTTGCTTTTCCTTTTGTAGAAAAGGCAAGACTCCAATAATATGGTAGACTAGAGACTTGCATTGATCCTGCCACTGACACAATAAAAATCCTGGATTATAACTACAAATACAAATATATACACAGTTTCTAAAATTCATCCAAGATGTCACAAAAGTGTAAGATATTCTTACACAAAAAGAAAAGAGTAAAATAAGAACTCAAAGAATTAAAAAGAGAACTTGAGGTCGGCTTTTACCATTTGCCAATTTGCTAACTTTAGATCCTATAGACGGATCTTATAGACCGAAGAGAAAACAACAACAAGTCCAGAATCTACCCCAGTTTAGAATCTAAAAGGAGGTGCCCACCCAACTACATCCTCACTGTAAGTTGGCATGGTAACCAAACCCTTTTCCCATCCACCTTGAGGGTCATAAAAGTAAACACTTATCAGCATTGAGGAAGAGCAGAATGGAGAAAATACTCACTGAAACCAGGACATGCAAGTCAGCCCTTACATAGATTTATATCCCAAATTCATACTATTCATGAATCGTAAATACTTCAGGCAAAAACTTAACTCTGAGTAGCACTAGGCTGGTAGTGCCTTCAGATATCCAATAAAAGCAAAAGCAAATCTTCTCTGGAAGAAACAATCATCTAAGGCCTCAAATAATTTCCTCCAAGAAATATTTCAAAGACAAAAGTACATTTATTTATTTTTTTTTTTTTTGAGTCGGAGTCTCACTCTGTCCCCCAGGCTGGAGTGCAGCGGCGCAATCTCGACTCACTGCAAGCTCCGCCTCCCGGGTTCATGCCATTCTTCTGCCTCAGCCTCCCGAGTAGCTGGGACTACAGGCACCCACCACCACACCTGGCTAATTTTTTGTGTTTTTAGTAGATACAGGGTTTCACCGTGTTAGCCAGGATGGTCTTGATCTCCTGACCTCATGATCTGCCCGTCTCGGTCTCCCAAAGTGCTAGAATTACAGGTGTGAGCCACTGTGCCCGGCCAAAAATACATTGTTTAAATATACAAGATACCATGAGCAAGAACCAGCAGAAATGAACAGAGGGTTTTAAAAGACCTGTAAAGATTTCAGATACAGAAATAACTAGAATGAGTTTACAGAATAACTATTTACTTTTATAGTAACTTTGATATCTAATGTAAGACTATGGTAGAATGAAGATTATGGTGAATTACCACCCCTAAAAGCAGTGATCAAATTGGTCCAAATGGTCAAAACAACCATTTTGCTGCTCTGGCAATTTATCAAAGAAAAACAAAAAAACCTGAGTATTGGCTAGTCATGAAAAGTTGCTAGAACTTTGAGTAGGAGCTGCCAGAGTCTGCAATGCTTTTGCATGGAGCTGCTGCCATCCACCCTCTACCAGCTCTGGCGACAAAAACAGTAGAGTTACCAGTGTGGGCTGGCCGGGAAAATTAGGGCTGTGTCTTCCAGCAAGGGTAGGCCCAATTTTAAATGGAGGGTGAACATACACAGTAGTGTTGTCAGTAAAAGTAAAAAACTTGCTACCAAACGAATGAGAAAATCCTACAGTTCTGTGAGCCGAAGTTTATGACGCTGATGGGGGTGGGCAGTGGGCCATCATATATTTTATGGGGTGATCCTGTGAGAGCCACAGAAGAGATGAGATAAGCTCTTCACACATTCCTGGTTGACTAGGTTTGTCCAGTTAACAAAGTGCATATATATCAGGCAAAGAAATAAAAAGAATGATCTACACTGCTCAGGGAAAAATCAGCCGTTATAAATTTAACTCCGAGGGGACACAGATAATGAATTTAGCAGACAAAGATTTTAAGCAATTATTATAAATTTAGTAAAAGAATTAAAGAAAACTATATTGAGTGAATTAAAGGAAAGATGTGATGACAACAACTTAAATAACAGGAAATCTCAATAAAGAAATAGAAGCATGCAAGACCAACTGTACATTCTAAAGTCAAAATAAAATATAACCAAAAGCAAAATAACTAGGCAGTAGGTAAAGTAAGAAATAACTGCTTAATTTTAAAACAAAATAAAATGCAAGCTTGAATATGTGCAGAGAACAAACATCCTTAAAGAAAAACACAGAAGATTTTGCAGCAGCAAATAGAAATTCCAGAAATTAAAAAAAAATACATTATTTGAAACTTAAAACTTTAGAGTGCATAACAGAAGAGAAAATTATCAAAGTGGAGCAGGGATCTGAGAAATTATCAGGAATAAAGTAAAAGGAGGCAGAATGATGGAAAATATAAAAGGACGCTAAGATACACAGAGGCTAGAGAGAAAAATATCTGTGTTTATTCCAGAGAAGAAAAGAAAAAGTGGCAGAGACAATATTGTAATAAAAATGGCTGAGAATTCTCCAAATCGAAGACATCTATATGTGTGTGTATGTGTACATATATATATGTGTGTATGTGTGTGTATCTATATATATCTTTAACAAATTTAATGAATACTAAACAATATAAAATAATAGAATAAAAACACAAAACTCCAATGATAAAGAGAAAAAACAGCTAGGCAAAAAGAGAGAAAGAGAAATTATCTTCCAGGAAATAACACATTGACAGCTGACATCTCATTGGCAAAACTAAAAGTTAAATACAGTGGAATAATATCTTCAATATGCCCAGAGAAAAAAAGGAATGTCAACTAAAAGTTCTATGCCGAGTAAAAATATCTTATCATAGCAATATGAAGATATTTTCTGAAACATGTAAGCTGAGTTTACATCAACAGACCCTGACTAAAGATAAATAAATAAATAGTAAATAGTATATAATGAGCAAAGTGATAACAGATGGACAATCAAATCTGAGATGAAAAAAAATGATGGACACTAATGTGATAAATTTGTTAGTGAATTTAAACAAACATTAACTGCTTAACATAGTCATGTTTGATGATAGTTGCTTATAAAATGTACAAAATCTCATGCCTGTAATCCCAGCACTTTGGGGGGCTGAGTCGGCCAGATCACCTGAGGTCAGGAGTTTGAGACCAGCCTGGCCAACATGGCAAAACCCCGTATCCGCTAAAAATACAAAAATTAGCTGGGTGTGGTGGTGCATGCCTGTAATCCCAGCTACTTGGGAGGCTGAGGTAGAAGAACTGCTTGAACTTGGGAGGTAGAGGTTGCGGTGAGCTGAGATTACGCCACTGCACTTCAGCTTGGGAGACAGAGTGAGATTCCATCTCAAAAAAAGAAAAAAAAATGCACAAAATCACTAGAGGGTAAGTCAGGAGATGGCTAAAGGTGGTTTCTATGTTTTTAAGTCCTCTATTATTTAGAAGGGTGCTAATGATACTGAACAATTTTAGACTTTTCCTAAGTAAAGTATGTTTCAATTTCTAGGGTAACTACTAAATAAAGCAATACAATACTTCCCAGCTGCTAGCAGAAAACATGAAAGGAAAAAAATTAATCTCAACAATTCCAAAAAGCAGAAAGGAAGGAAAACGTGGCACAAAATATTTTGGCAATGGGAAGCTTGAAATAAGATGCTTGATCCAAATTCCAATATATCAGATATTATATTCCAATTAAAGTAATAAACACTTAGTTAATTCAAAAAAATCAACCAAACTGAAAAGAATTCAACCACCTATGATTTGTAATAAGTTTAAAACCTAATGATACAGGCCAGGCGCGGTGGCTGGGTAAACAGATAGGAATGTTTTTCCTATCACTATATATTTTTAAGCAAAAGCATTACTAGATATAGGTAGTTCATAATATTAATAAGTTAAATTCATCCATAAGTACAATAATTTTTTTATTATTATACTTTAAGTTCTGGGGTACATGTGCAGAACATGCAGGTTTGTTACATAGGTATATATGTGCCATGGTGGTTTGCTGCACCCATCAACCCGTCATCTACATTAGGTAGTTCTCCCAATGCTATCCCTCCCCTAGCCCCCCACCCACCGACAGGCCCCAGTGTGTGATGTTCCTTTCCCTGTGTCCATGTGTTCTCATTGTTCAACTCCCACCTATGACTGAGAACATGAGGTATTTGGTTTCCTGTTCTTGTGTTAGTTTGCTGAGAATGATGGCTTCCAGCTTCATCCATGCCCCTACAAAGGACATGAACTCATCCTTTTTGTGGCTGCATGGTACTCCATGGTGTATACGTGCCACATTTTCTTTATCCAGTTTATCATTGATGGGCCTTTGGGTTGGTTCCAAGTCTTTGCTATTGTGAACAGTGCCACATAAACATATGTGTGCATGTGTCTTTATAGTAGAATGATTTATAATCCCTGGGGTATATACCCAGTAATGGGATGGCTGGGTCAAATTGTATTTCTAGTTCTAGATCCTTGAGGGATCGCCCCACTGTCTTCCACAGTGGTTGAACTAATTTACACTCACACCAACACTGTAAAAGCGTTCCTATTTCTCCACATCCTTTCCAGCATCTGTTGTTTCCTGACTTTTTAATGAATGCCATTCTAACTGGTGTGAGATAGTATCTCATTGTGATTTTGATTTGTATTTTTCTAAAGACCGGTGATGATGAGCTCTTCTTTCATATTTTTGTTGGCTGCATAAATGTCTTCTTTTGAGAGTGTCTGTTTATATCCATAGCCCACTTTTTGATGGGGTTTTTTTGAGAAGTGTCTGTTCATATCCATAGCCCACTTTTTGATTTAATGTTAAATCAACCTTTAATTGTTATGATAACCCAACTTGGTCATAGTTTTCATTCTTCTCATATTTTATTATATTCAGTTCATTAACAATTTGCTTTAGATAGTAGTTATAAGTCATTTGGGGCATATTTTTCATTCACATAATCTCCTTGCCAAGATTTTGTATCAAGATAATTCTAGACCAGCAGCTCTCATCTGGGACTTATTTTTGCCTCCCAGGTATTTTTTTTTTCTTGTAAATTTGTTTAAGTTATTTGTAGATTCTGTATATTAGCCCTTTGTCAGATGGATAGGTTGCAAACATTTTCTCCCATTCTGTAGGTTGCCTGTTCACTGTGATGATAGTTTCTTTTGCTGTGCAGAAGCTCTTTAGTTTAATTAGATCCCATTTGTCAATTTTGGCTTTTGTTGCCATTGCTTTTGGTGTTTAAGTCATGAAGTATTTGCTCATGCCTATGTCCTAAATGGTATTAGCTAGGCTTTCTTCTAGGGTTTTTATGGTTTTAGGTCTTATGTTTAAGTCTTTAATTCACCTTGAGTTAATTTTTGTGTAAGGTGTAAGGAAGGATCCAGTTTGAGTTTTCTGCATATGGCTAGCCAGTTTTCCCAACACCATTTATTAAATAGGGAATCCTTTCCCCATTGCTTATTTTTGTCAGGTTTGTCGAAGATCAGATGGTTATAAATGTGTGGTGTTATTTCTGAGGCCTCTGTTCTGTTCCAGTGTTCTATATATCTGTTTTGGTACAAGTACCATGCTGTTTTTGTTACTGTGGTCTTGTTGTATAGTTAGAAATCAGGTAGCGTGATGTCTCCAGCTTTGTTCTTTTTGCTTAGGATTGTCTTGACTATGTGCGCTTGGTTCCATATGGAATTTAAAGTAGTTTTTTCCACTTCTGTAAAGAAAGTCAATGGTAGCTTGATGGGAATAGCATTGAATCTATAAATTACTTTGGGCAGTATGGCCATTTTCATGGTATTGACTCTTCCTATCCATGAGCATGGAATATTTTTCCATTTGTGTCCTCTCATATTTTCTTCACCAATGGTTTTTAGTTCTCCTTGAAGAGGTCCTTCACATCCCTTGTCAGTTGTATTCCTAGGTATTTTTTTCTCTTTGTAGCAATTGTGAATGGGAGTTCACTCAGGTTTTGGCTCTCTGTTATTGGTGTATAGGAATGCTTGTGGTTTTTGCACATTGATTTTGTATCCTGAGACTTTGCTGAAATTGCTTATCAGTTTAAGGAGATATAAGTTTAAACTTAAAATATAACTAACAATGCAGTCTCATTATGTATAGAAATAACTGAGGTATCTTCAAGAAGAAATTGGCAATTCACAATCACAATGAGAGATGACATGTATTTTATATAAATCATAAAAAAGAGTTAATGATGTAGAAGACTTTATTAGTATAATTAGTTTATACTGGAGCTACTGAGATATAGATGATACTATACACCAGTTACAAAACACATAATATTTTCAAGCTCACTAAAACTGTATAAATATAAATAGCACTCAACTATAAGAAAAACCAGAGGGAGAGCTATAGCCTTAAAATACTTATAGTAGAAAATATAAAATGTTAACTCTAGTGAACCAAGTATCTATCTTAAGAACTTTTAAAAAACAGAAAAATAAACCTTAAAAGGATAGTAAACAGGAAATCGTAAACATAAGTAAAAAGGCAATGAAATGGAAAATAAATATGCAACAAAATGACCCACAGTTTTTTGAAAAACTGATAAAACAGAGAAACTTTAGTTACATTGACAAGAGAAACAAACAAAAACATAATAGGGACAAGTGAAAAAATATGAAATACAAAAAGCAGGCATCACCACAGGTACTGTAGATATTTAAAAGTTCTTAAGGTATAGAATAAACATCTTTAGACAATAAATTTTAAATATTAGATGAAGCAAACTAATTATCAGGAAAATATGATTTACTAAAACGTCCCCCAAAAGAAACCTGACCTGTTCTATAACCATTAAAAAACAGAAGTTCAAAAGTATTTTCACAAAAAAACTCTTATGTATGCCATTCTAACTGGTGTGAGATGGTACCTCTATGTGATATAGCCTCTATATTTTCACTGGTGAGGTCTATAAAACAAATAATTTCAATTTTAGATAGATTATGCAATTTTATGAATGTAGAACAGGATTTCTCACTATTAAGATTTTTGTCCAGATAATGATCTGTTTTGGAATGCTGTCCTGTACAATATAGGATATTTATCACCATCCCTGACTTCTACTCACTAAATGCCAATAGTACCTTCACCACAAGTTGTGACAATCAAAAGTATCTCTGGGTATTGCCAAGTGATACCTGGGAGTCAAAAATAAGTCCCAGATGAGAGCTGCTGGTCTAGAATTAGCTTGATACAAAATCTTGGCAAGGAGATTATGTGGATGAAAAATATGCCCAAAATGACTTATAAACATAACTACTATCTAAAGCAAATTGTTAATGAACTGCATATAACAAGATATGAGAAGAATGAAAACTATGACCAAGTTGGGTTATCATAACAATTAAAGGTTGATTTAACATTAATTAATTTATATTAGTTAAAATTAATATGAATTACTGAATACACAATTAAAAATGATTATAGGACCTCTTCAAAAAAATCTGGAGGAATATTTATTAAAGATCAACATGTATTCACGATGGAAAAAATCTTGGTCAATCATGAAAAGGAGAAAATTTTTTAACCTGATATAGGTATCCAGGAAGGAAGACAGAGACAGAGAGAGAAAGAAGAAGGAAAACCTCATAAAACAAATGTATTATAATGATTAATGTTGCTGCACTGAAAGCATTTTCTTTGAGGAAAATCCTTTGTGATATGACTTTTATCACAACTTCTATTTAGCCAGCATAACAATGAATTTAAAAAATTAAAATAAAAGGCATAAAGTTTGGAAAGAACAAAGGACGATTATTGGTAATATGTTTGTTGTATTCAAAAGCCCAAAAGAGACTGCAAGTAAAATGTTGACATTAATACGAAAATTTAACAAGATTGTTGGAACAAAATTATTCCATTATTCCACAAGAAAATAAATTATATAACTATATGTCAAAAACAAATACCTAGAAAAAAAGAAAAATCTAAAAATTAGCACTTACAGTAACATCAAAAATATGAAGTACCTTAAGACAAATCTACCAAATGTGTTGCAAACAGTTTATGAAGAAAATTATAAAACCTGATTGAAAAACACTAAATGAGTCCTAAATAAAGGAAAATTCTCTGTTCTTGGATTCTACATTAGGAGATAAAATACTGTAAAGATTTCAGTTCTCTCCCATATTGACCTATAAGTTCACTGTTACTCCAATTTAAATTCCAACAGACTTAACCATGGCATTTGACAAATTGATCCTAAAATATATTTGTAAGGGCAAAGATCAAGAACAGCCAAATGTTTTAAAGAGAGTGAGGTTGGGGACTCATTATCTATCACAGCCCATTATAAAGCTATGGTAAGTAAGGTTGAAAGAGGTTTCACCATATTATGACACTGCCATCTGGACTTGCCACAGAAGGAAAAGAACATGGAGAATTACTTACAAGGTCTTTCAATGCTTCTGTCCAGAAATGAATGCCATTGTCCAAAGAAAAGACTAAGTCATATGGTCACATGCTTTTGCTTAGCTTTAAAGAGGTGAGGAAGTGTGATCAGCCTTGTTGTCCCCTGAAAGAAGAGGTGTCCTGGAAATATTGATGGGCACTAGTAACATCGATCACACCAAATGATGTCTAGTCTATGGATCCATGGGAACTGTCATACACTGCTGGAGAAGGTATAAATTGGTACAACTAATGTGATAAAAGTTTGGCACTATCTAGTTAAATGAAACATGCTCATGCCCTGCAATGCAGCAATCTCACCCATGGTTCTATACTATAGAATACTTCATGTGTACCAGGAGAAATTGCATGTGGGTCTACAGAATCGTTGTTCACAACAGCAAAAATTTGGTTTGGAAGCAACCAAAAATTCATCCACAATATTAATAAATAGTAAACTATAATATAAAATAGTAATAATATAAATTATAATATAATATATAATAAATTATAAATATAATTTTATATTTATATTATATAATATTTATATCATATTATATTATATTATATTATAAATTATAATATAAAATAGTAATAATATAATAATAGATAGTAAGTTATGTATTCATGCACATAATTTCTATAGAGTAGTGAAAGTAAATGACCTAAGCCACCCAAATTAACGTGGATTAATATAATAAATACAACACTGAGGAAAGAACAATGCCTACAGCATGATTTAATTCCTATTAGGTTCATAAAAAACAGAAGTGTAAAAATATGTAAATATACACAATACATATATATGTATGTATACTTATTTATATAATGATAGGAATATATTTATATTTTAAAATATATACATAAATTTATGTGCATATATTTGTATGTATTTAATAATTCATTTGTAAATATTTTCATTGGTAGAAAAGTTATCCAGAAAAGAAAGAGATTAATTATCACAAAGATCAGGATAGCAGTTGTCTCTTGGGCAGAGGCAGGAGGATGCAAATGCTGATGCATGCAGGGGCTTCTGCATACTCTTAGTAATTTTTTTTTTCTTACCTGGTTGTCCTTTGAAAGTTGTTGGATTTATTATTAATATTGTCCCTCTGTGCACATATATGCATGTAAAAAGAAAATTTTAAATATGTGTAGGAAATATCTTTTTTAATAGAGAAAATAATAGTAGAGCAAGAAAAAACACTAGGCAATATATTACAAATAATACCAAGTGAGAGTATAGTCAATCTAAAAATGTTAGAGAAGGGTGAGATGATTATGAGTTGCATTGGGCCGCAGTTGTATTCATGAAGGAACTAGGACTTGGTGGAGGCATTGAAGTAGGATAAAATTCTATTGGGGAAAATGGGGAGCTTGTTAAATGCAAGTGGCATAAGAAGGAAAGGGCTGAAAGATAATTTGGTAGATAGTGAACAAGCGACATAGGCTTGAGTGGTTTGTGTAGAGTAGTGGCATTGTCTTGTTTTCTTTTTATCCATCAGTCATTAATTACACTTCTTCTCAGCAAAGTATACATGAGGGTGGTACAAAGTATGTGTCATTGCAAAAGTATGTGGGTTTTCACTTATTAAGCTAAAAATATAGATGGCAAAAAGTGTAATATTTTCCCTCAAAATATGCAGAAGATAGGCAAGTAGAATTAGAGTATTAGAACAGGATAAAAGAAAACCTCAGAGTCTTCCTAAAATCTTTGAAATCACATTGTAGCAATGAACACACCAGAGTGATGGGAAGCATGGGCAGTGCAGGGAGGTACTGGTGCCTGAGATGTTAGTTACTGATAGGATGAGACAAGCTCAGAAATTGAAACTGTTTAGAAATTTTTATAGCTATTCAATGGGGTAATTTAGAATTTTTTAGCAATCCAATGGAATAATTTGGTGTCTATTGAATGAAATAATAATAAATTGGGGTTTGAAGTTATATGTCAGTTTTTTATTCATTTTATTTTGTGTATGAATTTCCAGTATTGGTCAGTGATGGGCAGGAAATTTTATAAAATGAAAGAGATCGTTCAGCACAGATTATATGAGAAGTGGCAATATTAGTTTATCCAGACATGAGGTCTACCCTGCAAAATACTTTGATGGCTAAAGTAGACCAAGAAAAAAATGAATATAACATTTGTGTGGCATTTCTGCTAGTGAATACAGTGATATCACCTTTTAAAAGATGAATTGTTTAATTTATTCTCACACAATATCTTGGAAAAATGGCTTTCCCTTGTCCCCACACCTATATTATGCAATCAACTTTCTTTCTGTCTGCTCTAAAGAAGGCAAATGTTATAGATACTATCTGCCATCCCTAAACTGTTAAACTTTCACCATTCCTGTTTTCTCTGAATCTCAGCACATATTAAAGGATTCAGAACAGAGCGAGAGAATTTCCAAGTCATATACTTCTGATTTTGCCATTTCCCTGCTCTCAAATCCTGTTTTTGTCCTCATTATACTGAGAACAATTTTTTTAGTAGCCAAAGTACTTTCACACATCCTCTTCTTTCTATATCTACTGCCACTATCTTATCTGCAAATGTCATTATCGCTAGCTCAACCTTCTAGAATAACCACCAACATTAATTCCAGCCTACAAATCCCTCTATTATTCTTTGTCCCATTATAACTGTCAGATTTATTTTCCTAAAATGGAAATGTAATTCTAGGCTCTTCACAACCCATCAAGGCTACCTACTCACTTGCTATTGATAAAACAAAGTTCCTCACACTTGGCATTTGCCATTCTCCACACTATGATCTCAACTGATCTTTCTAGTGTCATTTGCCATCGTTCTTCATCACATAACATATGATGCATTAACAAACCAAATGATGTTCTCCAAATACAGCATAATCTGTGAAGCCTTTCCTACAGTCTACAGAACCATATGCATCTCCCTCTTTAAACTCCCATATTCTTCTTTTCTTCCACAGCACTTTGCTCGCTAGACCACTTACCTTACTTTACATTATGATAGAGTTATTGGTCATATAGCACACTAGAATATTAGTACCTTCCTGGAGGTGTTAAAATCCTCATATTGCCTGTGATGGAGGTTCCATGAATAGGAGTGCCTAATGTGTGGAAAATTGAATTCCTCACTGCATATGAGGTAGACTTAAGCCTGCTCTCACCCATAACCACTTTTCCACTGCTATTGTCCACTCCAACATTTCCAAAATTTGCAGGCCCATGTAGGATTTAGAGCTCGTTTCTCGTGTATTTATTCATGCTGTTTTCTCTGGCTAGATAATGCTTTAACTTTCTGTTGTTTATACAAATCCCACTTATCCTTCAATAACCTAAGTTCCAACTCTGCTATCTTCCATAGTTTGAGAGTGGGAAGTGATCTCTCTCTCCACAATCGTTTCTTATTTCTAGTATGGCAAATTAATATTGAACTAATATATGAAATCACATATGTCTCTTCTTCACAGTCACTTTGAACTTGTATTTTCAACATTTATTATTGTTAAAAGTTTGAAGTGCCTATGACTTGTTTGCCATATAACTAATAAGACAGATACAGGTGGCTGGGCACAGTGGCTCACACCTGTAATCCCAGCACTTTGGGATGCCAAGGCAGGGAGATCACTGGAGCCCAGGAGTTTTAGGCCAGCCTGGGAAACACGGCGAGACCTCGTCTCTAGAAAAAATACAAAAAGTAGCCAGGTGTGGTAGCGTGTGCCTGTGGTCTCAGCTACTTGAGAGGCTGAGGCAAGACTCAATTGAGCCAGGGAAGTCTAGCCTGTAATAAGCTGGAATCAGGCTGCTGCACTCTAGCCTGGGTGAGAGAGCAAGATCCTGTCTCAATTAAAAATAAACAAATAAAAATAAAAAGCAGACATAGGATGTAGTAGCTAAGAGTGTGCACTGTGGATTCAGGTTACTTGGGTTTAAATCTCAATTATGCTATATACTTGTAGCATGGGAGTTTTGTATCTTCCATGTGTCTCAGCCTTCCCTATGTGTAAAATGGAAATATTAGTTGTACTTAACCTCATACAATTGTTGTGAGGATTAAATGAGGCAATGCAAGTGAAGCCTCTAGAACAGTGCCTGTTGTTTGGTACGTGCTGGGGAAATGCCGCCTGCCATTATCATTCCTGGAGAGTAAGGGTTTTGCTATTGTTATTGTTTTCTGTTTTATTTTGTTTTTCTGTAAGAGCACACATTTGTTCTACATATAGGTATTTAGTACCTATCCTGTCCTAGTGCTATGATAGTTACAGAGGATACCAGGGTGAACAAGATAAAGCTCATATTCTGCTTTACATGTTTGAGCTTGTTATCTTCCTCAGTTCCTGCCACCCTTATCATTTGAACATAAGAGGCTTTGGTATTTATAACATCATGAGGCTTCCAACCTTCCTTTAGTCCTATCCTCCCAGTGAAGGAAAACAGAAAAATCCAATAAACATGAATTAAACTTCTAGGGAGCAGTATGATCTAGAGAAAAAGTCCAGCCTTGGAAATAAGAAAGACAGTTCGTTGTTCAAATCTACCATTTACCTGATGGCTGGCTGAACTCACTAACTTTCCTGAGCTTCAATTTTCTACTCTTCGAATTCATATAATTAATCCCACAACTTAGGATCATTGTATAAATCAACTGAAATATGTATTTAAAGTCTCTGGCACATAGTTACACACCCAATGAAAGCAAAATATAATTGTTTTATGGAAGAGTATATACTTATTACATATATCAGAGACTTTTGCAATAGAACACCTTAGAATACCTTCTACATATTCTGCTCCACTAAAATTAGATTTAATTATTTAAATTTAATTTATTAGAAGTATATTAGGTAATTTAAAAACCCAATGAATTATGTGCTCTTTAATAAATAATATTTAATAACTCTTTATGAGGTTTAAATATATAAGCTAATATCTTTACATAAAATCTCCATTTTCCTCACAAAACAGAAGAACTGCTACTTATAACATTATAAGAAAGTTAGTGTCTTGCTCATGTTTTTATGCTAATCTGCTTCTCTTATTGTTGTCTCTTCAACAATGCCAGCACTCACTCACGACTAGACTTATTCTTAAAGTATACAAGAAATAATCTTTCCCCAGACTGAACCCTGCATGGGACTGTGTGGAGCAGTGGAGCAGTGATGTTTTTGCTGCTAATAGATGCTCAATCATGCTTACTATTCCTGGTGTCCATTGTGGAAGGCACCATTTTGTCACCATACTTAGAAAACATTAAAGAAAGTTCTAAGCATGCTTAAGAATAGTGTCTAATAAATATATAATTATTTTTACCCAGGCATGCACTATTCAATACGGTAGCCACTAGCCACAGTGACTATTGAGAAGTGGTATGCTAGTAAACGTTTAATAATATGCTCCCCAACTCCCCCGCACCACCCCGGCAATCAGAAATTGCAGCATTTGATAACTCCCTGGAATAAACACTCCCACAGTGGGCAATTTCAACCTACCATCAACTAGCTCATGAAATTCCAAAAATTTAACTAGCTCTTATAATCCAATGAGAGCTGGCTCCAGCATTCCACTGGGATGGTTAGTCCAAACTGAAATGTGTGTGTGTGTTTTTTTTTTCTTTTGAGATGGAGTCTCGCTCTGTCACCCAGGCTGGAGTGCAGTGACGTGATCTCGGCTCACTGCAAGCTCTGCCTCCCGGGTTCATGCCATTCTCCTGCCCCAGCTTCCCAAGTAGCTGGGACTACAGGTGCCCACCACCATGCCTGGCTAATTTTTGGTGCTTTTAGTAGAGACGGGGTTTCACCATGTTAGCCAGGATGGTCTCAATCTCCTGACCTCGTGATCCGCCCGCCTTGGCCTCCCAAAGTGCTGGGATTACAGGCGTGAGCCACCGCACCTGGCCTGAAATGTGTTTTAAGCATAAAATACACAATATATTTTGAAGACTTAGCACACAAAAAGGATGCAAAATATCTTGACATCTTTATATTGATTACTCGTTGACATGTTCGTATTTTAGATACATTGAGTTAAATAAAACATACTATTAAAATTAATTTTTTAATATGACTACTAGAAAATGTAAGATTGCCTATTTGGCTCATGTTATATTTCTATTGGATGCACTAATCAAGAAATATCTTTAAAATAAATAAGCATATTTGCATTTTATATTATATTTAGTTGCTATATTTGTTTAGCTACCTTGGTGACAAAAGTGGGGTAAAAATCAAGCTTCCAGAATCAGATAATGATGTTCCAGATTCTAGGACAGTCTTGTGGTATGTTTCACCTCACCAAAACTAACAAAAAAAAGCATCAAATACACACACACACGCACACATATATATATACACACACACATATACATTTCTACTACTTCCCAGATTCTGTTAGTTTTAATTAGCACTTCAAAACACTTTATCTTTGACATATCTGGTAAGGATGGAGTCAGGGGATAATTTAAATATATAATGTGGTCTAATTGCATAACCGTGAGCACACCTGTAAGAAATAATGGGGGAAGAAAATTGAAAACTGCTGAGCATGGGCTGAATTCAGAGAAGTGTGGGTTTTATGGAGCCCTGTAATTTTCAAGCAGTTCCACTGATGGCCCACAAATGTACTGCGTGTAAGAGTGAAAGGACGTTGACTGTATTTCAGTAAGTTGATAGATGGGCTTAAAGAAATAAAAATGCATCCCACAGATGAGTTGCGCCTTTAAAAAGGAGCAGAATAAGGGCCAGGACACAAAAGAAATGGTTTAAGGTCAAAAAGTCTAACTGGTACATGACATATGAGCCCTGTCAGGTTCCCATGCCTCACCATGCTTATCAGGAAATATTTCTTGTAGCCTTGCTTGCACAAAAGGTAAGATGGTTTCCCTCATCAAAATTGTGAATTTCAAATTCAATATCTCTTTCTCATTAGGAAATCTGTGGGATCTGTCAAGCCATTGCACATCACTTTTTATTATGCTAATGTGCATACTCTTGTCGTCCTCACAAACACCAGGATGTAAAGGTGACAATGGATAGAGCTCCAGTTAGGTGCAAGGCAACAGGAGGTAGAAAGGCATCATGTTGGAAGCATGCTGAATTGGGTGGGTATCAGGAAACTTCCTTCCAATTCTGACTTTCTCAGTAACTCTGTTTAACCCTGGGCAATCCATTTAGACTTTAGGCTTCAGTTTTTTCATCTACAAAATAGGAATGACAGTAGATGCCTTATGTGGTGATTCTGAGTTTGAGTTCAGCAATTACCTAAAAAGGGCCTTTGAAAGTGGAATATTTTACAGAGTGTTACTATTAAACAGCTTTAGGGAGTAAGTAGGTGCCATCAAAGGAGAGTCAAAAATGTAACTTTCTGAGGAAAATCCACCTTTCAAGATATGTTCAGATAAATAATTCATTGAGCAAAGCTGTCTAAAATTGAGAGTTCTCTGCAAAGTGTTAAGAAAGCTTTTTTAAAAATCAGCTATTTCCCTTGCTCTTCAAAGCTTACAGTTTATTTAGTTTGAAACATGCAAATAAACACATAAAACAAACAGAGGGCAATTCTCAAAAATGATTGAAACAACAGCATGTCTTTGTGAATTAGTTGAGTTCTCTTGCCACCTTTTTTATGAGTAAGAGACCAGACTAGGGTGTTATTCTGTGAAGGTTTAAGGAAGAAAGGAAGTCTTAGGCAGGGGATTACAATATGTCTGGATTTACTCCTTGGCCACATTTGAAGGGAGCATTTCAGAATATGCCCACCTTGGCAGAGCAGTTTTCTCATCCTGTTTTCTGTCCAGAAATCTAAACATATTGTAGAAGTCTTAGGCAGGGGCTTACAATATGTTTGGAAGGGAGAAGGCATAATAAAGAAATTGTAGCCAGAACCAAGGGTAGATGTTAGGGAGTCAGAAAAAAATATTACGAAATGTTCAGAAGTCATGCATAGAAGTTTTTGACCGGTTGGTATAAGGGTCTGCTATGTTAAACAAAGAAGCTCAGCTTGGATCAGCTGTTCAGTGAGGAGATATTAAAGTACCTGAGCATAGTCGTATTTTCAATAAGTGGAAGCATATGATGGTTGGGATCAAATATTTTAGAGCTGGGTAAGCCCTCTATGAGAGAGTTCTGTTTCTCTATCTGTAAAATAGAAGTTTCATTTTAGGATTTTAGGATTATAGACTTAAAAAACAAAATTGGCTTTCATATATGTAGATGTTCAATATAGCAACTTTTATTTTACATTTAAATAGAATTTTACAGTTTAGAAAGTGCTAAAATACTTTCTCTTATACCACAAACCTGATCTTCAAGAAGTAGGGCCTGAGAGGCTCATTGGCCGCACAGAGACCAACATCTAGCAAATGGTGGCAACTGGGTGGGCATCAGATGTTCTGGTTTTCTTTCTTTTCCATTTGCCCTGATGGACTGAGAATCACTCAGGAGGGTTAGTAAACACAGAGGAACTTTATCTGTGGATTGAATGATGCCTTGAAAACGCATTAAAAGCAGGCAAAACTGCTATATTGCCAATGAAGTACAACCTTCATCATTCAGAGAGCAGCAGCTCACAGCTTTGGTGGGCTGCCGGTGAAGTCATGCCCCAGCAGTAGTGCAGACATGTCTTACTGAGGAAAAGAACTCAGGTGGTGGCAATAGGGCTGGAGAGGAGTAGGCAGATGCAAGATACCCTAAAGAGGAAAAAAGTCACTGTTGGCTGGGCATGATGGCTCATGCCTGTAATCTCAGCACTTTGGGAGGCCGAGGTGTGCAGATCACATGAGGTCAGGAATTCGAGACCAGCCTGGCTAACATGGTGAAACTCCATCTCTACTAAAAATACAAAAATTAGCCAGGCGTAGTGGCGAGCACCTGTAATCCCAGCTACTCAGGAGGCTGAGGCAGGAGAATTGCTTGAACCCAGGAGGAAGTTTGCAATAAGCCAAGATCATACCACTGTATTCCAGCCTGGGCGACAGAGTGAGATTCTGTCTCAAAATAAATAAAATAAATAAATTAATAAATAAGCTGGGCACAGTGGTATGCACCTGTAGTCTCAGCTACTTGGGAAGATGAGGCAGGAGAGTCACTTGAACCCAGGAGGTAGAGGTTGCAGTGAGCCAAGATTGCACCATTGCACTCCAGCCTGAGCGACAAGAGCGAAACTCCATCTCAAAAAAGAGCGAAACTCTATCTCAAAAAAAAAAAAAAAAAAAAGTCACTGTGGACTACAGCAACAACCATTCAACAGCAGGCAAACCAGGTTGCGAGATGTTGAGGGGAATGGTGAGGATGCTAAGGACAGAAGCTGGTGAAGATTACTCATTGACGCATTTGGTTTTTTATAAAAGGTTGCCACCCTATTCAAATAGCACCTTATTTTTCCTAAGTATACGCCCCATGAGACTTGAGTTAGATTTGGTTATCACAGGGTGTAGTTAGATTACAAAATTTATTCGTGCATATATTCATTCACTCAAGGAAAAATGTGCGAAGTACTCATCCTGTGCCAGGTTCTGCAGTAGGCACCCAGCATAAAATAATGTAAGAAAACTGTGCTGCCACCGTCCAGGGCTAAGTTTCTATACTTTCTCTTATTTTGGACCCTGTTCAAATTCATTCTTTCCATTTTCTACAGGGAAAGGAGTTCAGTAGTGCCCTTCACCTATAAAATAGCAACTATTTATTTCTTTTAGGAAACTGGTTTTTTTTTTCAATTGTAAATTGTTCAGATATTTACAAAATGGACAGGAAGTGGTGGCTAAGCATTTAAAAATGGTAAGGCTATCAGACAATGAGGTTGGAAAACAGGTTTATATTCCAACCTTGTGTTTTGTAGCTGTGTTGATTTTGGTCAACCACTAGAATTTCCTGGCTCACTTATGAATTGCAGAATAAGCCCTGTTCCACCTATATGACAAGGCTGCTATGAAAGTGAAATGAGGTGATATATGTAAAAATGGTTGAAAACTATAATATGCTCTAAAAAGACATATTTGTGTATGTGCTAAGTATGTCAAAGTGTGAGAAACACACAACTATAACTATAGAAACAGCATTTACATAATTGTTTTTAGTCAGCCTCAGTGTTTTCTATAAGGGCACAAATGATTACATTGCCATGGTGAACCTGTGGTGATTTTGAAACTTTGTAGATAAATGCAGGTAGGCTGAAGCCTGCTTGATCAGTAGAGGGAAGTTTTCTCAGGAATATGAAATTATGCATGCTTACTAGCTTCCTGGGAACAAAAGTCTTCATCTGTATATTAAGGCCTTATTAAGTCACTTGTATAAGGCAAAAGTTTTTCTTCTACCCAGTAATGAAAGATTAACAATATTATACTCAGGCTGCTACAAGTGGAGAAGTAAACTTGGTAGCATTTTGTCTTTAGATGGAAGTTAGTTCTGCTATTCTTGACTGCAAACTGTGCTTGCTGCCATGTGGGTGAAGGAGGACCACTTCTAGAACATTTTAAATGGTAAAATCTTTATTGGCTCCCTGCCCTGGGAATTTCCCTGAATCAGAAAAGTGTGAAAAAACAGCAGTGGCAAGCTGGATGATACAGAGAAAAGGGCACAGGATTTGAAGTTTGGAAGACCTGATTAAAAAATAATTCAATGTTTTAATTACTGTTTTCTCTCCACCTCCCTGAGTCAACTATTTCTGACATGTTAAGTGAGCATGCCTTCTTACATTTCATGCAATTGAACACATTTGTATCTATGTACTATATACAAAATACTAATGAACATACACTAACACACACACACAGAGAATATAATCTCTCCAGAGGAGAAATATTTGATTGTTTTGTTTGATATTATTTTCCACCATTCAGAACAGCCTTGGATACGAATAAGTGCTTATATTAGTTAACTTCCAAAGAAGTTATGTTGGATTTTTAAAAAACTTGGTGGCTAACAAGCATTTATTTCTTACTCATAGATCTTTAGGCTTGCTGCAGCTTAGCTTTACTCCTGGTAGCCTTTTCTGGGCTCAGCGCCAGGTCAAGGGTCAGGATCAGGTCTACTTCATATGTCTTGTCATTATGGGATCCAGGATTTAACATACTGAATGTCTTGTCCATTTATGCTCCATTGGCAAAAATAAATTTCATGGCCAAGTTCACAATCAATGAGCACAGAGGCAGAGATGACTATTTGCTGAATAATACAGTCTATCACAGTCACCCTCTTGTTCACCATGTTTCCTCTATTTATCTTGCACATAAATATACTCACTTTATCTTCAAGGAATATTCCCCAAAGTTTCATCCTATTAGATCATCAGACTCAAAGTTTTGGCTCCTACAATAGTATCTGCAACAATATTTCTAGATATAGCTTTTCTTAATCTGGAGAATTATAAACCAGAAAAAGGAGGAAGAGAAGGAGGAGGATAAGGAGAAGTTGAAGAAGAAGTATAAGGTGAATTTGAAGGAGAAGAAGGATGAGAAAAAGGAGGGTAAACAGGAAGAGAAGGAGAGGGGTAAGTAAGAGAAAGGTAAGGAAGAGGAGAAGGAAGCAGTGGAGGAGGAGGAGGAAGGAGAAAAACAAGAAAAAAAACCAAGAGCAATAGGTTGTTTCCCTCCACACACACAATTAATATACAAAGGGGGAACAATCTCCATAATGAAGGCTGATTCAGAAAGGACAATTCTGAGCAGCATTGAGCAGTTACTGGTCCATAGCAATTCTGAAATTCCCCTGAGGAAATGTTGTGATAGTCCCTGGGACAGAAAGAATTCCTTGATTAGGCTTCAGTTTTGCTGCCTGAGAATATACCTCCCCAGTCCACAGCTTTTCAAGACTCTTGGCTCCTTTCTTGAGAACTTGACTCCTTCTCCATTGTACTCCTTGGTCACATTTGAAGGGAGCATTTCAGAATATGCCCACTTCAGAATTTAGTAAGAAAAATGACTGTTTTAAGACCAGGGCTTGAAACTTTTTCCTATCTGTACTCTTTGCAATCTCTAGTCTCATATTTTACTACACTATCCTCCCCTCACTCACTTCACTCCAACCACATTGGCCTCTTGTTTCTAGAACAAGGTACAAGGACTTTCCATTCTCTGTCCCACTGCCTGGACTGCTGTCAGGCCAAATCCTTTCAAAGCCCTCTCCTTCACATAATGCAGGCCTTACAGGCCTTGGCTGTGTCCCCAGCCAAATCTTACCTTGAATTGTAATAATCCCCATGTGTCAAGGGAGGGACCAGGTGGAGATAATTGATCATGGGGACAGTTTCTCCCACACTGTTCTCATGATAGTGAATAAGTCTCATGAGATCTGATGGTTTCATAAACGGGAGTTCCCCTGCACAAGCTCTCTTGCCTGCCACCATGTAAGATGTGACTTTGCTCCTCATTCACCTTCTGCCCATGACTGTGAGGCCTCCCCAACCATGAGGAACTGTGAGTCAATTAAAACTCTTTTTTAAATAAATAACCCAGTTTCGGGTATGTCTTTATTAGCAGCATGAGAACAGACTAATACAAGGCCTCTTCTCAATTGTAGCTTTTCAGAGCTTTGACCACCATCTAAAGTAACCTCTCCCACCTACATCCATCCATCTCTCCCCATCCCTGCATGTTGTATTCAAGAGCACTGTCTGGAATTATGCGATTTATGTAAACATTTGCTTATTATTTCCTTCTTGCCCCTCTCAATATAAGCTCCATGAGTGCAGAGGTTTTTTTCTTTTCCCAGAAGCTAGAGCAGGGTTTCATTCAGCATAAATGCACAATCACTAGTTGTTGAATAAATGAACTGAATAATAAATGAATTTGCCCATGACTGTGCTTACAAACATGGTCTTCTTTAATTTTTACATTAAACCCAAGATGTGGGTTCCATTATAACCCCAACTTCCAAGTGAATAAACTGAACCATAGGGGTTAAATAACTTGTTCCAGCTAGAAACTGGTTCATCTGGAATATAAACCCACTGTCTTGTTTCATAATTAGAATAGGAAAACATAGAGAAAGACTGTGGAGATTAACAGAATAAAGACCTGATGGGAAGCAGAACTTGAATTCCTTCTGACCATAGAGGAGTGGCCATAGGAAGTGACCACAGAGAAATGACTCTCCGTCTCTGGGTAATGAAGGTGGTAGACGAAATCAATAATTGTCAAACTTTGGACAGGCTCACTCAGAAGCCCAATGTGTGCAACTGATGAGAGTATAATGGCTTTATCAGCCCTTAGAGAGGCTCTTAGAAGCACAATGAGAAAAATGCTACTCACAATCATCCCTAAGCTGTGCTCAGTATGAGCAGGGCTCTAGGGAAGACGGAAGGCATGGGCTCTGGGCTCAGTAATGGATGTCTAGCTCACAGGAAGGAGTCTTCCCATGGGAGCAATAGTACTCTGAGCAGAGTGAAATGCAGCACAGTAGTGAGGGTATAATCGCACACAACACTACCCATTTTTCTGATCCTGGGGAGGAGCAGATATGAGAGCAACTACAGCCTCCTACCTGTGCGGACAGAGATTGAAACATTAGAGATGAGCAACAGACTTCAGAGGTGAGCAAAAATGCTCTATGTTTCAGGTCCTATGATTTTCAATGGCAGTATCTAGAAAAGGGAATTAATATTCATGCCATTCCTCATTTCTTTTAACTTAAAATACAGTTCTGATGTGTTAATACATACGTGTGTGTACATGCATGCACACACTTGCTATGCAATCCCTAAAATGGCTTCGTGACAGACTAAATGAAATAAATTCCTCTTAGCTACTAAAGACATTGTTTTACTCATCATTTCCACTTGTTTCTCCTCAAATATGTCCATCCATTTAATGATAAGTTTGCTGTTTCAGTCACTCTGTCCAGGTGCCCAGACCTCAGTGAAATTCAAGATGAATTCCAGAAACATTAAATATTTCTTAACATTTGTACACCAGAGGTCCTTGGTTTGTTGCAACTTTCTTTTTTTAATGTTAAAATGATTACAGAGTGAAGCAACTATAAAAATAATCCCCAGAGAGCAGCAGTGTGACACATAGGTACATGAGCAGAAGACTTGGATAATCTTGGAAGCTATGCTTTTCTCATCTCTAAAAACAGAAGGGAAGACTAGAGGATATCCAAAAACCCTTCTAGCTTTATGTCAGGGTAATTTCATATTTGAAAAATTAAAATTCAAAGACTTAGCTCATGATGACCACAGAAGAATGGAGGCTGAGAAAACTCCCCTGGTTCAGGGGCCAAGAAGGACCAGTGTTTGAAGAGAAGGCTGCTCTGTTTCCTACATCCTTATAAAAAGACATCAATTCTATCACATTCCACTGAATGAATGCTTGATCACTCTCAAAGATTACCATATATGGTCTTTAACAACTGTTAGAGTCTGGACCATTTTTTAAATCATATGAATGCCATGGACAAAAATGTAACTTGTGCCTAGGATCACAAAATTATATATCCAATTCAAGAAGGTTGGAGGCCTCCTGAACCTCATCCGTGGAGGACCAAGAAGAGGTTTCCAGTGTAGGCGTTTAAGCACTTTCAGAGTAATAGGATGACTTTGGGGGAAAGGAAAAAATATATAACTTCAACTTACAAAAATTATCGAATTTAACTCATTAATATACAGTATGATTAAAAATAGTTTACTTATATAATTTGCAAATAATGCATATACTGAGGTCCACATACTTTTTTCAATTTTTTGAGATATTGCATAATCAACAGTTTGAAGAATTGTCCTATAGGATCAGAAGTAAAGAACCTCTCTCTATTTAAAGATATCCCAATCCTGAACTACGAAAACCAAGATTGCTCTCATAGTTAGGAAGAGCTGTGATTTGAAGTCTTGCTAGTCATATAACCTATCTGTAGTCCTACTATTGTATCAAAATATATCTTCACACATTTTTTAGTTGTTATATACTGAAATTATACACATACACACACACACACAATCTGGGAGAGTGAAACCATTCAACTCTTAACAACTATTAATACTCAATTATGAGTATGTATGTATATTTTTTCTCTAGTCAGCAGGATTCTTGGAGAACAGAACACATAAAAGTAATGTTTCATAGATATTATGGGAAGAAAAGTAGAGCCAGGAGAATATACAGAGTCACCAGGGGATCCAACCTTTGGCCCAAACTATAGTAGCAAACTCTGTGTGCTACAAGATAGCAGATGAGAACTAAGTATCAGCAAGTAGGGTAAAGGGGGGTTAAAAGTGAAAGGAGAAGTAAACAAGAGAGAAATCAGAAGTCATTACAAACACTTCTTCCTGACTCCCAGTCTGCTCATCTGGCCATATTTTTGACCACCATCTGATGTTTCCATGCCTACTACTGCATAACTTAGACTCGTGGTTTATTCTGTTTAGGTAATTGACTTGAGGGAGCTAAACTTCCTGGAATATCTTAAAGTGTTTCTTAACTAGAGATGATTTTGCCCTCAAGGGAAATTTGGCAATGTCTGGGGACACTTTTGGTTGGCACAACTTGGAGAGTGTGTTACTGGCATCTAATGGGTAGAAGTCAGGCATGCTGCTAATATCCTGCAATGCACAGAACAGTTCTCATGACAAGGATTTCCTGGTCCAAAACATTGATACCTCCAAGGTTGAGAAACCCTGTCTTAAAGGTGACAGGTAATGCCACTAAGACTGGCCCATGGCAGGAGGCAACATCAGAAATGTGTGTGTTCACACAATGACCGCCTGTTTACTGTTCTAGCCCAGAAACCTCAATCCTATGAACAGCCAATCTGCCCCCAGTGGAGTCTGAAATCTCACTGATTCATCACCAACTATCCGTCTCACAATAGGGAGGAAATTTAAGACCAGCTCTATCAAAAGAAACATAAATCTGCCCTTCCCATTGGCCTTAAAGAAACAGAATTTAATGATCTCAGCTGGGGCCTAATGAGCCAGTGTCCACATCAAAAAGCTGCTTTGTGTTTGACATGTTTGACAGCGTGTTAGGGGAAAACAGGGGAAAAAATATACATTGGAAGGCTAATTGAGCACCGCAGCTGAGCAATCCATGGAAGTCTTGTCCTCTAGCTAAAGGTTGTTATGCTTCGGTGGAGCCAGAGACAGACCCTGACATGGGAATGTCACTCTTCTACGTCGAAAAATATGACTTTAAACATAACAAAAGCTGGGAGTATCTGAGAGGCATGATGGTAGTTGCAACAACTTCTGTTAAAGAGAACCATTCAGCTGCAGCTAACAGTCTGACTTTGATGTGAGGTACACCTGCTATCAAAAGCTACCAGGGGCTTCATGTTCTCCTTTGGGACTGGGAAAGTAGGGCTCTGGTATGCGGGGCCACCATCACAGAGTGGACCTGGCCAGTTCCATGAGACAAGGTCATTATGCAACATTTCTGGGATGATCAGGGGCTCCGAGTGCAGACTCTATCCCCACTTTTGTGGCTGCTCCAGGTGACAACAGAGAAAGGCCTCAAGAGAATACAAGGGAGTATCAACCAATAGCAGAGCAGGTAGGAGAAATAAGATTCTGAAACAGCCTCAGGTAATGCACTCCAGCTCTGGGCCACTGGAAAATAACTGGGGTTATGAACTAATCAGAAGTGTAACAAGCATTTCCATGCATTGATCAAGTCAGACCTGAATGTGAAAATTAATCTGCCAGCTGCCTGATGCCTTGTTAATTAACATCTATCTCTCAGTCTCAGTTGCCTTATCTTAAAAATGGAGACACTGGGCCAGGTGCAGTGGCTCATAACTGTAATTCCAGCACTTTGGGAGGCTGAGACAGGAGGACCACTCAAGGCCAGGAGTTCAAGACCAGCTTAGGCAACATAGCAAAACACCAGCTCTTAAAAAAAAAAAAAAAAAAAGTCAGGATGGGGTGGTGGTGGTAAGGAGAGATACTAACAGCCCTCACAGAGTTACTGTAAGTTTAACTAAAATTGTTCATGTAAATTACTTTACTGAAATCATCTATAAATCTAGCACACAGTATACTGTTTTTATGGAAAATGTGTCAACACATGATTGAAATCAGTAAGATTATAAATAAGACTTAAGTAATAGCCCAAGTGTATGAGGAAAGTACTTTCTGACACCATCATCCCATCTAAAGTTTGCTATGGAACTTGGAACATTTTATTAGGGAAATGACTCCCTCAATTTAAAGCATGCAAGGTCATCCTTAAAATGTGAGCATCTACAAAGAAGTTGACCTTTCTTTATCTACTAAAATCTATAAAAGTTGTTTTAGTAAATTAAGAAATATAAGAAATTGTGAAAAAATACAAAATGTTGGAATTATCAGATTTGCAATTTAGACCTTAAGTGGAACTGGCTTTATAACCTTGGCCAAATAACTTCACCTGAGTTGTTGCACCCTTATCTGTAGTTAAATGCAATTCTAACCAGTCCTCCAATTCTTAAAGGCATTATAAGAATCAGAAGGGATATTGGAGGCATACATATATTAAGAACTTCAAAGTGCTCCATAAACAAATAGCAGCTTTCCTAATACTATTATCCAACAAGTTACACCCACATATTTGCATGACACAGAGTGTGCACTAGTAACAAACTTATCTCTGAATGTAAACAAAGATAGAAAAAGACAAATGAGTTAATTGCCAGCATCAAGATTCAGAGGATGAATAACACGAAACAGCATTATTCAGGAGCATCTTCTAGAAATGAGTATCTTGAAAGAAAGAAGAATGTGGAATGATACACCATGGAGCAGGACTTTCCAGAGGCACATGTCAAGTTTTGGTAGCAACCACTGACCCTGGGAAGTTATATTCCCATCCCATTTATTCCTTACCTTCCTGAATTGGCTATCATACACCTGCAGAAGGAGTTCAAATGATCATCCTTTATATTTATTGGTTTGTTTCCTATATTTCTTTTTTGTTTATGATGGAGTCTTACCCTGTTGCCCAGGCTGGAGTGCAGGGGTGCAATCTCTGCTCACAGCAACAACTGCCTCCTAGGTTCAAGGGATTCCCCTGCCTCAGCCTCCTGAGTAGCTGGGACCACAGGTGTGTGCCACCACGCCCGGCTAATTTTTTGTATTTTAGTAGAGACAGGGTTTCACCATGTTAGCCAGGATGGTCTCGATCTCCTGACCTCCTGATCCACCCACCTCGGCCTCCCAAAGTGCTGGGATTACAGGTGTGAGCCACCACACTCAGCCATGTTTCCTATATTTCTTAATTACATATTATTATTAACATCCGGAAACTGGATTTGGCAGAAAGTTACTGAGTCAGACTTTAAAAAAATGCTTGCATTAGTAGTGTTGGGTGCCAACTCTGAAGTGAATTAAGATTTAATATGCCTCTGCTAATAGAAGCTGAAGCAGGGCAGTGGTCAAGAACCCTACTATTAAGTAGGACTGCTGTGGACTCCACTCCACAGCAGTGGCATCACTATTAGAACCCTGGAGCTCAGATCAAGTTCAGACCCTGGAAGTCTAGAATTCCATGTAGAAGCTTGGCTACAGGGCAGTAGAAAAAAAATCTAGTATTTATTAAGTGTTGGCTTCTCGCCATATGGTGAGCCAGCTGCTATGCCATCATCACATTAGAATAGAATAAAATGTTTATCATGCACATTTTGCAAGTGAAAAAACTAGGTACTTGAAGAGAATCTAGAAGCCTGGGTAGAAAGTGGCAAAGTCCATGCTCTTTCACATGTATTTCCTAGTACCTTGCACTTAGCAAATGCTTAATTAGTACTAATTTATTGGGGAAACATTGAATTCAATTTTACTAATGATATTGCCAAATAGAAACATGCCCCTGTGCACTCTCATTTTCCCCAACAAGACTGAGTTCTGCACCTTCTCCTCTCGCATCTTCATCCGCATGACAGCCACATGGTAGAAGTGTAATAAGCACATTTAATTTTTAATAAAACTTAATTGAAAACTTTGATATCCCTATTTAATACAGGTATGTCAGAAAACTATTTTCTTCTGAAACATCCCAAATACATAAGACAAAATTAATACCTTTTTTTAAATGTATGTATCTTCACATTACGGGGTCTTTTCTTTTATATATGAAGAGCATATTTTATTTTACCTTTAAAGTACTTCTCTGTCAATTCCCATTACCTCTCATACCACTTCTCCCAGACTATCTTTTTCCATCTAGCAGTTCTATGGCTGGCTGACTCATTCTACATGGGCAATTAAACACACACAGACCTTCTCTTCAGGTTCCTTTGGTAATAAACCTCTGGGATACTCTACCTTCCTAAACCACCTACCTACGCACGCACACACACACACACTTGAAGTTCATTCACACTGTCCAAAGACTAGAAGGCACAGATGGTGGGCAGTGAAAGGTCTAGCTGTTGGCATTGCGGCTGACCCTCCAATCTTGAACTTAGAAGCAGAGCACAGCAATGCCAACAGACAGCACTTCCCTTTCTTAACTGGAAATGCAGGGACCTCTCACAGAAAGAAAGAAATAAAAGAGAAATACATATGTATAAAACATGCCTCATAATCCTGAACTCAAAGAATCACAGGACTGCGCGGTTTTGTTTTTAACCTAGATTCTTTTATAACTGATGTCACACTGCTGTTTATACCCTAATATGTAGGATAAAAGAAAATGCTTGCTACCCAGGAAATATGGATCAGCACAGAAAACTCCATGGACCTATTAAACGTTGCCTTTAATCACGTTAAATGGGGGAGAGTGGCATAGCTCATCACAGAAGACTAGGTTTTTCTTTCCATTTCTTTAAATATATGTGAATGTGCTACAACCTACAGTAATGTACATTCACACTGCTGCATGCAACATATTTTACATCCATTTTAATGAACCCCACTGGGCATTCACATTCTTTTGTTAAGGTGGAATTGGACTAGAATGAGGGATTCTCTAAACATCAATCTATAAATTGAATACCTACTGACGGCCAAGCTGAACCACTTGCCAGCCTCTGAATATAGCTCCTTTCTCTTGCACGTGATGTTTCTTAAAACTCCATTTCACAGTTTGGCCTGGTTATATGTAAGGCATTGTTCATTTCAGGCCTTCTTTTCTTCCAGAAGCTCCTCCTGGCCCATTTTGTACACAGCACATTTTCCCTCCCGTGTGTGTCATTTACACAATTTGTTTAATTCTACTTAACATGTCTCCTCTCCATCTTCAACCTTACACTTTCTATACACCCTACTTCCCCACTCTCAACTCCTCTCACCCCCCAACACACACACACACACCACACACACACACACACAAACACATCTGAGATCCCAGGGTACATGGTCCAGCAGCACAGCTGCATTCACATTTCCTCCTCTCTCTTTTTTTTTTTTTTTTTTTTGAGACAGAGTCTCCCTCTGTCACCCAGGCTGGAGTTCCAGCACATGATCTCGGCTCACTGTAGCCTCCGCCTCCCAGGTTCAAGCAATTCTTGTGCCTCAGCCTCCAGAGTAGCTGGGACTACAGGCATGTGCCATCACATCCGCCCAATTTCTGTATTTTTAGTAGAGACAGGGTTTCATCAAGCATTAATCCTTTTATCTTTAGTGTATAATATACTGCCTAGCTAATAGTAAGTGCTTCCCAAACCGAAAAAGTAATAATTTTCTGTTTGTGCCTCTATATGAGTGAGTAGATATACTCTACTATATAAGATAGAAAAATTATTCCAGCCAAAATTTACCATATTTAGGGGCCCAATTTGGAGGGGAAATGGTAAATTTGGGAAAACCGTACATTCGATTTGGAGGAGCTAAAAATAATGAATAAAATAGCTTTTTTAAAAAGTGAAGGAGTTACAGAGCCGTAGACTCTTTTACTTCTGTTGTGAAACAGTGCCAAGAGCACATGAAAATTTGTACTTTAGACAGTGACTGCTTCATAGGTTGGACCAAGAATAAAACCCTGTGATTATTAATTATATGGATTTCCATTGTCGTGAATGTGCTATGATCAGATCAGCAAATTTTCACCAAGGCTTATGCTCTGAAATAAAAACAAAGCTTTGTTATAGAACACTTTTGTCAGAATGGCCTTTACTTTTACAGAATTTTAAAAGGAAAGATGATATATTGTTCTCTCTTGCACCAACCCTCACTGTATTCATAAGGATGAATGAGGCAGCTTTCTATTCCAAGCTCTTACTCAGCCAATAAATTCTTGCTCATCCATTGTCTCAACTAAGTCCCATGAGTGGAACAAGTGCTGTTTGGTGAGCAGAAAAGCTCTGAGATACAAGAGGGAGCTAGAAGTATGTAACTATGGCATTGTCTATGGCTTTGGTTTTCTTCAATTGGATATCCTAGTTCTTACCGCAAACAGATGAAAGATGAGAAAAACATGACTCAGACACTCAAGCAAAGGAGAAAGTCTACTTACACACCTCTGAGTGTGTATCTATGCACAAAGAACTGACATTAATCAGAACTGGCATCCTTGCTGATGATAAGAGCACTGAAACAAGCCTCCCTTCAAAACACCTTCCTAATCTGCTCATTGTAACTCATGCCTACAATTATTTTTGGGGGAAGAATAGAGCCTTTCCTTTCATTAGAGATGAAGTTTTCAGTGGGAAATTACTCTGAGAAAAGAGGATTTCAGAAATTTAAATTTATAATAAAATATGAGAATAGAATCGGGGTAGGATTACAGGAGAATACTGCCTGGCTGGATCGAAGGCTCTCTATTTAATGAGGAAAAAATAAATGCACAGAGAAGATTCAGAATGAAGTCCAGATTTAGCGGGAACTGTTAAACTCTTTCACCCTGATTTTCTCCGTCCTTAAGCAACTGTTCTCTAACAAAGAAAATGCCTGCTGAAACATTGTGGAGCTTATCAAACTACACATCCATCTCTAAAACTGGCTGCTGCTGCACAATGTTAAATATTAGTCTGGACATATGTTCACAACTCATGTTTCATACTGAAAGTAGATCATGGATTTATTTTTATTACTTAATTGTTGTGGGTTTAATTGTATTTCCCAAAAGAACATATTAAAATGCTAACCCCAGAAAACTGTGAATGTGATTTTTTTTTTTTTTTTTCTGAAAATAGGATCTTTGCAGGTACAATGAGGCTAACATAAGGTCATATTGGATTAGGGTGGAGCCTAAATTCAATGGCAAGTGTTCTTAAAAGCAGAGGTTCTTACAGGGGTTCTTAGGTGTCTTTCTTTATAGATAGAGAGACATAGTCACACAGGGAAGAAAGCCACATGAGAAAAAAGGCAGAGATTTGGGCGAGGTGCCTGCAAGTCAGGAAAAGCCAAGGATTTCCAGGAGCCACCAGAAGCTAGAAAGAAGCAAGAAAGGATATTTTCTTGAAGTCTTTCAGGGATCATGGACCTTGTGACAACTTGATTTGGGACTTGAGAAAATAAAAAGTATTCTTTATGAAAGTGAACTAAATACGGCCTGAAAAGGACTCCTCACTTCTACATTTGAGCCCTTGGGGGATGAACTGCAACCTAGCTTAATAGGTAGAAAAAACTGAAAACCTAACTTAACAGTATGCGCCTGTAACGACAGGTGAGTCTTGGCCAATCCCGGCTGCCATGCTTCAACCATTCATATACTGCTGAGCGTTCAAACTGTGTTCAAATAAGACAAGTGTCAGCTTGTAACCAAGCTAGCCATTCTGTATCTCGCTTTCTATTTCTGTAAGTTTTTCCTCTCCCCCTTTTTTTTTTGTCGATAAACCTTCTTCCACCACATGGCTGTGCTGGAGTCTCTGTGAATCTGCTGTGATTCTGGGGCTGCCCTATTCGTGAATCATTCATTGCTCAGTTAAACTCCTTTAAATTTAATTTGGCTGAAGTTTTTCTTTGATCATGTTTTAGTTTCTGTAATTCAGTGGCGCTTACTCTGGTAGGTAAGAGGCTATAGGTTCATGAAAGAAAAACACAGCTCAAGGGAAAAGCAGTGCTGAAATATTCTTTCCCTCTTTCACTTATTTCATAAGCTGTTTCATTTTGGCTAGTGGTCCAACAATGTCACTTTCCTCTTAGACTCTAAATCAAAAATATTTCAAGAGGTAGGCTAATCTAACACTGTTAAATACTCCAAAAGCTTTAGGAAAGAAAGTTAGGCAAGGAACAGAAAAGCCAAATATTGCAGACAAAGTCAGTGACATGGGGTGGGCCTCCCAGACCCTCTGGCCTCCAGTGTAGCAGCATCTTTATGTTAGAAAGCTTGAAGTACCTATGGCCCAGCCTCAATACCCAGAATCTGAGTGCACTGTCAGTCCTGCTAGCCCTGCTAAAAAACACATCACAGAGGCAGAGACCTCTGAAAGAGTGAAAAAGGCTTAGAGCCCCCAGAAGTTTCCAGACAAATAAAAAGGTTTTCTTGTAAAAAACAAAACAAAACAAAAAAAAAACCTAAAATGCACATTGTAACATCTACTTAATATTCTTCGGAGAATCCTAATGCTATAAATACACTATTTACACCTAGATGTGCGCTTAGGTGTGTAATTGTGTTAATATGCGGAAGGGCAGCTCATCTTGCTTGTTAAATCTCCCCCTACATTTTACAGCTTTACAAATGTCAGGCCATTAGGCCATAATTCTCCTGTTGAGGACCTTGTTACCTATAAAGTATTCATATCTGCCACATAAAAGATGCAGCTGAGACGCAGATTCAGCAATTAACCCATACATCTTTATCCATCTGGCTGGTCTTGCCTGTTTTTTTAAACAAGAATTATGTTTTCTCAAGCCTTTAACAAAGTAGCTCTGTTTCCCTTTATGTTTCATTTGCAGGATGAAACTGCCAGTCACAAAATTCATTTCCTCTGGCTCAGGAGGAACACCTTACTAAAAATAATAACAATAATTAGGATAATACAGGTAAAATTCCAAAATTGTAGGAAATGTTTGCAACAGTTACAGGAGCAGGAGGTTTCCAAGTTCCTTGACTTGTTCCAGGCAAAATTGCAAAGTAGGAGAGGATTACCCTCAACTTCCCCATGCTCCTCCCTCTTTGGCTGTACCCACCCCTGACACAAGCAGGCCACTTGGAGGTTCAAGCCTTGCCACACAGGCCCACCCTTCAGGGCAATGCCTTTAGCTCAGGGTCTTTTTATTACTTCTGTCCTTCTTTGAGGGAATCTGCTATTATTTCAGAAATCAGTAACAAATATACCCAAGGTGTTAATAACTAAAATCCTTGGTTGTTGGGGTAAAGATTAATATTGCTTCCAGATCTATGCCTGACACTCTACTGCACATACATTAGCTCTTTTAATCCTTATCATCACTCCAGAAAGTAGCAAATGCCTCCCTTGTATTTCAAACGTGGAAACTGGGACTCAGAGAAACTAAACAACTAGCCCAAGGTTCCACAGTGCTCTATGGGACCTCAAAGCTAAGGCTCGTTCCACCAAACATTTCCTCCCCTTCCTCAAAGGAAGCCTCAGCATCGCTCCTACAGCTCAGGGGAGAGAATGAAAGTCTTTTGTGTGGCAGCCTAGCAACTATTTCCTGATTATTTTCTCTTTAGAAGTAAGATGCTAACCTGGAATAAATGACCCTGATAAGTGAAATATTTTTCTTGCCATATATGGGCCTCGCTGTTCCCTAGTAGTATACGCACAGAGAATAACAAATCAAATCCTCATTTTTTGCTACTCTGGGGGTGATGGGGAAAGGATGCTGCCTTCCTGGGATTGTATAAATGTATAACTCAATTCAATTTACATTTCTAAAAGGAATCAGCCAAGAACACTTCTGTATTCAGCCTGAATGTGAACAGGTGAGTTCCCAAGGGAATACTTACTTACAAGACTCTTACAAACAACTCCTAAAGAAATTAGAATGTAAGTGCTATTTTTATGACAACTCTCAAGTCCCCAGGATAAAATCTACAATGTCTTATATCTATTAAGGCAATTTATTACCAGCCAGTTTCACTTACCTATTTTCTTTAGATTTTTGAAGGACAACTTTCAGTCACTTTGCCAAAAATATTTTGTCTGAAGCAAAGACTCTTTTTTCCCCGCTCTGAGGAGTATGGTTACTTAAGTAAGTAATTCACCTCAATTTGAAATGTACTAAAAATAACCTTGCTTAATTTTACAAATCCTTAAAAAACTTACTAAACTATAAGTCATGTAGTAGAGCAAGTGATCACTACAGATGTTCCATATATGGAAATAAAATAATAATCATGCCTTCAAATGTGTTTAGTATTTTCAAAGCATTATTATTAATAGTAGCAGCCATATATTGAGTCCTGAACATTTTTAAAACGTTACTTCATTTAATCATTACAGCTACCTTGATAAGTTGTTGTCATTAGCTTCACCTTAGAACTGCCTTAGAACTGATGGAATTGGTCACATAGCTCATCCTCATAGACAAGCCCAGATTTTAAACCTAGTCCATCTTATTCCTAAATCCATGCTCTTCACCCTGGCCGTGTACAACCCTCTCACTTAAAAGACATCATTCCATCTGTTTCTCAGGTTAAGCTAGTAAGAGTCATGTGAGAACAAATGATTGTCCCCATCTAACAGATAATTGCTCTATGCTGCGTGATTCATGAGAGAAGAAAGACAAATGTCTGGGGCTCCTGACTCCAAGCCTGAGCTTTCTTCCCCAGAATGAACCAGCCACCTGAAATGTGACTTGGGCTAGGTTGTGCTCCTCAAGCTCACTCTACAAACTGCTGCCAGTAAAACTCAGGCCAGAAACATTATGAGTTCTGCAGCTCAACATATTGAACACTTTACAGCTTTCAATTATGAGATACAAAAGGGTGAGCAAACAAGACCACATTTAATCACCCACACAGAAGGACATCATCTACACAATGGAGGCTAAAGGTAATGGGGTGTTAGTAAATTGGCTTTCCAAGAAAAGAAGCCCTGATTAGTAGGGTTTGCCAATTCCCATTGTGTAAATACTCCCACTATGGCTAACTTTAGGCCACAAACGTGAGGTTACTAGACATGGAAAAAGAAAGAGGTGTGCACAATTAGTTCTTGTAAACCAATGGAAACTGGCCCAGCACACTACTGCCAAGGCCATTAGAAATCTTTAGGAATTCTGAACCTTTCTCCTGAAAAAGCATCTTGTTGAGTTGGCCATCTCCATTATCTTTACAAACGTAAATGTTCTAGGAAGGATGCAGCAGAGTTCCTACAATATTAGATTTAAGGCCAGTGGTCTCCCTGGTGCTAGTTTCTTACAACAAATGAAAAAGAAGGTGAGAGGAAAACAGCACCAATAATGAGTAGGAGACATGGGACAGGTATGTTTTACTTGTCAGCAAATGAGTGATCAGACTCAAGAAAGAGATCCCAGGCATAGAGGCAAAAAAAGACAGACAGACTTGAGAATGGAAGAAAACATCCATTTAAAAAGGGAAAATGCCTAATCGCAAGCAACCAGAACAAGATCTTGGCCCGTGCAGTAAGCCTGGGAGTCAAAGCTTCACCAGAGTCACGTTTCAGTTTGGCAGACCGAGGAAATCGAGCCAGGACACCGGGGGATTTGTTATCTTGCAGATCAGCCAGGCAGCCTAAATTTTCTTTTTCAAAAAGTACCTTCTTACATTTCCCAGGCTTGCTAGGCCTTCTTGCAGGCATGAGAGCCCCTGACAGAGGCCAAGTGACAACTTCATCATCCCAGAAGATACAGAAGATTCCCACAAAACAATCACTAAGGACATTCTTTATAATCATGCAACTCCTTTCTAATTTCCTATCCCTTGTCTGGTCCTGACATTTTCCTCTCAGGTAGTTTCTCCACATCACCCCTATGCCATGGCCACCTCTAAGTGCACAGCAACTGCACAGTGGATACAGGCTCATCCTCTGGACTCTGCCATGTGCAGTTGTTTGGGCAGAAAGGCCAAGATTGAGGAGATCACACTGTGTCTCAGCAGCTCTTTGTTAGTCTAATAAGAGACCACCAAACTGGCTTTGTGTGAGCAACAAGGCTGTTTATTTCACCTGCGTTCAGGCAGGCTGAGTCTGAAAAGAGAGTCAGCAAAGGATGGTAGGATTATCACTAGTTCTTATACGTTTTAGAATAGGCATACAAAGTACATTCTTAAGGGTGGGGGAGAATATTACAAAGTGCCTTCTTAAGGGCAGGGGAGAATACATGTAGGGTGGGGCTAGAACAAATCACAATGGTGGAATGTCATCAGTTACGGCTATTTTCACTTCTTTTGTGGGTCTTCAATTGCTTCAGGCCATCTGGATGTATATGTGCAGGTCACAGAGGATATGATGGCTTAGCTTGGGCTCAGAGGCCTGACATTCCTGTCTTCTTATATTAATAAGAAAAAAACAAAATAGTGGGGAAGTGTTGGGGTGGTGAAAATTTTTGGGGGTGGTATGGAGAGATAATGGGCGATGTTTCTCAGGGCTGCTTCAAGTGGGATTAGGAGTGGCGTGAGAACCTAGAAGGGGAGAGATTAAGCCGAAGGAAGATTTTGTGGTAAGGGGTGATATTGTGGGGTTGTTAGAAGGAGCATTTGTCATATAGAATGATTGGTGATGGCCTGGTTATGGTTTTGGATGAATTGAGAAACTAAACGGAAGACACAAGGTCCAAATAAGAGAAGGAGAAAAACAGGTATTATAGGACTAAGAATTGGGAGGACCCAAGACATCCAATTAGAGAGTGCCCAAGGGGGTTCAACATAATTACTTGCTTGGTTGGCAAGTTTTTGGGCTCTATCCTTGAGTTTTTTTATGTTGTCATACACCAGGCCAGATTGATTTAGGTAAAAACAACACTCTTCATTTAAAAATATACAGAGTCCTCCTTTTTCAGCAGTGAAAGTCAAGGCCTCGGCAGTTTTGGAGAACAACTGCAGCTAAAGAGTCAACTTGGGCCTGAAGGACTGATAAAGTTAGTGATATGTCTGTGATGCTAGCAGAGAGTCATTAGAGAGGCCATGGAAGGTCATGACAGAGGTTGAAATGCCTGCTATTCCACTATTCCAAGAGCAATAGTGGAGGCAGAAAGTCCTAAACAGACAAGCAAGGGAATTAGTGGAATAATTCTTTTTTGTCGTGTCAGTGTCATGAGGGGAACAGGAAGCTCTTCAGTCCTATTTGCAAATTGAATTTTGGGAGTAAGGAAAACTAGTGTGCATGTGCCTGTCCAATTTGCATGTGGGTAGAGGATCCACAGAAGAAGAAGAGACCTCGTGCAAGGCAAAACTGGAAATACAAAGTAAAAAGATGAGAAGGAGTACTAAAAGAGGTGTTTTGTACCCAGACTCCTAGGGATCCAGCTAGGGCAACAGCCATCAGCGGTTGTAATGGGGACTGATGAGCTAACTGCATAGAAGGGGAGGTTCGATTTTCATGGTGTATGAGAAAATGCTGAGTGTCTACGAGCAGCCTTTCACTGTCATTTATGGGGCTGGGTATAAGTAAATAAGAAGAGGGCCTGGGAGGAGAGTGTGATGAGCAAGGGGAAGGTAGCCAAGGATGGAGTGAAATACAGGGTAAGTGTCTTCCTAAGCAATAATAACTGCTGATGTTTTTAAGTTTGCCAGTATTGTTGGGGGGCTTATCTGTAATATGGAGGTGGAATGCTCTAATTGTTTCAGTGATGTGTGTAGTTGAACTTTGGAGATGAAGACTGAAGGAACATCGAGAAGATGAAAGGTTACCCAGGGGAATTCCAGTGGGTCTTTGCTGAGAGATACATAAAGGAGTGGCCACAGGAATAGTAGTTTGTGTTGTGAGGGGTCCAAATATGGGGGGAGTAGAGTTGATATAAGGAGAAAGATTTTTTAAGTAAATGCAGAGGAGTGGGCAGCTTGCTGATGTGTAATGTCTGGGGAGGTCTTGCTGGACCTGTCTAGAAAGTAAAGAAGTTCTTCAGGAGGGTAAAGGTGAGGGCTGTTAAAGGAAGTTCGGAGGTGTAGGGAGACAGGAGATGTTGCCCAGACTGTCTGTAAGGCGGGGACAGCTGTAAAGGCACAGGAAAAAAGGGAAGTGCAAAGCCAGCAGTTGTTCACTAAGGAGGGATTAGAAATGGCTAGGAGAGAGTGAGTGGGACTGATAGTGTGGGGAAAGTATTGGAGGGTGTCCTGCCCCCAAAGATCATCTATCCACTCTAAGAGGGAGTTAAGAGTGGTGGTTTGGGGATAGCACCAGGAGATATCAGCTGTGATGGCTTGGAGAAACAGTGTAAACCGGCAGTGTAAACAAGATTAGGGCATTTATGAGTAGTTGAGAATGGTGAATAGGAGTATGACTAAACAGAAGACAGGAGGGATGAAAAGTTTTGGGGGCTCAGGCCAAGTAGTGGGGGTGACTGCATAAAGCCCTGTTGCAAAAAGTAGGGTAAGGATGAATAGACCTAATAGAATGAAACAATGTATTAGGCTCATAAGGGTTATTACTGTTCTTCAGAAATGCGAGTGAGTTTAAGGGAAGTAGGGGAGAGTACTTGCGACTTCCAGGAGGAAAAGGAGAGACTACGCCTGCTGTCCAACGGACACAGCTTTATTCTGGAATGGTGAATGCAGTGGGGAGGATCCTGCAGGCAAACAGCAGTTGGGGTACTACAGATAAATAAGTAGGGTCCGGTCCCTCAAGGTTGTAGAGTTTGAGGGGTCAGATTCTTAACAAGAACTGATCGTCCAGCTAGGGTGTCTTCATATGGCTGGGAATCTGGAGTAGGCAAGAGAATATTAGCAGCCTGGCAAATTTCCTATCTAGCCTGCTGGAGGACTGGAGGATAGTCTCCTAGAGGGCTGGTGTCTGTGATGAGGTTGGGGCCAAGCAAGAAAGTACATCCATATAAAATTTTAAACGGACTGTACCCTGTAGCATCTCGAGGACAGGCTCTAATTCTGAGAAGGGCAAGAGGTAAATGTACTGTCCAGTCCTTTTTAAGTTAGAGGCTAAGCTTGGTGAGATATGTCTTTAAAAGACCACTAGTCTGTTTTACCTTTCCTGAAGATTGAGGGTGGTAAGGGGTATGAAGGTTCAACTGAATACCAACAGCCTCAGAAACTGCTTGGGTGATTTGACTAGTAAATGATGGTCTGTTATTGGACTGTATACAGGTGGGAAGGCCAAACTGAGGAATTATGTCTGACAGAAGGGAAGAAATGACCACGGTGGCCTTCTCAGACCCTGTGGGAAAGGCCTCTACCCATCCAGTGAAAGTGTCTACCCAGACCAAGAAGTATTTTAGTTTCTCGACTCAGGGCATATGAGTAAAGTCAATTTGCCAGTCCTGGGCAGGGGCAAATCCCTGAGCTTGACATGTAGGGAAGGGAAGGGCCCTGAACAATCCCTGAGGGGTAGTAGAATAGCAGATGGGACACTGAGAAGTGATTTCCTTGAGGATAGATTTCCACAGTGGAAAAGAAATGAAAAGTTCTAAGAGGCAGGCTAGCAGCTTGTAACCTACATGGAAGATGTTATGAAATGATGACAAAATAGAATGGGCCCGTGAGGCTGGAAGGAGATATTTTCCTTGGTCTAAGAACCATTTGCCTTGTGTGGGAAGAGATTGATAGGTGGAAGTTTCATGGGAGAGTAGGTGGGAGTGACCAATGAGAAGGAGAACAACTGGCCATGAGGGATGGAAGTTGGAATGCTAGCTGCTTCTTTGGCTACCTTATCAGCATAAGCGCTCCCCAGAGCAATGGGATCTGATGCCTTTTGATGGCCCTTGCAGTGAATGACTCCAGCTTCCTTTGGAAGTAAAGCGGCCTTGAGAAGAGATTTATTAAAGACGAATTAATGATGGAAGACCCTTGTGTAGTGAGGAAACTTCTTTCTGCCCATATAACAGCATGGTGGTGCAGGATATGGAAGGCATATTTAGAGTCGGTATAAATATTGACACATAGTCCCTTTTCAAGAGTGAGGGCTAGAGTAAAGGCAATGAATTCGGCTTGCTGAGAGGTAGTGGAGGGGGGCAGAATGGTAGCCTCAATGATAGATGTGGAAGATACTATAGCAAAGCCTGCCTTTGCTGGTGAGTGACGATTAGGCCTGGTGGAACTTCCATCAATAAACCAATTGTGATCAGGGTGAGGAACAGGAAAGGAGGAAATATGGGAAAATGGGGTGAATGTCAGGTGGATCAGAGTTATACAGTCATGGGGGTCAGGCGTGGTATCCGGAATAATGTGGGAGGCCAGATTGAAGTCTGGGCCAGGAACAATGGCAATTGAGGGAGACTCAACGAAGAGTGAGTATAGCTGAAGGAGTCGGGGAGCAGAAAGTATATGCATCAGGTGTGAGGAAGAAAACTGATTTTGGAAGTTATGAGAACTGTAGAGAGGGAGTTGAGCATAGTTTGTGATTTTAAGGGCCTCTAAAAAAGTATCCAACCATTCCCAGGAAGGAAAGGAGTTGCTGTTTTGTAGAAGGGGTCGGGGTTGAGAGATCAGTCAGACACAATCAGCAAGGAGAGCACGTTTGTTTTCATGAAGAATTATGCTGAGGTAGGTAATGGAGAAGAAATTTGAAGTTTGGAGGGGGATACCCAATATCCCTTGGAGAATAAATGTTGAAGGAATAGGAGGGTGTCTTTTTGAGAAGATTCAAAGGAGGGGCTGCAAAGTAAAAGTTCAACAATATATTGAATAAGGTGAGAAGTGGAGGGGTGGAAAGAAAGTAAATCATGAGAAAGAGCTTGACTGAAGTAATGAGGGCTATCCCTGAAGCCTTGTGGCAGTGCAGTACAGCCCAGGTAAGCTGCTGGGACTTATGGGTGTCAGGGTCAGCCCAGGTAAAAGCAAGGAGTGGCTGGGATAAGGGGTGCAGGGGAATAGTGAAAAAAGCATCTTTAAGATCAAGAACGGAATAGCGAGTTATGGAGGAAGGTGTTGGGGACAAAAGGGTGTACGGGTTGGGCACCACTGGGTGGATAGGCAAAAGAATTTGGTTGATAAGGCGCAGATCCTGGACTAACGTGTAAGACTTGTCCAGTTTTGGGACAGGTAAAATGGGAGAACTGTAAGGAGAGTTTATAAGTTTTAGAAGCCCATGCAGTGGCAGGTGAGTGATAACAGGCTTCAATCCCCTTAAAGCCTGTTGTGGGATGGGATACTGGCATTGAGCAGGGTAAGGGTGATTAGGTTTTAATGGGCTAGTAATGGGCATGTGATCGGTTGCCAGGAAGGTAGTAGAGGTGTCCTATATTTGTGGGTTAAGATGGGGGGATATGAGAGGAAGACGCAAAGGAGGCTTTGGGTTGGGAAGAAGAGTGGCAATGAGATGTGGCTGTAGTCCAGGAATAGTCAGGGAAGCAGATAATTTGGTTAAAATGTCTCGTCCTAATAAGTGAACTGGGCAGGTGGGGATAACTAAAAAAGAGTGCATAAAAGAATGTTGTCTAGTTTGGCACCAGAGTGGGGAAGTTTTAAGGGGTTTTGAACCTTGGCCGTCAATACCCACAACAGTTATGGGGGCAAGGGAAACAGGCCATTGGAAAGAAGGTAATGTGGAGTGGGTAGGCTCCGTATTAAGAAGGGGAAAGACTTACCCTCCACTGTAAGAGTTACCCAAAGCATCTGTGATGGTCCAGGAAGCTTCTGAGGTGATCGGGCAGCGTCAGTCTTCAGCCACTAAGCCAAGAAGATCTGGGAAGGAGTCAGTCAGAAAGCCTTGGGCCAGAGTTCCAGGGGCTCTGGGAGTGGCTGCTGGGCAAGTGGGAGAGTCTGATTTTCAGTGGGGTCCTGCATAGATGGCATACGGCTTAGAAGGAATCCCGGACTGCAGGCATTCCTTGGCCCAGTGGCCAGATTTCTGGCACTTGAAGTAAGATCCTGATGGAAGAGGTCCTGTAGGAATGCTTGACTGCTGCAGCTTATGCATTTTGAAGTTTTTGTGTGCTGGAGATGTGGCTGGGGTTTCTTTCACGGTGGAGGCAAGGAATTGCAGCTCAGAAATATGTTGCTACTTGGCTGACTCTATTATTGCACACCTTGAAGGCGAGGTTAATTAAGTCCTGTTGGGGGGTTTGAGGGTCAGAATCTAATTTTTGGAGCTTTTTTAATGTCAGGAGCGGATTGGGTAATAAAATGCATGTTGAGAATAAGACAGCCTTCTGACCTTTCAGGGCCTAGGGCTGTAAAGCGTCTCAAGGTTGCTGCCAAACGAGCCATGAACTGGGTTGGGTTTTTATATTTGATGAAAAAGAGCCTAAACGCTAACTGATTTCGGAGAGGTCGGATAAAGAAAAAGGAGCATTAACCCTGACTATGCCTTTAGCTCCAGCCACCTCTTTAAGAGGAAATTGTTGGGCAGGTGGGAGAGGGCTAGTCATGGAACAAAACTGTAAGCCGGACTGGGTGTGAGGAGGGGAATTGATAGAAGGATTATAGGGTGGGGGGAGCAGAGGCTGAGGAAGAATTGGAGCCTGATTCAGCCTGGCAGGGAGTGACCTGAGGAGGAGGAGTCTGGGGATGAGGGGAGAGGTCAGATGGGTCTGTAGAAAAGGCAGATTGAAAAGACTCAGTGATCCTTGGGGTTGGGACTGAGGGGACAGGCAGGAGGGAAACAAGGAGGATTTGGGACAAGTCACATTGAGAGCAGAGACTAGGGAGGGACTGATGTGTAAAAGAATGCCTGGACATCACTCACCTCAGACAGTTTGCCCATTTTACAACAAGAATTATCTAGATCTTGTTGGATGGAAAAATCAAAAGTGCCGTTTTCTGGCTATTTGGAACAACTGTCGAGTTTGTATTGGGGTTAAGCAGCATTGCAGAAGAAAATAAGGCATTTAGGTTTTAGGTCAGGTGTGAGTTGAAGAGGTTTTAAGTTTTTGAGAACACAGGCTAAGGGAGAAGAAGGAGGAATGGAGAGTGGAAGTTTGCCCATCGTGAAGGAGGCAAGCCCAGAGAAAAGAGAGGGTAGAGACACGGAGAGAAGGAGTGGGGTGTGCTTGCCCCCCAGGAAAGTGGTGCTTGCCACTAAGGGTGAAGGATCAAAGCAGGCACCCCCACTGTGATCAGATACCTCTGAAACGTGGGTGAATAATCAAGCAGGCGTCCCTGCAGTGATTAAACACCAAGGGAAGACTGTCTTCCCAAATCCGTGACCAGTGCCAGAGTTTTGGGTTCATGGATAAAATTCATCTCCTCTGTCTCTACCAGAAAAGGAAAGGAACTGAAATTAAGACAAGGGAGAGACTGAAGGACGGCACCAAGATTGAAAGGAGAAAGAGATTGAAGGATACTGAGAGAGGTTGGAGAAGAGAGTAAAAAGAGGCTGCTTACCCGATTTAAAATTGGTGAGCTGTTCCTTGGGCTGGTTGGTCTAAGGACCCAAAGTCGTAGGTGGATCTTTCTCATGGAGCAAAGAGCAGGAGGACTGCTCTCCCAAGGGAGGTCTCCCAAGGGATTGATCTCCCATGGGAGGTCCCCCAATCTGAGTCATGGCACCAAATGTCATGCGCATCCATGTGAAGAGACCACCAAACAGGCTTTGTGTGAGCAACAAGGCTGTTTATTTCACCTGAGTGCAGGTGCGCTGAGTCCAAAAAAAGAGTCAGCAAAGGGTGGTGGGATTATCATTAGTTCTTACAGGTTTGGAATAGGCATACAAAGCACATTCTTAAGAGCGGGGGAGAATATTCCGAAGTACCTTCTTAAGGGCAGGGGAGAATATATGTATCAGTTAGGGTGGGGCAGAAACAAATCACAATGGTGGAATGTCATCAGTTAAGGCTATTTTCACTTATTTTGTGGATCTTCAATTGCTTCAGGCCATCTGGATGTATACGTGTAGGTCACAGGGGATATGATGGCTTAGCTTGGGCTCAGAGGCCTGACAGAAACTCTGGGCAAATAACCATGATTTGATGAGAGAAGATAGAGAAAAAGGAGAGGCAACGAGAGAAGAGAATAAACGACTCAGTTTGCTTTTTTTCTTACATGTCTCACATGCAGTCTCTCCACCCTCTGGAGAACCCGAGACCCCATTCATTTGTCAGTCCTCCTTCCCTAATAGCCTGGGCCTCTCCTTCCTAGAAGTTACTATTTCCAAAAGAGGGCCTAATACCATCACCTCCAGAGCAGATGGTCACTAATTGCCACAGGTAACAAACATAGACTACAACAGATACATCTTGTAGCTTTGAATATCATTAATTTTCAAGAACACCAGGGGTACCCATCCCCAATTAGTGGTGCATGTGAAGCTGGGAGCAGAACTGAGGGAGCCATGCCAGGCAGGCCATGCAGGGGGCCAGACTCCCATCCTGCAGGCCTCAGACCCGATAGGGAAAATTCAGGAAGCCACTTAACCTTGTTGCCTTTGTTTTCTCATCTGTAAAACAGTGGGTAATAAAATCTTTCAGCTTCCTCACTGGGTTTTATGTGAGTGAACTAATTAATGATTGTATAAAGCCTAATACAATGCAACATGTAATTGAAAAGTTTAATCATCGAGGTAATAGTCCAATAATAGTATGTTGCAAAGTAGTGATAAATAGTGCTTTTAAAATCCAGCTATTACCATTTTGATATTTTCTCTCTGATCTGCATTTTCAAATTAGAAGCATATATAATTTCAGTTTTATTTCCATTTTTATAATATTGTTTAATTCCTACAAAGCTGCTTCCTCTATTGTTTTCACTGTGATATTTCAGGCAAGCAGAGAATCACCGTAGATTCCACTAATAACTAGACGTTCTGATTAAAAGTTCTTATGCCCAGGAGTCCTAATGCCAAACTAGTTGGTCAAGAATCTGCCTACCTCTTACACAGCTGGAGAACTAACTCTTTTCATTTTCCAAATTAGATGAAAAGAAATCTTCACAGTCATAATTTCTTAGCCCTTTGACCTTGTTGCCATTCTAGTAAGTTCATATTTTTGCCTTTCCTGACTCCTCAGCCTTTGCACAAGCTGTTTCCCTCACCTAAAGTGCCCGATTGCCTCCTTCATAGAAACGCTTCTTTCTAGAGAATTCCTACTCCTTTTGCAAAAAGTAAACTAAGCCTTGTTCTGTGACACTTTCCCTGACACCTCAGAAAACCTAGGATTCTCTCATCTCTGCAATCCCTTTTGCACCTACAGGTCCCTCCATTATTGAATTTTTTTTTTTTTTTTCTTGAGACGGAGCCTCACTCTGTCACCCAGGCTGGAGTGCAGTGGCACAATCTCGGCTCACTGCAAGCTCCGCCTCCCAGGTTCACACCATTCTCCTGCCTCAGCCTCTCCAAGTAGCTGGGACTACAGGTGCCCGCCACCATGCTCGGCTAACTTTTTGTATTTTTAGTAGAGACGTGGTTTCACCATGGTCTCAATCTCCTGACCTCGTGATCCGCCCGCCTTGGCCTCCCAAAGTGCTGGGATTACAAGCGTGAGCCACCGTGCCCAGCCATTATTGAAATTTTCACAGTGTATTGTTTTGGGTTGTTAACTATTTGTTCCCTTAATAGATGCTAACCAATTTAAGAACGAGAATTGTCTCTTCTAAATTGCACCTCTTCCTTTCCCAGTACCATGAAGGGCACAATGTAAGTGTTCAATAAATTTTTTGGTAGTGATCAGTAAAGTATACATTTATTAAGTGCATTATTAATTATGGCCCCATGTCATTATACATTTTCTCATTTAGTAACTATTTTGTCACATGTGCATCTGAAAAAACGTGGTTTTAAGAAATATTCTCACATTTCATATGGTTAAGGACTGCCTCATGCTCAAAATTCATAGCTTTACAAAAAAAGTTTTCTGTGAATTGGTGCCTGCCTATTTTTCTAACCTCAAAACCTATCACTGCCCTCAAGACAACACCTACTGCAATTGCACCAGATTTCTTGTATCTTCCTGAATCATCCCTGCTGCATCATGCCTGTGCCTGCGAGCCTGTCATTCTGGAATGGCCTTTCCACTTTGCTTGATAAGCTCCTACTCATCCTTCAATTTGGTTATCATCTCCTGTCTGTGGATGCCCTTGACACTTTATGCCCCGCCTTACAAATGGGTGCTTTTATTCTTTGTACTTCCCGGGGTCTTTACAAAACACCACCTCACTTATCTCAATATCCTAAGCGCATATGTATATACCTACTCCCCTTCAAGCTGGGAGCTCCTTTTAGATAAGGACAGTGTTTGATTCTGACTTGAAAGAGCAGATCTTATTGCAAAGCCTGACACATAGTTAAAGCTCAATTAGTAGTTGTCAAATGAATGAATGAATTGGTAATAGCTCTACCTATTATGCAGGCTGACTTGAAGGAGATGAAAATTGCAGAGTCCTTATGGTTTACTCTTTAACTATAAGACATCAAATTTTGTATTTCTCTTGGTTTATTGTGAGATATATTAGAATAAATATTGAACATATTTTTACTAAATGTACATTACATTATTTTCTTAGGACAAAAATACGTCTGTGCATCAATCTTCCTTTATTTATTATGCCCCCAAACATCCCCCTATACAATTTCACATTACCCTCTGTCTGCCCATGTTTTAGACTCATTCCCCAGACTGCCTTAAGAGTTATTTCTTGCCTGCACAACTCCGTCCTATAAGAGGAAATTTCCCAACCACACATGAAAGCTGTCTATCTTATTTGTGTCTGAGAGAGCTTGGAGGAGAGTAAGTGATTGTGAGTATTCAAGAGTAAACTCAGTACATGTTAAAGTTTACAGAATCCTAAAGATTGAGAAGAGATTTATGGCTTGGATAGGAGTTAAAAATCTACTATTTTACCATACTTTTCTAATCCATACAATTTTGGGAAAAATCATTTTTGCACCAAGAACTACAGACTGACTTTTTCTATTTATTTTACTGAAGCATTTTATGTGCAGCTCAGAAATGACTGCTCATTAAAACTAAGTGCAAGGATTGGTGATAAAATCTTCTAGAATTTTTACATAGAAAACCAGAAACTGAAAGCATTCCTTTACATATGGTAAAGAAAAATGTGCAATCTTCATTTTCAAGGCTGAAGAGAATTTGAAACATATATATTTACATATATATACATAAACATGTATATACATATACATTACACATATTTATTTTTGAATCAAGATAAGTCTATTACCATCATCATCATCATCTCATCATTATGTCATTATCAACTAGCACTTACTGAGCACTATTTATTAATTGTTCACTGGACTAAATGGCATTTCCCTTGCCAGAGACTGATAGAATTGAATAAAGATTTGTGGATTCTCTGAAGGAAGGGCCAAGGGGCACGTCTTGAATAAATCTCTAAGGTGTTGTTATCACCATAATCTAGAGACTCTCAGCCAAATCTCCACAGGGAAAATTAGAGTCAAACTCCTTTGATGTCTTGTAAAAGATAAAAATCCTTGCTTTGTCATTGAAAAAAAAACACAACCTATCACTTATTAATAAATACCTCAGAAGATCATCTAATAGGGTCAAGCCATGAACTTCTTTTGCCTTATAGCGTTTCTCATGTCTATGTTAAATAGGCCGTGGAACCCTCATCTTCTAAGGAATACCATTTTTTCCCCCTGCGAGTAAAAACTCTTACACTGGATCCACTGAGACATGCCTGACGTGGCTCACAGAAGCCGAGCTGATTGTGCTATTGTACGTTTTGGTGGCTGGTCCTTTTAGGAGAGAAAGCTCATAATCACTTCACAATAGTTTTGCCCCACAGCATTTTAATCTAACTTATTTCCAGATCAAAGGAATTTTCTTAAGCTAGACTGCAGAACTTTGTAGAGGAGAAGAGAACCACTGCTTATAGTTATTTTCCTTGTTTTTCGTTTTTGTTTTTGGTTTTGGTTTTGTTTTTTTTTTAAAGAAAGTGACTTTTAGAAGCAAAATTGTAAAGTTAAGCACAGTCCTTTTTCAACCCTGATTTGCTTGTTCCATATTCTCTTCCTACTGAGCTATTTCTTTCTTTCTCCCCTTTATCCTTCTTCCCACCTCCATACTTCTCAAACAATGCTCTTAGTGGAGATGCTCATACCACTCGATTACAGCTTTCTGTGAATTTAGCTCACAGTTATCTCTGTAAAAGGATTGTTTAAGTCTCCTTTTAAACATAATCCTGGCATGCTTAGAATTCTGCTAAAAATATCTCATATGGCAGTGAATGAATAAGAACAAAATCTTTTGCAATCAAAATTAGGTTTCTAACTTTTCTACCTAAATTAGTTCTGCTTAGATTAAGTAGTAATTTTTTGGCCAGGTATGGTGGCTCATGCCTGTAATCTCAGCACTTTGGGAGGCTGAGGCGGGAAGATCACCTGATGTCAGGAGTCTGAGACCAGCCTGGCCAACATGGCGAAACCCCATCTCTACTAAAAATACAAAAATTAGCCGGGTGTGGTGGAGCATGCCTGTGATTCTAGCTATCTGGGAGGCTGAGGCAGGAGAATCACTTGAACCTGGGAGGCAGAGGTTGCTGTAAGCCGAGATCATGCCACTGCACTCCAGCCTGGGCGACAGAGTGAGACTCCGTTTCAAAAAAAAAGTAGTATTTTTATCACTACTAGTCACCTGGAGTACATTAGTCATGCTGTTCTCTCCTTCCTACCCTTTTGTAAGGAAGTCATTCCACCTGTGGCAGAAACAGGATGACCTATGCTCGTCCCTCCTGCTTAGAGGGTATGGATGGTCTTGAACTCTAATTCTTCCAAATAAGGTTGTGTTGGTGGCTGTTCATCAGACTAAAACACAAGCATGCTGAAATGTTCCATATGCCTTTTATCCAATATTTTATTTGTAACCTGCATAAGAGATGTAAATAAAACTTTTATCTTGATTCAGTCACTCCTCAGTTAATCACAAATGCATAGTTTAACATGAAATTCAATTTATACTTCTGACTTATCACTGCACAGTGTTAGATTATGTTAAAGAAATTTGATTCAATCTTAACAAGTGCCTCAATGTGTGTTTTTTTTAAAAATTAGTTGTTTCTCTCATAAAACTTTAAACAAAAACTGAAGCATATAAAGTTATGAGATATATTTAATTATGTGGTTCTTGAAAGAGGCTATGAATATTGTTCCCCATGGTAACATTCATAAATATTAGATATTTGAAGTTTCAGTGGAATAAGTGTGTGGCTACCCTTGCTGAGTGCTTATATAAAAAGAATATTGATTTGGATTATGAATTCGGTAACTTAAAATCATAAGAGTGTTGACATTGGAAGGAAGAAGACCTTCGAGATATTGCTGCTAGTATATTAGAACCTGTCTGAAGCATTCTTTCAATAAATTTGAAGAAATTCTCTATCAGTCCTGTGGGCACTTAAGTTAATGGAATAACGATTCTTATATTTTTGGTGCAACATTTAATTTCCCTAGGGGTAATATTTTCGGATAGTCTTTGGCATCAAAACTTTAATTTGCAATTCTTTAAGCACAAACTCATTATTACACATTACACCTAGGATAATAATGTGAATTACAGCCTTCAGAAATGATGCTTACATCATTGCACCTTTTTTTCTCACTGTCATTCCTTCATAAACAAGTATTTATTAAGCACCTACTGTGAACCAGCCATTATTTTGGGTGCTGCAGATTACAGTTATGAACTTTGTAGGCAAGAATTCTGTTTGCAGAGCTTACACTTTTTCAAGGGAGCCATATTACTATAAGCAAGCAAAGATTGAATGAATGAAGAATAAAATACTTTAAGATAGTTGAAGTTTTAGGAAGAAAATAAGACAGTGGGATGTGATAGAAAATGTATGGCACTTTTATAGATAGTTTTTTGAGAGCATGAAAGACCAAAAAAAATATGCAAAGCTATGAAAGAAGATTATGGCAGGTGGAGAGATCAACTAGTACAATGGCTCTGAGAATAATGTGTACAGGAAGCAGAAAGAGGACAGGCATTTGTGAGTGAGCCAATCCTCCTCTTCCCAGGGTTTCTTCCTTTTCCCACTGTACTGCATCTGTTCAGGCCCATTCCCTTGGACTTCACTCTGTTCTCATCAATCTTGTGGTCTTCTTACTTTCAAGCTCTATTCATTCCTTACTGACACTCAAATGTCTTTCTATATCAGAGTTCTATTTCCCTTGTCCTGAACAAAGACTGCTTGTAAACCAAAACCCTCAGGCTTATCTCCCATAGCCTCCGTCATCTGGCTCCAACTCGTAATGCTTCCACTCATATGTCCTCTACTGCAAATGTGCAGTGCTATTTCTTACCCTAATGTGTTTGTTCAGATCGTTCTCAAACAGCCACCTTGCATATCTCCTTCCTAATTCTGTCTAAATGTTCAAATCCTGCCTATACTTTAAGCTATATACTTAAGACACTAAGATCTAATACTAAAGTTTACCTCAAAATCTTCACTGTTTATTATAGCCTGAAATATCTCAATTTTCTTTCAAAGTCTATGGCAATTCCTAACTGTATAACTTATTTGTTCATTAATTAAGTTCTGCTTTGTAATACCTTTTCTTTTATTAACAATTAATATTATTTACTTTCGATCCTTAATTATCTGTTTACCTGGTTGTTTTTGGTCTCTCCAACTAATTGTGAATATTTTCAGAGAAAAACCATGTTTCATTTTCCTTCCATTATCTTAGCCCAGCCCAACGCTAGGGACATCATAGGTGCTCAATAACTGCTTATGATTTAAGCTCAGCTGAACATAACTCTGTCTGACTGAATACACGGAAGAATGATTTTGATGGACTTGCCTCTAATCTGGCAGTTCCCTTCTTCAACACTCACATAAAAGGAATGAGTTATTATGGTACATTCTATACTAAAATATAAAGTCTCTTCAATTCTTGCTCCAAGCCCTTTCCCAGGAATATTTGTGAAATGTACATTAGCTCTCAACTCTATTGACTCAGAAACAGAAAATCTCAGGAGGTAACACAACACAGGCAAATTAATGATTTGTGAGTGATGAATGGAATGGCACTGAAATAGATGAGAGACCCCAAGGAAAGCTGTCTAGTCAACATGGAAATGGAATAGGAGTAGCAAAGAAACAAATCCATTTAAATAAATGTCATACCTCCTATAAAATCCTGTGAAACCAAGAACAATCAACACTGCGAACTACTTGCTGATGCCAGTCTTGCTAATGGTATAATTTTCCTAAAAAAAAAAAAAAAAAAAAAAAGAAAATTTTATGAACTAAAGGGTAATATGTGGAATCTTTGATTTTTGACTATGGATATAATTTAGTATAATCACTTATTTTAAAATGAGGAAATTGAGCCTAGACTAGGAGAATTGCTTGCAGAGATGATCCTGGTATGGAGATACTGCTCCCTGTATCATTGCTGCCTGAGGGAGAGAGGGGCTATTTCTAGTGCAAAGTGGCAGTTGCAAGGACTGGTTTACATTGTCAGCCTCTTTGCTGTGACTGGAACTTTCTCAAGAGCACCCTCACTCCAGGTCATGAATAACTCTTAAGAGGCCTGAATCCTCTCACTCCCAATTCCTCCTTGGCCAATGGAAGGACTAAGTTGAGGAAATCAGGAGGCCATCTCAATCTACCACCTCATACTCCCATATACTCCCAGCACTCTTGTTCACATCCTGCCTCTTCTCTCAACTCCACATTGCTTGGTTCTTCTTCTTTTTTGTTTGTTTGTTTTTTTGAGATGGAGTCTTGCTCTGTCACCCAGGCTGGAGTGCAGTGGTGTGATCTCGGCTCACAGCAACCTCTGCCTCCCAGGTTCAAGTGATTCTCCTGCCTTAGCCTCCTGAGTAGCTGGGATTACACATGCCCACCACCACACCACACCCAGCTAATTTTTTCACGACACTATTTTGTTTTGTTGATGCGGAGAGTCACCGCGTCGACCAGGCTGGTCTTGAACTCCTGACTTCAGGTGATCCTCCTGCCTCAGCCTTCCAAAGTGCTGGAATTACAGGGATGAGCTACCATACCTAGCTGGTTCTTTCTCTTTCCAGGGACACTCATCTTCATCTCTTTTCAACCACAAGCATTTCCATGAAGGCACCTGGATCTTCTCTTCCATTGTAAACCCCTTTATCATCAACTGCTTCCTGAATTGTTTTGCCCCTTCCAGGCCTCAACAGATATCTAGAAGTGCCTGAAGGATACAAATTGTAATAAATGCATCTCAAATGAAAATTTCTTTTTCTCCTTCATTTTCCTTGCCCCTAGATCAAAGAAGTGGTCATCATTCTCATTACTCTCTCTCTAGTGATTTTTCCAGAACATTTCTATTTAGACCTCAGTAAGAAAAATAAGAAAGAAAAAGACATCTTGCAGCTCTTTCTACCTAATCATGTAATTTGAATACCTCCTCATCACTAATATCTACAATGCTCCTGGTCATTCATCCTTCTTCATTGCTTCCTTTAGCTTAAAGCACACTACCCTTTGGCCCAGCTCCATTTCTGTCTTCACCCTAGGTGCCTTCAGTACCCCTTGTTTTAAGCCATTGTACAACTGGTAACTTCCTCTCTGTGTCTTTGTCACCAATGCCTCCCCAACCTTATTTCTGCCATCCACCCACTGCCCTCTCCCTAAACTTTGCTACCATCCAGTGTTATTTTACTTCTGAAACATTTCATTTAAATTCAGCTCTTAAATAACTGAATTGTCCGACAATAGGAAATGGCTAAATTATTGTCATTGCATAATACAGTATATCATGGAATTATTTATACAAATGAGGTAGGTAAAAAGATACTGATATGAAAGTTTACTAAAACATAGTTAAATGAAAAAAGTCAATTAACAATGTATCTTAATGGACTTTTATCAGAATATTACAATCCATTTTTGTGCAAATAAATCATTTACAGCTGTGTGTATGTATAAATGCATAGAAATTTTCCAAAAGGATAAATAAACTGCTAAGAGTGATTTCTTTGGGAGAAAGGTTAATAATGAGGACAATAAGGAGACATATTAACGTTTCATTCTTTGTAGTTCTGTATGTCCTGAATTGCTTTCAATAAGAATGTATGTATACATTATTTGTAGAATTTTTAAATGTACATATATGAAAAAAAAACTCTTTACCACAATCTTTATCTTTCTTATACTCTGTTACTCTCTTTAGGTATATCTTGACATTATTGAGAATTTCTGGGGTTTGACACTTTTTTATCACCTCATGTCTTTCTTTCTTGGACTCTCTTAGTTACCATTTTCTGATCACTGCAACAATCTTACCATAATTTTTAAATTTTTGCCCGTTTTCCTTTATTACATCTACCCAGTATTATTCCACCTCAATGTAGAGTCAACCGTCCACTTTATCTATATTAAAGCTAATACCACCACATTTCTCTGGTTTTCTTCCTATATAGATGCCTCCTCTAAATCCACTACAGGTTATTTTTCTCTACCTGTGCCTATAATGTTAGGGTTTCTCAGGGTTTTGCATGAAGACCTCTTCTTTCCTCATTCTCCATGCTCTTCATAGTAGATTTAATTTAATTTTGAGGTTAAAAAAAAACCCTAAAAAACTAAAGCTTAGTAATAATTCCTAGTCTTCACTTCATCTCATGCCTCTCTACTTTGTTCCAAACTCATATGTCAAGGTGATAATTTGTGATTCTCATGATTTCCTCAAACTCATTATGTTCAAGATCACATCCTTCTTTCTTTACTTGGATACTTGTTACAACTGTCTCAAGGAATGAATCCATCATGCCACAACCTGTGTTTTTTATTTGAATTATTATTCTTGCCTGGTCTTTATATTCATTCATTCACCTAGTCTACTAATTCTACCCCCTAAATAACTCTCAAAATTCTTGTTTCAAGCCATCATCATCACCTGCCTAGATATTGCAATGGTCTGTTGTCTAGTCTTTCTAACTTCTGCTTTTTTCCCTCTAGTTCGTTTCTCATAAAGCCTAACTGACCTTCCTGAGATGCAAATCTTATCATGTCACTTCTCTGATGAAAATGATTTAATGATTGCCCCAACAAAAACAAGTTCAAAATTATTTATAGGACTAACAACACTCTTCACAAGGCACTACTGGCTATCTCTTCAGTTCATGTATATTTGATTCATCCTTTACTATCCATGATGAATCCATAATGAGCTCCTTCAAAATCTTGTGTTTTCTTTTCCACCTCCATGGCTTTACCAGCTCTGGCCTTCTCCCTGGCCTGCTCTTCCACCACTCTGCATTGAGCAAATTTCTATCCTCCATTCTAAAACCAAATTAGAGGTAATTTCTCCCTCTAGATCCCAGAGGACATTTATATATTATTTTACCGTGATTTTTGTCACTCTGTATTTTAACTGATTTGTCTGCTTCCTCTACTGAACTTTCCCACCTCAGTAATATAAGTTTATGTAACTTTGTGTGATAAGAGTTTAACACATCTAAAATATATACTCCTTATGACCCAACCTTTTCAAATAATCTGCTCTGCCTCCCGAAATCCAATTTTTGGTGAATTTCCCCAACATCCCCCCCAAAACCATCCTTCTCATGGGCCCCTCAGTCTTCACCTTGTTCTTCTCAGGTCCAGGTTAGTCTATTTTTTTCTATTGAGAATTTCAGTAACGCATCCTTTTTTCTTCTCTCTGTATTTTCTTAGTTATCATTGCAACTTTGCCACAACTCACTTGGAGAATGTAAATATAATCTCCTTTAATAACTAAATTTGTACAATTTTCTTCTGGCTATTGGTACTAAATTCAATTACAATATTCATTACCAAGATCACTTTTTAAGATAATGATAGATATTTTGAGTTATGATCCTCTTGGTTCACATTGGGAAAAGGCTCTTATCCTGATGTTCTTAAATGGGCCATTTTTCTTATTTCTCGTGATGTGATTAAACAAAGATTTATCAACATCAGTCAATTAATGTAACTGGACAAGGAGTAAGAATAGATACCTATCACATAATACCATTGTCTGCAGGGGTTAGCAGTCAATTGGCCAGGGCAACAACCCCTAAAAACCAATTAGCAGAGTAATCGTCCTATAGAATTGTTCCAATGGGAATGTAGTTGTTTCCTTGCACTCTGCTAATTAGTGACCCTGTATTTAATAATTTTAGAATATAAAATATACATCTAAGTAAAATTCTATCAATGCATTTTCTTGAAAAAAATTTATGTGTTCTGAATGTTGGAAAAAAACACATTGTTTTCAAGCCTCTCCCTGAATATCTTTTTAAAAATATAAAATGTTGTGGAGACAGTGTTGATTAGGATGCCAAGATTCTTAATTCTTGTCCTAGTTGTTGCTAATTCTCTGTGTGATTTTGGGACCATTACTTCTAACACTTACTTTTTTGTTTCTTCTTTAAAATGAGAGGTTTGTATAAACTAAACATATCTTTAATATCTTATTTTATTTAGTATTTGTATTTAGTATCCCACACTCATTTTCATTACTGGCTCTACAAATATACTAAGAGTTAATTTTGACAAACTTCAGTCAAGTCAACCAAGTAATCAATCAAGGGCTGGCACCTTGACTTAGTTTACTGTAATTAGAGTCAGCTTGTTAAGATGTACCAGTATTTAAATAATATTCAAAATAGTTTAATATGAACATGAAAGAAAGGATTCATTATCCTCATCAAAAGCATGTTCACACCTCAAGTAAATGTTTTCATTTTCATTGAGCACAGGATAGTATTCAATCCTTACCCTCACATTGGACAGTAATCAGATATATTTGTTATTAATATTTTATGCATTAGTATTGTGAGAATAAAAGTTTTGCTTTATAAATTACTATCCTGTCATGTCACTAGTTGACCTATATTATTACAAAACCACTGTCAATCATTACAAAAGAATTATGAGAAGACTACAAAACAGGATATGGCCAAACATAGTACTAGCTTTTAAAAAACGAGGAGAAGTAAATTAATGTTTATTGAACATACGCAATGGATCAAACCTTTTACATGTATTATCTCAATTAAATGTAAGTCTTCTAAAAAGCATGACTTTATAGAGAAATGAAAGATAGAATGGCTTGAAATAGAGGTTATGACTTGTACAAGTGGAAGATACAAAATTGAAGAAAAGTTCTGCCTAAATTGCAAAGCCACATATTCTTTAAAAGCCCAAAACTTATAGTAAAATAAAAAGTAAACAATAGTAAATTGAAAAGAGGCCTGGAGGCCTAGGAGGTTCTATATTCTATTGAACAGAGAGTTTAATATTAATTTCTGTCAAATTTTCAAAAAATATTATTTTATGACATTTATGTCATTTTTGATGTGTCTGTTGCAATGGCAAAACTGATGTATTGATTTATTATATCCTGATGTCAGAAAAACAAGCCCTTCATGACATATTTTTTGACAAGATGAAAAAACATAAATAGATGAATATCTGATTAAACAACTGTACACCCTAAAATGTTAATTGGTGGATGTGTCATATAGTAGTTTATAAATCTGATTTAATAAGTACACACATGCACACAAACACACACATACACACACACACTTACTATGGGAATGTGATCTGAATGCTCAGTATGTAGGTTATCAACTGTTCCTGTTTTCCTGGTTATGGAAAGCGTTTCCAGGACAAGGTGTTTCCAGTTCTAAAATGGGAAAAGATTTTCCATTTTTATAGATAAACAGGAACAAGTCAGCCACCTGATATAGTTTGAATTTGTGTTCCTGCCCAAATCACATATTGAATTGTAATCCTCAATATTGGAGGAAGGGGCTCGTGGGAAGTAATTTGATCATGGGGGTGGATATCCTCCTTGCTGTTCTCATGATAGTGACTGAGTTCTCACAAGATTTTGTTGCTTAAAAGTGTGTGGCACCTCTCCCCTCTCTCTCCCTCCTTCTCTGGCTATGTAAGACATGCTTACTTCCCCTTCACCTTCTGCCATGATTGTAAGTTTCCTGAAGCCTCCCAAGCTGTGCTTCCTATACAGCCTGCAGAACTGTGAGTCAATTAAACCTCTTTTCTTTATAAATTAGTGAGTCTCAGGTAGTTCTTTATAGCAATGTGTGAACAGACTAATACAGAAAATTTGTATTGGAAAATGGGGCATTGCTATAAAGATAACTGTAAATGTGAAAGCAACTTTGGAACTGGGTAATGGGTAGAGGTTCGAACAGTTTGGAGGGCTCAGAAGAAGACAAGAATATGAGGGCAAGTTTGGAACTTCGTAGAGACTTGTTAAATTGTTGTGACCAAAGTCTGATAGTGACACGGACATTGAAGTCCAGACTGAGGTGGTCTCAGATGGAGATGAGGAACTTATTGGGAACTGGAGTAAAAGAAACTTTTGCTAAGCTTTAGCAAAGAGACTGGTGGCACTCTGCTCCTGCTCAAGGGATCTGTGGAACTTTGAACTTGAGAGTGATGATTTAGGGTAGCAGGTAGAAAAAAATTTCTAAACAGCAAGCATTCAAGATTTGGCCTGATTCCTTCATGTATGGTCATATATATGAGCAAAGAGATTATCTAAAACTGGAACTTATATTTCAAAAGGAAGCAGGGAATAAAAGCTTAGGAAATTTTTAGCCTGACCATGTAGAATTCCTCTCCTCATTTTTGGAAGAGGAATTCAAATCACTTCAGAAATTTGCATAAGTAAAGGGGAGCTGAATGTTAATAGCCAAGAAAATGGGGAAAATGCCTTGAAGGCATTTCAGAGAACTTTGTGGCAGCTCCTCCCATCACAGGCCTGGAGGCCTAGGAGGGAAGAATGGTTTCCGGGGCCAGGCCAATAGCCCTGCTGCCCTATGCAACTTCAGGACACTGCTCTCTGTAGCCCAGCTGCTCCAACTCCAGCTGTCGCTAAAAGGGCCCCAGATATGCCTCAGGCTTCTTCTCCAGAGGGTGCAAACCATAAGCCTTGGAAGCCTTCACGTGGTGTTAAGCCTGTGAGCAGGCAGAGGGCAAAAGTTGATGCTTGGGAGCTTCCATCTAGATTTCAAACAATGAAAGGAAAAACCTGGATGCCCAGGCAGAAGTCTGCTGCAGGGATGGAGCCCTCACGGAGAACCTCTACTAGGGCAGTGTGAAGGAAAAATGTAGGGTTGAAGCCCCAACACAAAGTCCCCACTAGGGAATTGCCTAGTGGAGCTGTGAGAAGAAGGTCACCATCCTCCAGACCCCAAAATGGTAGATCCACCAACAGCTTGCACCATGTACCTGGAAAAGCCACAGGCACTAAATGCCAGCCTTTGAAAGCAGCTGCAGGGGCTGTACCCTGCAGAGCTACAGGGACAGAGCTGCAAAAGTCCTTGAGAGCCCACCCCTTGCATCAGTGTGACATGGGTGTGAGACATGGAGTCAAGTGAGATTATTTTGGAGCTTTAGTATTTAATGACTGCCTTGCTGGGTTCCAGACTTGCATGGGGCTTGTAGCCCTTTGTTTTGGCCTACTTCTGCCTCTTGGAATAGGAGTATTTAGCCAATCCCTGTATCTTCATTGTATCTTGGAAGTATTAACTTGTTTTTGGTTTTTACAGTCTCACAGGCAGAAGGGACTTGCCTTGTCTCAGATGACAATTTGGACTGTGGACTTCTGTGTTAATACTGATAATGAGATGAGTTAAGACTTGGGGGACTGTTGAGAACAGTTGATTGCATTTGGCAATGTGAGAAGGGCATGAGATTTGGGAAGGGGCAGGGTTGCAAATATATGGTTTGAATTTGTGTCCTCAGCCAAATCTCATGTCAAATGGTGATCTCCAGTGTTGAAGAGGGGATCTGGTGGGAGGTAATGTAGATCACAAGGGTGGACTTCTCCCTTGCTGTTCTCATGATAGTGAGTGAGTTCTCACACAATCTGGTTGCTTAAAAGTGTATGGCATCTCTCCCCTCCCTTTCTTCCTCCTTCTCTGGCCATATAAGACATGCCTGCTTCCCCTTCAACTTCTGCCATGATGGTAAGTTTCCTGAATCCTTCACAGCTGTGCTTCCTATACAGTCTGCAGAACTGTGAATCAATTAAACCTTTTTAAAATATAAACTATCTAGTTTCAGGTAGTTCTTTATAGTAATGCAAGAATAAACTAACATACCACCCTACAGGATAACACATATAGACTCTCCTTATTTATGCCCTGATATTTTAGCCCTGTTTCCATGGAAATAACCATGATTCCAAGCCAAAGAGATAATGGAAAGGCATTAAGTTAATAATTAGGACTGGAGATATAAAGTTTATCTGGACTATGTTATCCTGGACTGACACATGCAATCTTATTCCTCTAATTTCTCCCTAAATGCTCTCTTGCCTGACTCTTGTGCTAACACGAACCAAGCAGCCATCATTTCCAAACTGTACCTTCCTCCCCTAGCTGCCTAAATTCCAGCCATGAGTATTCTTCATCACTTCCTTTGCATTGCTTGGCTATTACAGGAGCATCAATGTTATTGCCCTAGCTGACCAGTGAATGAATGTTCATCAAGAATGTTAGCCTCATTCCTGAACAAACCAAATAATAAAAACTAACTGAGGTTTAAAAGGTCAAAGCTAAAATCAACAGGTTACCTCACCAGCTAAGTACCCTATGTTCTTTTTTGGCTGCTGACCATGAAAAGTCATCTGTGACAGGCAGAAAGTGCAAGAGACTATTTCAGGCAGAGTAAGCAGGCACTCATGGGTTAGAACTGTACGATGATGATCTCAATATTCCTGCCAAAATACAGACTTTTGGTTAAAGGCAATAAATCACTTTTGTTTATGTAAAAATTGGTTGAACTTAAAAAAAACATAAAGAAGAATAGGTTATGTTTTATTATTCACAGCCATCCAGAAGTGAGGACTGGGCTTATATTTTTAATACACTCTCTGTGGACCTTAAATAGACATAAAAGTAAACTAGGGTATAGAGTGAGTCCTCATACAACATTGTCAATAGGTTTTTGAAAAGTTTGACTTCAAGTGAAACAATGTACTGCATTAAAGAAATAATTTTACCATAGGCTAATTGATATAAACAAGAGTTAAGTTTCTATAACATACAGTATATCCAAAAACCTATAGGAAAGTTTAAATAAGGACATACTGTATTCCCTAGTGATGTGTTACTGGGTTCAGTATTCAGTTTGACTTCTTTTTTGAATGTTTTATTTTATTTTTAAAAAATTGTAGGTGACATGATAATTGCACATACTTATGGGTACAGAGTGATTTTGCTTGACTTAATGTAGTGTGGTGGTGGTGATGGTGGTGGTGGTTTCTGCTTATTCGAACAATCTTTCCAATTTTGACTGAGAGGATTTTGAGAAGCAAAACTAAAAGAGATGGGGTGGAGCCAAGATGGCCGAATAGGAACAGCTCCGGTCTCCAGCTCCCAGCCCCAGCGACACAGAAGACGGGTGATTTCTGCATTTCTGCTTGAGGTACCAGTTTCATCTCACTAGGGAGTGCCTAACAGTGGGTGCAGGACAGTCGGTGAAGTGCACTGTGCACAAGCCGAAGCAGGGCAAGGCATTGCCTCACTCGGGAAGCACAAGGGGTCAGGGAGTTCCCTTTCCTAGTCAAAGAAAGGGGAAACAGACGGCACCTGGAATATCGGGTCAGTCCCATCCTAATACTGCGCTTTTCCAACGGGCCTGGAAAACGGCACACTAGGAGATTGTGTCCCGCACCTGGCTCAGAGGGTCCTATGCCCACGGAGTCTCGCTGATTGCTAGCACAGCAGTCTGAGATCAAGCTGCAAGGCGGCAGCGAGGCTGGGGGAGGGGCGCCCGCCATTGCCCAGGCTTGCTTAGGTAAACAAAGCAGCCTGGAAGCTCGAACTGGGTGGAGCCCACCACAGCTCAAGGAGGCCTGCCTGCCTCTGTAGGCTCCACCTCTGGGGGCAGGGCACAGACAAACAAAAAGTCAGCAGGAACCTCCTCAGACTTAAATGTCCCTGTCTGACTGACAGCTTCGAACAGAGTAGTGGTTCTCCCAGCACGCAGCTGGAGATCTGAGAACGGACAGACTGCCTCCTAAAGTGGGTCCCTCGACCCTGAGCAGCCTAACTGGGAGGCACCCCCCCAGTAGGGACAGACTGACACTTCATTCAACTGGGTACTCCTCTGAGACAAAACTTTCAGAGGAACTATCAGACAGCTGAATTTGTGGTTTCACGAAAATCCGCTGTTCTGCAGCCACCGCTGCTGACACCCAGCCAAACACGGTCTGGAGTGGACCTCTAGTAAACTCCAACAGACCTGAAGCTGAGGGTCCTGTCTGGTAGAAGGAAAACTAACAAACAGAAAGGACATCCACACCAAAAACCTATCTGTACATCACCATCATCAAAGACAAAAAGTAGATAAAACCACAAAGATGGGGAAAAAACACAGCAAAAAAACTAGAAACTCTAAAAAACAGAGCACCTCTCCTCCTCCAAAGGAACGCAGTTCCTCACCAGCAACGGAACAAAGCTGGATGGAGGATGACTTTGATGAGTTGAGAGAAGAAGGCTTCAGACGATCAAACTACTCTGAACTACGAGAGGAAATTCAAAACAATAGCAAAGAAGTTAAAAACTTTGAAAAAAAATTAGAAGAATAGATAACTAGAATAACCAATGGAGAGAAGGGCTTAAAGGAGCTGATGGAGCTGAAAGCCAAGTTTCCAGAACTACGCGAAGATTGCAGAAGCCTCGGTAGCAGATGCGATCAACTGGAAGAAAGGGTATCACTGATGGAAGATGAAATGAATGAAATGAAGAGAGAAGGGAAGTTTAGAGAAAAAAGAATAAAAAGAAATGAACAAAGCCTCCAAGAAATTTGGGACTATGTGAAAAGACCAAACCTACGTCTGATTGGTGTACCTGAAAATGATGGGGAGAATGGAACCAAGTTGGAAAACACTCTGAAAGATATTATCCAGGAGAACTTCCCCAATCTAGCAAGGCAGGCCAGCATTCAGATTCAGGAAATACAGAGAACGCCACAAAGATACTCCTCGAGAAGTGCAACTCCAAGACACATAATTGTCAGATTCACCAAAGTTGAAATGAAGGAAAAAATGTTAAGGGCAGCCAGAGAGAAAGGTCGGGTTACCCACAAAGGGAAGCCCATCAGACTAACAGCTGATCTCTCAGCAGAAACTCTACAAGCCAGAAGAGAGTGGGGGCCGATATTCAACATTCTTAAAGAAAAGAATTTTCAACGCAGAATTTCCTATCCCGCCAAACTAAGCTTCACAAGTGAAGGAGAAATAAAATACTTTACAGACAAGCAAACGCTGAGTGATTTTGTCACCACCAGGCCTGCCCTAAAAGAGCTCCTGAAGGAAGCACTAAACATGGAAAGGAACAATCGGTACCACCCACTGCAAAAACATGCCAAATTGAAAAGACCAGCGAGGCTAGGAAGAAACTACAGCAACTAACGAGCAAAACAACCAACTAACATCATAATGACAGGATCAGATTCACACATAACAATATTAACGTTAAATGTAAATGGGCTAAATGCTCCAATCAAAAGACACAGACTGGCAAACGGGATAAGGAGTCAGGACCCATCAGTGTGCTGTATTCAGGAAACCCATCTCACGTGCAGAGACACACGTAGACTCAAAATAAAGGGATGGAGGAAGATCTATCAAGCAAATGGAAAACAAAAAAAGGCAGGGGTTGCAATCCTAGTCTCTGATAAAATAGACTTCTAACCAACAAAGATCAAAAGAGACAAAGAAGGCCATTACATAATGGTAAAGGGATCAATTCAACAAGAAGAGCTAACTATCCTAAATATATATGCACCCAATACAGGAGCACCCAGATTCATAAAGCAAGTCCTCAGTGACCTACAAAGGGACTTAAACTCCCACACAATAATAATGGGAGATTTTAACATCCCACTGTCAGCATTAGACAGATCAACGAGACAGAAAGTTAACAAGGATATCCAGGAATTGAACTCAGCTCTACATAAAGTGGACCTAATAGACATCTACAGAACTCTCCACCCCAAGTCAACAGAATATACATTTTTTTCAGCACCACACCACACCTATTCCAAAATTGATCACATAGTTGGAAGTAAAGCTCTCCTCAGCAAATGTAAAAGAACAGAAATTATAACAAACTGTCTCTCAGACCACAGTGCAATCAAACTAGAACTCAGGATTGAGAAACTCACTCAAAACCGCTCAACTACATAGAAACTGAACAACCTGCTCCTGAATGACTATTGGGTACATAATGAAATGAAGGCAGAAATAAAGATGTTCTTTGAAACCAGCGAGAACAAAGACACAACATACCAGAATCTCTGGGACACATTCAAAGCAGTGTGTAGAGGGAAATTTATAGCACTAAATGCCCACAAGAGAAAGCAGGAAAGATCCAAAATTGACACCCTAACATCACAATTAAAAGAACTAGAAAAGCAAGAGCAAACACATTCAAAAGCTAGCAGAAGGCTAGAAATAACTAAAATCAGAGCAGAACTGAAGGAAATAGAGACACAAAAAACCCTTCAAAAAATTAATGAATCCAGGAGCTGGTTTTTTTAAAAGATCAACAAAATTGATGGACCGCTAGCAAGACTAATAAAGAAGAAAAGAGAGAAGAATCAAATAGATGCAATAAAAAACAAAAAAGGGGATATCACCACCGATCCCACAGAAATACAATCTACCATCAGAGAATACTACAAACACCTCTATGCAAATAAACTAGAAAATCTAGAAGAAATGGATAAATTCCTTGACAACTACACCCTCCCAAGACTAAACCAGGAAGAAGTTGAATCTCTGAACAGACCAATAACAGGTTCTGAAATTGTGGCAATAATCATAGCTTACCAACCAAAAAGAGTCCAGGACTAAATGTATTCACAGCTGAATTCTACCAGAGGTACAAGGAGGAACTGGTACCATTCCTTCTGAAACTATTCCAATCGATAGAAAAAGAGGGAATCCTCCCTAACACATTTTATGAAGCCAGCATCGTCCTGATACCAAAACCTGGCAGAGACATACCAAAAAAGAGAATTTCAGACCAATATCCTTGTTGAACATTGATGCAAAAATCCTCAATAAAATGCTGGCAAACCGAATCCAGCAGCACATCAAAAAGCTTATCCACCATGATCAAGTGGGCTTCATCCCTGGGATGCAAGGCTGGTTCAACATATGCAAATCAATAAATGTAATCCAGCATATAAACAGAACCAAAGACAAAAACCACATGATTATCTCAATAGATGCAGAAAAGGCCTTTGACAAAATTCAACAACCTTCATGCTAAAAACTCTCAATAAATTAGGTATTGATGGGACGTATCTCAAAATAATAAGAGCTATCTATGACAAACCCACAGCCAATATCATACAGAATGGGCAAAAACTGGTAGCATTCCCTCTGAAAACTGGCACAAGACAGGGATGCCCTCTCTCACCGCTCCTATTCAACATACTGCTGGAAGTTCTGGCCAGAGCAATCAGGCAGGAGAAGGAAATAAAGGGTATTCAATTAGGAAAAGAGGAAGTCAAATTGTCCCTGTTTGCAGATGACATGATTGTATATCTAGAAAACCCCATTGTCTCAGCCCAAAATCTCCTTAAGCTGATTAGCAACTTCAGCAAAGTCTCAGGATACAAAATTAATGTACAAAAATCACAAGCATTCTTGTACACCAATAACAGACAAACAGAGAGCCAAATCATGAGTGAACTCCCATTCACAATTGCTTCAAAGAGAATAAAATACCTAGGAATCCAACTTACAAGGGATGTGAAGGACCTCTTCAAGGAGAACTACAAACCACTGCTCAATGAAATCAAAGAGGATACAAACAAATGGAAGAACATTCCATGCTCATGGGTTGGAAGAATCAATATCGTGAAAATGGCCATACTGCCCAAGGTAATTTATAGATTCAATGCCATCCCCATCAAGCTACCAATGACTTTCTTCACAGAATTGGAAAAAACTACTTTAAAGTTCATATGGAACCAAAAAAGAGCC
>NW_026652280.1:37228389-37446503 GCF_009828535.3 Hylobates moloch
CAGTGTGGCGATTCCTCAGGGATCTCGAACTAGAAATACCATTTGACCCAGCCATCCCATTACTGGGTATATACCCAAAGGACTATAAATCATGCTGCTATAAAGACACATGCACACGTATGTTTATTGCGGCACTATTCACAATAGCAAAGAGTTGGAACCAACCCAAATGTCCAACAACGATAGACTGGATTAAGAAAATGTGGCACATATACACCATGGAATACTATGCAGCCATAAAAAATGATGAGTTCGTGTCCTTTGTAGGGACATGGATGAAACTGGAAAACATCATTCTCAGTAAACTATCGCAAGGACAAAAAACCAAACACCGCATGTTCTCACTCATAGGTGGGAATTGAACAATGAGAACTCATGGACACAGGAAGGGGAACATCACACTCCGGGGACTGTTGTGGGGTGGGGGGAGGGGGGAGGGACAGCATTAGGAGATACACCTAATGCTAAATGACGAGTTAATGGGTGCAGGAAATCAACATGGCACATGGATACATATGTAACAAACCTGCACATTGTGCACATGTACCCTAAAACCCTAAAGTATAATTAAAAAAAAAACAAAAAAACTAAAAGAGATAATGAAAGGCTGAAGTCAGCACTAACAACTGCCAATTGGCAAAATCTGGCCAGTTGTTAAAGCGCTGGTAGGTTGAATTCAACATTGGTTAGAATATTTATACCAATGAAATTGTCAAACACAGTTATCAGTGGGGATTTTTTTCTCTTTTTATTTATTTATTTTTCTTTTCTGGAGAGCCAGTTGTTACACATCTACCAACACACAACTGGACAAAATCTCCCCTAAAACTTGCAATCCAGATCAGTGTAAATTTTGATAAGCAGCAGAGGAAAAGAACCTCACCTATACCCATTTTCTCATTCATGGTTTCGGGAGATAATCTTTACTACCTAGAACTCTAGATTAATTCAAGTAATAAAAGCAACCCTTCATAAAGAACTTGGCTCACAGGGAGCTGAGGAACAACAAAAAAGAGTTAACATGAAGTGTGAAATGGTTATGAATACTGAGCCCCATTTATTTTAGTTGAAAGCACATAATTTATTAAGAATGAACAAAAAGGGAAAAGTCATCACTTTTCCTCCAGTTAATAATGCCCCACACTTCCTCTGTCTCCAAATGCTTTGTTCAGTGACGTTCAGATGATATTAAAAAAAAAAATCCTGATCCAGCTATTCTATCCAGAGTCTTGTTAAAAGCTTAAGAATCTTTTCTTAGATTAAACCTAACTTCAAAAGCATTAGTTATGGTCTCTGTTTGTCACTGTGAGAGGGATTTAAGCACTGCAGAACTAAGATCTTAGAGTGAAGGTTCTCTTTTACTTCCCAAAACACATTTTTTCAGGACAACCCCATGGAGAAGCAGCCCATAAAGAAGCATTAAGAGTCGCTTTTGCATTTTGTACATATATTATGGATCTCAACATTCCAGGATGAGTTTGTGTGGTTTTCTTCTCATCAATATGGGGGATTTGTCACAAAATACCAATGTGTAGCTCATTTATTTCTCATTTTCTTTTTATTTATAGTTCTGGGTGGTAGTTTCTTACTGTGGGGATTTGCATTCTCTGGTATTAGTCAAGGTCAAAGTACAGAACCTTTACGTGCATTCTAAGCCCTTTCAAATATGTGTTCACCCCCCAGTGTGATGCATTAAAAAAAGATACCTTGTTCAGAATTGACCCACAAGCTCCTGCATTTTGTTTGTCTTCTATTAAAGACTAAGCAGCTACATTTCATTTCAAATTCCACATAAATTCTTTCAGAATAGCTTAAATCTGGAGCTGTCTGAAAACAGGAAAGATATTAGATGACCTCTCAGAATCCTTCCTTGTTCCTCAGTTTTCAGCATTGCAATGGCTTCCTATCCTCTGTGCACACAGCTGTTCTGACTCAGTACCGAAGGCTGCAGACTCTCTGGCCTGCACTCAATTCCTTTCTCCATATCTATGTACCAGGTACTTTTGTATCCCTACCTCCTGTCTCCAGACCTAAACATTTTCTCAATAACGTTACTGATAAATTGTGTGTGTGTGTGTGTGTGTGTGTGTGTGTGTGTGGCATGCATATGTGGGAGAGATTGTGAACATATTCATCTTCACAATATCCAATTAAGGTGGTATAAAGGTCTATTGAGGGTCAGGATAATGCCATAAAATGGATTTCAGAGACTAACATTGTTAAATTCTCTGGGTCAAAAACAGGTAATTTACTGAGCATCTTTAGGCCTGCTGTCCTATACGTAAAACTGAGAAAATACCACTTCATAGGTTTGTTCTGAGAATTAAATTATAAAATGTATATACCCATAAAGCACTTGCTCTGGTATATAGAACTCTGCCCCAACCCCCATAAATGCAAATAATATTTTGGGTGTTGCTGAATTACCTGTGCCTTGAAAGGATCAGCTCACTATAAGAAAGTAGGATATTAAATTCAGACACAGCCTCCACTAACCTCAACCACAAAGACAAAGAAGCAGCCTGAGGCATACAATATCCAGGAGTAAGGCCCAGATGCTCAGAGCAAATAATTATGAAAGAATTGGAGGTCAAAATGAAAAACTAGCCCTATGCTCCCTGGCTGATCCCTGATTTTCTTCTCTTTACTCATTTCAGTTTTCCTAGCTGTACAACATACCTTAATGCCCTTAGGGCTAGCAAATCAACATAACCAAAATATTTGCAGGCATATAATACTTCCTTCATTCTTCATTCTTAGATTTGAGAGCAGATTCAACACACTGATCCAATAAAAGTTTTTCAGAAAAAAAAGAAAGATACTTTCTACATTAGATTAAATTATTAATTACAGGACACCTTGATTTCAGAGATACAAAATTGTAGAAAACAAGTGTGTTTTCAGAATCAAGGAACTATGGTAGTCAACTGAAAATTAGTTTCCAGACTGTGAGACCCACTCTTCTTACCAATTCTCTCTCTCCTTTACTAGTTTCTAATGGTATTTAGATTGGTTTATAAAAATCCTGTATGTCAGATAGGCCAGACATTGTGTCCAGAAAGTGAGCTAAGACACAGATCAGAAGTTCAGTTAAGGAAGTGAGAGAACAAAGACTCAGAGCCAAGTAAGATTTGGACTCCTAAAATCGATGCATGTAGACAGACAAGTGACATGAGAACCAACGATGGGACGTTTTTAGTACCTATATTTGAGCCAAAGATCTCGCCACAACATTCTAAAACAATATCAGTGCATGGAGTATGAATCATCTGATAGAGGAGACAGTAGTGTGATGGGTTGGCTAGTGGAATAGCTAGGTTTAGAGTAAGGGCAGAGGTCTAGAAGAATTAATCATGTCATGTTACTTTAGCACTGGTGATGTGATCAGGGTTAAGCCTTGAATTCCTAGGAATTTTAGAATCACAATTTGAGAATGCCTTGGTACCCAGGCACGGGGCAGCCAAATCTATGAACTTGCAGGACAGAGACTCAGCTGACTCATTAGGATAGTGGATATCACAGTTATAATTGTGAAGGGACAGAATAATGGCTTCGGTGGGAGGCTGAGTTTGCCTCCCCACCCCCATGGCCACTCCTTTCCCTTGCCCTCTCAGAGGAACAGCTACCTCACCCATAAGCATCTCAACAGCTATCTCCTCCCTATACATATCACTGCATAGCTATATTCTGAATGTTTCTAATTTCAATTGTGTTCCAACAAACCATCTAGAAGTCCAGCTGAATCTCTGTAGAGAGCCAAGCAACCTCTGACAATGGAGTAAAAGAGAACCTCACTCTCAGGTTGGAGGGTCCTTCTGTCCCACTGATAAGTCTTCATGAGTTACCCTCATGTGAGACATGGTTCCTTGCATCATGTGGGTATGAGATATAAGCAAATGGCTCAGAGTAGCATGTGAACACTGGGACCTGAATCTTATCCATATCCAGGATGTTATGAAAACCCTATTATGAAATATAGGAAGGACAATAAAATTGATTTCAGTTAATGAATATATAGATGTCTTGTGTTCTTTTTCATTAACTCTAAAAATGATGTCCCCACACATTTAAAGCAGTGTGTAGAGGGAAATTTATAGCACTAAATGCCCACAAGAGAAATCAGGAAAGATCTAAAATTAACACCCTAACATCACAATTAAAAGAACTAGAGAAGAAAGAGCAAACACATTCAAAAGCTAGCAGAAGGCAAGAAATAACTAAGATCAGAGCAGAAATGAAGGAGATAGAGACACAAAAAAACCCCTCAAAAAATCGATGAATCCAGGACCTGGTTTTTTGAAAAGATTGACAAAATTGATAGACCTCTAGCAAGACTAATAAAGAAGAAAAGAGAGAAGAATCAAATAGATGCAATAAAAAATGATAAAGGGGATATCACTACTGTTCCCACAGAAATACAAACTACCATCAGAGAATACCATAAACACCTCTACGCAAATAAACTAGAAAATCTAGAAGAAATGGATAAATTCCTCCACACATGCACCCTCCCAAGACTAAACCAGGAGGAAGTTGAATCTCTGAATAGACCAATAACAGGATCTGAAATTGGGGCAATAATTAATAGCTTACCAACCAAAAAAAGTCCAGGACCAGATGGATTCACAACCAAATTATACCAGAGGTAAAAGGAGGAGCTGGTACCATTCATTCTGAAACTATTCCAATCAATAGAAAGAGAAGGAATCCTCCCTAACTCATTTTATGAGGCCAGCATCATCCTGATACCAAAGCCTGGCAGAGACACAACAAAAAAAGAGAATTTTAGACCAATATCCCTGATGAACATTGATGCAAAAGTCCTCAATAAAATACTGGCAAACTGAATCCAGCAGCACATCAAAAAGCTTATCCACCATGATCAAGTGGGCTTCATCCCTGGGATGCAAGGCTGGTTCAACATATGCAAATCAATAAATGTAATCCAGCATATAAACAGAACCAAAGACAAAAACCACATGATTATCTGAATAGATGCAGAAAAGCCCTTTGACAAAATTCAACAGCCCTTTAGGCTAAAAACTCTCAATAAATTAGGTATTGATGGGATGTATCTAAAAATAATAAGAGCTATCTATGACAAATGCACAGCCAATATCATACTGAATGGGCAAAAACTGGAAGCATTCCCTTTGAAAACTGGCACAAGACAGGGATGCCCTCTCTCACCACTCCTATTCAACATAGTGTTGGAAGTTCTGGCCAGGGCAATCAGGCAAGAGAAGAAATAAAGCGTATTCAATTAGGAAAAGAGGAAGTCAAATTGTCCCTGTTTGCACATGATATGATTGTATACCTAGAAAACCCCATCGTCTCAGCCCAAAATCTCCTTAAGCTGATAAGCAACTTCAGCAAAGTCTCAGGATACAAAATGAATGTGCAAAAATCACAAGCTTCTTATACACCAAAAACAGACAGAGAACCAAATCATGAGTGAACTCCCATTCACAACTGCTTCAAAGAGAATAAAATACCTAGGAATCCAACTTACAAGGGATGTGAAGGACATCCTCAAGGAGAACTACAAACTACTGCTCAATGAAATAAAAGAGAATATAAACAAATGGAAGAACATTCCATGCTCATGGATAGGAAGAATCAATATTGTGAAAATGGCCATACTGCCCAAGGTAATTTATAGATTCAATGCCATCCCCATCAAGCTACCAATGACTTTATTCACAGAATTGGAAAAAACTACTTTAAAGTTCATATGGAAACAAAAAAGAGCCCGCATCACCAAGTCAATCCTAAGTCAAGAGAACAAAGCTGGAGGCATCATGCTACCTGACTTCAAACTATACTACAAGTCTACAGTAACCAAAACAGCATGGTACTGGTACCAAAATGGAGATACAGACTAATGTAACAGAACAGAGCCCTCAGAAATAATATGACACATCTACAACTATCTGATCTTTGACAAACCAGACAAAAACAAGAAATGGGGAAAGGATTCCCTATTTAATAAATGGTGCTGGGAAAACTGGCTAGCCATATGTAGAAAGCTGAAACTGGATCCCTTCCTTACACGTTATACAAAAATTAATTCAAGATGGATTAAAGACTTACATGTTAGACCTAAAACCATAAAAACCCTAGAAGAAAACCTAAGCAATACCATTCAGGACATAGGCATGGGCAAAGACTTCATGTCTAAAACACCAAAAGCAATGGCAACAAAAGCCAAAATTGACAAATGGGATCTAATTAAACTAAAGAGCTTCTGCACAGCAAAAGAAACTACCATCAGAGTGAACAGGCAACCTACAGAATGGGAGAACATTTTTGCAATCTACCAATCTGACAAAGGGCTAATATCCAGAATCTACAATGAACTCAAACAAATTTACAAGAAAAAAACAAACAACCCCATCAACAAGTGGGCAAAGGATATGAACAGACACTTCTCAAAAGAAGACATTCATGCAGCCAACAGACACATGAAAAAGTGCTCATCATCACTGGCCACCAGAGAAATGCAAATCAAAACCACAATGAGATACCATCTCACACCAGTTAGAACGGCGACCACTAAAAAGTCAGGAAACAACCCGTGCTGGAGAGGATGTGGAGAAATAGGAACACTTTTACACTGTTGGTGGGACTGTAAACTAGTTCAACCATTGTGGAAGACAGTGTGGCAATTCCTCAGGGATCTAGAACTAGAAATACCATTTGACCCAGCCATCCCATTACTGGGTATATACCCAAAGGATTATAAATCATGCTGCTATAAAGACACAAGCACACATGTGTTTATTGCAGCACTATTCACAATAACAAAGACTTGGAACAAACCCAAATGTCCAACAATGATAGACTGGATTAGGAAAATATGACACATATACACTGTGGAATACTATGCAGCCATAAAAAAGGATGAAGCTGGAAACCCTCCTTTGTAGGGACATGGATGAAGCTGGAAACCATCATTCTCAGCAAATTATCGCAAGGACAAAAAACCAAACACCGCATGTTCTCACTCATAGGTGGGAATTGAACAATGAGAACACTTGGAAGTGAAACATCACACACTGGGGCCTATTGTGGGGTGTGGGGTGTGGGGTGTGGGGAGTGGGGAGGGATAGCATTAGGAGATATGCCTAATGTAAATGACGAGTTAATGGGCGCAGCACACCAACATGGCACATGTATACATATGTAACAAACCTGCATGTTGTGCACATGTACCCTAGAACTTAAAGTATAATAAAAAAAATTAAAAAATTGTAAAACTAATGCAGGAACAGAAAACCAAACACCAGTTGTTCTCACTTATAAGTGCAAGCTGAACAATGAGAACACATGGACACAGGGAGGGAACCAACACACAGTGGTGCCCGTGGTGGTGATAGCTGGGGAGGGAGAGCATCAGGAAAAACAGCTAATGCATGCTGGGCTTAATACCTAAGTGATGGGCTGATAGGTGCAGCAAACCACCATGGCACACCTTTACCTGTGTAACAAATCTGAACATCCTGCACATGTATCCCGGAACTTTAAAGATTTTAAAAATTAAAATAAAAATTATAAAACTGAAAATAAATAAATAAATAAAAATGATGTCCCCAGAAATAGATTTCTACATTTTTAAATCTAATAAGTCAAATACAGTCTCAAAACTTAAACACAAAAGAATGCTTTCTATAAAGGTACATCTATGAACATGCTCAAGAAAAATGATGTATGAAAATATAGCATAATACATGCCACAGTAGAAACATGCATGGGGTAGAGTAGAAGCCCAGAGAAAGAGGGTAAAGTCAAACTAGGCAACAGGATGAGAAACAGGGAATATTTCACAAGGTAGGTAAGCTCTGAGCCCTGTCTTGAGAGATGACTAGAAATTAGCCATAGTAAGATTCTAAGCAGAGGAAATAGCATAAGAAAAACAACAGAATATGTAGGAGTGTGCGTGTGTGCGTGTGTGTGTGTGTGTGTGTGTGTTTACATGCCTGGGAATCCCAGCTCTCACCTTCCTTCTGAGGTTAGTGCAACCAGTCATGTACACTGCCCTGATGTGAATAACTTTAAACTCAACATGCTCTCTGTACCAGGTGTTTTGCTCTCTATGCCTAGTCTCCAGCAACAGAATCAAAAGTCTTTGTTCTCCAACAAGGGAATCTCGGATACCCATATCAGGTGGAGGTCATATATGTTTAGTGGAGAATTACAATAGTCCTTATAAAGTTACCTCCTCTATAAACTAGAAGGCTTGCCTTTGTTTTGGCAATATTGCAAGCTTCCAAGATGGCACACAGCTAGGAGGCTGCTTCCTGCCACAGAGAGAGCATCCAGTACTCACCAACCATGTGGCTTCTCTCCTGCCCTGGCCAGGCTCCAGGCTATTTCCCTCTGTGAGACATGCTGCTCGTGACATAACTGGGTCATGCTATAACCATAATGTGATGCTTCTGGGGAACAAGCCAATTTCCTGCCTTCCCCAGCCCATTCACTGTTCAATGGGTCAGTCAGCGGTATGGCAAATGGCAAGAAGCACACCCAAGCAACAATGATGGTAAGCGATACCATGGCAAACCCCGATCAACCCCTCTCAGATGTCCATGGCCTTCAGGACCAAAAGGTAATTAATTATCATTGGCCATTTTTTCCCAATGAAATAATATTACCCTCCAAGTTGTTTTGCAAGGAAACAGTTACAACCTGGGTTAGTACCAGCACAGGACAGAACACAGCTCTGTACATTGGAGATCACAGTTCTTGTACTTCAGGAGAGTTGAAGCACTAGAATTGTGCTTCGCTTTGGAGAAGCCACAAATATCTGCCGCTGTGGTTCTTCCTCAGGCGAATAACGATGCCTGTTCTTCCTAGGCTGCAGGGACTACTACTATCAAAGAGATTAAGGCATTCTCAAAAACTTTAAAAAGCTAAATAATGCTAAATTAAGCTAGGAAGTTGTTCACACTGAGAATTTGACAAGACGAGTGAGAGCAAGCAGGCTATTTTTGTAGGCAGGTGGGTCAATTGCAGCTGTCATATTTTCCATCCATGCAAGATATGCTGCTTAATTTAGAAGGAAGTCTGGAATGAGAGGAGTTCAGTACACTCCACCTAATACTAAATATTCATTGAGAACCTATCATGCACAATGTACTGTGCTATATGTTTTAATTTTAGTGATTTGTCCAAGGTTAGTGTAGGGCTAAGCTAGCTGCCCTTGCTCCCAGCTGTGTCATCCATCATCCCATTTCCATCACGTGTTCTGGAGCAACCATTTCCAATTGGGCAAATAACATGGACTTTATCTGTGTTATGTTCACAGTGGTTTAATTGCAACCTCCAAATAAAGCATACCAGTTTTTCTGGAAATATTTTATTAAATTTCACTTAATTGAAGGAACGGAAAATATATTAGTGGCACCAAGATTTTTCCAAACAGAAAAAGAAAATCTGGGAAATGCAACTGGATTCCTAAGGAAAAGCAGCAGGAGTAAGAACAGCATGCAGTGCCAACACACACACACACACACGCACACGCACACACACACACACACACACACACAGGCAAAACCACATAAATAATTCCGCAATTATTGGCAGCTCCAAATTCACTGGCTGTCATCCTAAAAGAAAAGGAAGTCAAACCAGGGGTCCAGCAATATGAACCAAATGATCATCTGCCACTCATCTCAGTCAGTGCTGCCCATTAGTGAGGGAAGTTCTCACTAAGCTGTATCCACCCAACTGTAGCCCTAACCACACAGAAATAAAGAAAGGGAAAGAAATTTGGCTCTTGTCACAGAGTATGTCATGATGATTTATCAACCTGAAATATAGTTTAATCTGCATAAAAATGGAGTCTTGAGGACTGACTGGGATTAATAGGCTTCAGCTCTAATTCCTTCTGGTGGTCTCATTTAAATACGCCATTCATCACCATGACCTCTTTTGATAATAGCCTTACTGTAATATTTAATTTCACACTAATTCTGTTGTAACTTAGCCAATGTTCATTTGCAGAAAATCATTAAAGAATCAGCTCTGCCCCCAACCCCTACCTTTATCAACATCTTCATGAATGCCAAAACAATTGAAAATGGTCAATTCCCATATTTGCTAAATGCACTGGTCAAGAATCATATGTGTTTGGATAGAATACGGCATAAGGAAAAGTAGACATTAACAAAGAATCTTTACCTAGACAATGAGGTAATACATTTATTTTGAGCCAACTAAGACATAAAATATGTCTCCATGGCAGAAATTCAGTTTAACAGGTCAATTGGCACACATTATTTGATTTCTATTTGTGCTAGGGTCTGGCAGCATCATCTATGTGACTCTTGCTTCTTAGCCAGAACATTTCTGGTCCTGAGGGACATAATGGATTCTAATAAATCCAGTTCAATTCATTACAATGTTATATGTTTACATAGCAGGTATTGTTGCCCTCTCTAGGTTATAAAGTTAGCATATAGCCATCCTCAGGAGGCTTAAATATACTTTGTGGATAAAGGATTGTTTATACCATAACTGGGTCATGTCATAACTAAAACTAGTGTTTCGATCAGCTTGGCCAGGAGTGGGATGCAAGTCTTTAAGTCACTCTGAGCTGCCAGCAGCACACTGAGGTGAAAGTGGCAGGAATATATAGTTCACACCTAGAGCTGTATAGACAGTCAGAAAAACCAGAGACTGCTGCATCTGGAAAATCTTTATATTAAGTTTAAAACTAGCCTTCCAGGCAAGAATAACCTAGGGACAGAGACTTTTCTCTCTCCCAGAAAGAGCCCAAGACATTCTTACTAGATCAATCTCAGAGGGGATTCACAATGGACACCTGAAGGTGATGTAAAAGCTCTCTGCTAAATGAACTAATGTGTCTCAAGTGTTCTGGGCTGGCAGCAGCTGGGAAGATGGTCCCAGCATTCGTTTTAGATATAAGAGATATTCACCATTGTTCTTCAGCATGTTATTTCCCCTCTTCCTGCAGCTACATCTCTTTCAATAATATGCATATATGATTGATAATGAAAGTGCCTTCTTTTTAGAATTTAAAGATGATATTAAAGATTATTTAATTCAATTCTAAGAAGCATTACTACCTATAAAGATCAAATAACTTGATAATAGTTGCAGATAGAAGAGTTGGGCAGTGACAGGGCTCAGTCCAGGGTCCACATCTCTTGATTATTGGCCCATTGCTCCTTCCACCTCCCATGCACTCATATACTACTTCAACCATCTGTCACTATGAGTGGCCATTTGAGTCAGAGCTCTGTTAAGGAGTGAGCTAGATGAGCAGCTGTCTGGGGGCCAATTTATATGGTACATTAAAATAAGTTCCTCCTCATCTTAACTATTTCAATAATATCATTTTGAAAGGGCATCAAATTACTAGTCTACCAAGGGTACCCACAACTCTAATCCTTTTAACTGATGTAAAAGGAAGCCATTCTTTATAACCTAGTAGCTAAAGATGAAAAATAATGCTTACCAGGAATCATACACAATCAGAAACAGGAAGTTTTCCCTGGGCTCATAAGCTGAGCCCAGATCACAGAAATAGATCCCATCAAAATCACAACGATCTTTACATTGCCCAATTTCATTTTCAATTCTCAGTTATCATCTTATATAACTTCTCTGTAGTGTTTGTCACAGTGCTTCATTCCTTCTTTCTGGAAAAACTTTCTTCACTTGGTTTCTAAGACATCACTCCCTCATGGTTTGCCTAACGTTATACTGACTGCTCCTCAACTTCCTCTGTTGATTGCTCCTAAATTTTCCAACCTCTGTGGGACAGTCCCATGGCTCAGTCCTTGGACTTCTTTAGTCTCTACCTACACTAACTGCCTAGCCAATCTCACCCAGTCTAGTGGCTACAGAATACTACATAGATCCCCCAAAAGTCCCAGATTGATAGTTCTAGTTATTAATTTATTTCTTTTCTTCAAATCCGTTCTTAAATGTTACAGTGACAAAGAAGTCTTCCCTTATAATCCTATATAAAATAGCATCCTGCCCACCTTTCCTGTCCTCTTTATTTACCTTACCCTCCAAATTACAGACATATCCAACAACACATGAGACAGACTTATTTGGATGTCTAATACGCAGTTCAAACTTAACACATCTAAATCCTAACTCTTGACATCCCCCTCTTAAGGCCTGGTTTTCATCAGTTATACCCTTGTCAGTAAATCATAATTCCATTCTTTTCAGTTTTCTCAGTCCAAAATTATTTTTAATCATGTTAATCTCCAAGTCATTCTTACATCCAATCTGTCAATATCTTTGGCCCCAACTCTGAAATACATCCAGAATCTCCATAGTACACCGACTCCAGCCACCAATGTCTCTCAGCTGGGCTAATTCAGTAGTTTCCCAACTAGTCTTTATTTCCAACCTTGTCCCTCACCATTTGTTCTTTACATTGTAGCTAGAGTTACAGTTTTAAATGAAGATAATCTCACTCTTCTGCTCAAAAACATCTGATGATTCCTCAAGTCATTCAAAGCGAAAGCCAAAGTTCTGACAAAACCCTCAAGGACTTTACATGACCTTTCTCCACTACCTCAATGATTGTCTGAACCTTTGCAGAAGTGCACTTGAGGCAGAAAAGACATCATGCATAGCTGAATGGGAGAGCACCAAGTATATGGGAGGTAAACTACACAGTACTAGTCATGGAGCCCCACAAAAGTCCATTTTATAAGCTAAAGAATTTAGAAGCTGAAAATGACAGCTAATTTTTGGAAGCCTAAAACTAGTAAATGAATAGGGACTTCGTAGTAACTCATCATAATGCCACTTTTATTCCTGAAAACAAGAGCACATCTCAGAAAGAACTTAAATCTTCAAATGCTTTTAAATGAAGCCATCCTCAGGGCACTAGGAAATCACCAAGATGGATGAGAGTTTCCATTCCAGAAATCGGCATGGCATGAAAAGTCACAGAAATGCAAGAGCAGACATTTAGATTTGAACTGTATTAATGTACTCTGCAGTAAATTTTAATGCTACTCTTGTTTTTATTTATTCTTCATTTGAGGAGTTTCTTATAATATAATTGTTTAACTTCATCAAGAATTATCTAATTTCCATAGAGGTCCTAGGATGCACAGAACTCATAGTCTTCAGGGAAGGTATTATCTTAGAAAGTTTATGACATCTAAAAAAACAAACAAGAAGAATTAATGATGTTACTTCTGACCATTCACCCTCCATAGAAGTCATCTTATATTGTAATAAAATAGTTCTTATCCATTCATATTCACTTCAAGTTCATCTTGAATTTGGAGAAATAAAGTCTCATCAGCTGTTATAATTATTATCTAGTCATACTTGTACATGTTAGCTACCCAAAGCATAGCATGATAACATATTGACTTGCATTATGCATGTACTATTACATTTATTGTCAAATTTAATCACCCTCACCACCATGTAAGACATTAGTTATCATTTCATTTTATAGATGACAGATCAGGACTCAGAATGTTGAAGTTTCACACCAGAAGGCAACAAGGAAGTGACAAGAGAGCCAGGATATATAGTAATTTTCAATCTTGGAGTAATTTTCACTGTGCATCTGTTGGCAGAAGGGCTTTTATCTGTTCTCTAACCCATCATTCTCATTCTATACAATTTGTAATTATAAGTCCATTCTTAGGAAGGCAAACACATTCAATTATGTTTTACATAAATGTACTTCAGTTAAATGAGCATTTATTTTTAGCGAAAAAGCTAAATATCTGCAAATGATCAGATACTTAACAGTCATAAGAAAAGTTGATTCTTGACTAATTATTTGATTAAATTAAATTTTTAAAGTTATTTTTACACCACTTTGGGGTCTAAGCATAAAACCAGCTTAACATGTCTTCAGGAGCTTACTATCAATGTGGAAAAGACCCAGAGTGTAGTTTCTCTCGCCAATGTCTGAGGAGTCCTCCACATACTAAAAAGCAAAAATACTAAATACTGCTCCACATACTAAAGAGCAAAATCCCCGCCCATCTGACAGACACTTCTTACCAAAACTTCTCTATGGCCAATAAGTTAAATGGTCATAATTCCATTATGATTACTGGAATTTTTTAATTATTTTAGCTAAATCAGCTTTTATAATCTTTTAAGCAGCTTAAAGCCTTTAAGAGAAACTGATATATGAAATTATAAAACATTTAATTAAGTTTTCAATCTATGTTTAAATATTTGGAGAAATTTAATTTATGTTCAAATTTTTTAGTTTATTAATTGTGTAAGCGGATGAAATTATTTCCAAAATTATTGTTTAAAGATTGCAAAGATGGTACATCCCTCTAACATGTTTCAAGCTATACCCCCACAAAAGCATAATAATGTGTTTAAAAACAATTTCCAAATTTCATATTTGGCCTACATCAAGAAATAAAAAAGAAAGGGATTTACTCTAAAAGAAGAAAAAGAAGAAGTTGGCTATAATTCCCATTTCATGGCATAAACATATGGTCAACACAGATATTCTGTAATAGTAAAAAAAAAACCTTGGATAATCTAAACCAACATATAACATTGCTTATGTATCACTTTTATATAGATGCTGCAGACATTTAATTATAATTATGACTCTCAACTTGTTTACTAACATACTTATTTATCTCTGCTGATCTCCTCAGAAAAATGTGATTTTTCCTTTTTTCATTCCTTACATATGAGATTTCAAGTACTGGTTATCTGTGGAACAGTATCATTTGTGTTACAAAACCCTCCACTTCTCTAATCACTGGGGCTCTATATTCCAAAATAATCTTTAACTCTTTTTTCTTCAACTATCATGGCAGATACCATATCTGGTCTTTTATTCATTCCTTCCTACATTTGGTTCCATTCACAATGTCATCACTCAATTTCAGATCTATATCATTCCATGCTTTCTTAGTTCAACCAAATGTCATTCAGCTGCCTTATCTTCTACCTTTTCTTCCTACAGTTCATCGTATGTGACATCACAGTAGATTATCCTTTAATACAATTTTATACTTACAATTCCATGTTCAAAATAATGATCCTTCTTTCCTACCACATTCAACTACATCCACCAGGTTTACCTCCTCAGTTTATCTGTAGAGAAATATTGTCTTCTCCTCATCATCTTTACTTTCCTTATTTATATCTCTTCCTCAATGTATACTGAGATATATGAATTTCTGCAGGTATACCTTTACTCAATTCATCTCACAGTCTGCCTAGTCAGTTGCCCCATGTGCCTTCTAACCCGCATGGCTGAAGCCATTCAGCCCTCTCAGGACTAGAACTTTAAGTCCAGACCACAAGGCAGTTAAAACATAGGACTTGTAGATCTGCATTTCCAAAGTGATTTAGTTGCATACTAATTCTGTGAGTGGTTAATAGGCATATCATACACACACACACATGCACACACACACACACACACACACACGAGAACCATGGTTAAAGATGAGTTTGGGAACTACTGGGTTAACCAAAGCCAAAAAGTCATCTTTGTCTTTTCTGTAAAATCGAATATGCCACTGTACAATGTATTGTCTAGGACTGTACTATGCCAGCACACAAAGTAGGGAGTATGTGGAAATTACAAACCTGATGAATGTTCTTCTCATAATTTATCCCTAACAATGGTGTCTTTCTCATTATTTGGAACATTTATATACTTACTGTGAAACCTGAATGTACCCTTGCTTCTTTGGAACTGGGCCCCAGCCTTATTCTCATACCCACTTTCAAAAACAAGAGTCCTGCTGGGAACACAATTAATTCTGGTTGTGTCCATGCTACAAGCCCCTCAAACTTATGGATACTCACTACTTATCTATGGAGACTTTCTTTTAATATTTACTGTTGGGAATCTGACCAAGTTTGGTTCAGATTTATCACTACACCACTCTATACTTTTACCTCTATTTTGGAAAATCCCAATCATTCACCTTAAAAATTTAAAGTATTGATTACAAAAATACCTCGGTAACAGTCTATGGGTTTCTTAGTTTTAACCATCTCTATTTTTAGAAAATCAGATCAAGTGTATACCCTATTCATAAAGGGCAGATAATCTCCTTCTGAATATAAAAGAATTTGCTCATTAATCACACCAGACAGTTAGAAAAGATTATATCAGTGGTCTCTTACAGCTCTGACAAGGAGATTCTATAAATTGCCAATTCCAGTTGCATGTTATTAGCTATTTTTGCAATGTGGGATCTCAGTGGGTCCTCAGATATGAATCCCATGGCCTGGGTAGTTCTATCTTTCCTAGGCCATGTGACTCCATAAATCCTCACATTAAAAAATGATAATAACTTTAATAATAAAAGAAAGCTCTGTGGAAGGTAGGCATTTAAAATGAGAAAAAATCAATAGCCTTGACTTTGAAAAAAAAAAAAAAAAAACAGCAACAACAAAGAATTGCATGACAAATCAAGTTACCAATATCCATTGAGTCTTTAGCTTATGGACAGAAAGGAGGCAGAGGAGGAAGCCTTTCAACCAGATATGAAATGCATGCAGGCTTTCAGAGAGGAGACCAGGGATGTGGCTCTCCATTAGAAAAAATAAGGCTGGACAGGTAGGATGGGGTCGGATTTTAGAGGCAGGCGAGTTTCATTTCTTAATTTCCTTTTCTTTTTATCCTTAAAAACTCCTTTTGCTTGGAAAATAAATTCTGTCACCACAGGCAACATTTTCATCTCGAGTCAGAGCTTTCTTGCAAGCCCAAATGCTCGCTGCCATCCGTTCACATCTGTAACATTTAACTTTAATGCCTCTGTCCCTGAAGAGGTGCTGAACACATTTCAATGCAGCAGCAGCAGATATGGCCTGAAGAACTAGCTGCTTGGCAGCCAATCATCAGGTGACCTTTCCTACTGACACTGTCTGCAGGGCTGCTTGACCACATAGACAGGAATAAATCTCTTCCTGAGTTAGCCTCAGATGGGAGATGGGAAATTGCATACCCATTCAGCAACGTCAGATTTATTAAAGAGAAGGACTGTCCATGGCAAAGTGAGCAGAAACCATGAAAACAGATCCAGAGAGCTGATCTGTCCTGCTGTGAAAGCTACAGGTACTGCATTCAGTTGTGGCCACTAAGTTTATACTGAAAGTTCCCCAGAAATCAAAAGTGGAGTCTGGGTGAATGAGCTTCCAGCTGTCCTCCTTCCTTCCCCTGGCGATCTAGGTGGTCACTTTCCCCCTGCCATACAGCTGCCCTGTTTTTGGAGCTACAAGCCAGCCTGGGGTAAAATTGAAAGTCAAAAAACTTCATTCCCCAACCCTTTGATTTTACCCTCTGGCCTTTCACAATGGTTTGGCATAACTTACGTTAAGTTTGAATTAAATTAAAAATTGATTTATCATTTATTTGTGGTTGGCTTTGGGTGAAATATTATTTGGGAATTATGATGAGGTATAAGCTTTAAAAATGCTATAGATTAGTGAATTTTAAATATTGTAAACTGCATAGTTTGTTTAAGAAACATAAAGGAATCCCAATATAGAAGACAAACGAGACTATAGTTTCTCCACTTAAAGAGGATTAAAGCCAAAAAGGCTGTAGTTTCTACTTTCCAAAGCAGGCTCAGAGGCAGATGTGTGCAATCCTGGATTTCTGAGGATGACCATTAAAAAGCTCTGCTCTGTGTAGAGAAGCTACTATAAATGTGTATTCTCATCATCAGGATAAAAAAGGCTAGTTCTTGGTGAAGACAAGTAGAGATGTCAATTATCCAAAAAAACTTTGTTTATCTATGCAATACATTCAGTAATTTTGAAAGAATACTTGCCTTCCTAGTTCACAGTAGCTTGAATTTTTATACTTCATAACTGTAACAAGTAACTTAACCTCCTAAAGTTACTTTGGGCTCATTAATTCTTATAGCCTCATTGTGAGGATTAAATGGAACAGCATAAGAAAAATATCTGGAACAATGCATAGCCTAGATTTATCTCATACCCTTACCCTTCTCCCAGCCAAGGCAATTGTTTTCAATGCATTTATAACTCAGGATAATGGAAGTAAAGAACAAACAAGCAAGAATGTATCAGGGTGTTCAGTGCCATAATAGAAATATATGTGAAGTGCTGTGGAAACGCTAATGCTCAAACAATTGCCTGTACTTGAATCATAGAAAAGGCTTCAAAATGAGGGGGTCGTCTAAACAGATCTTAGAAGGCTGAGTTCACATACACTAGACATACAAAGGAGGCAAGTGGATATTCAGGGCAGAAAGAGGACTGTGAGAAAACCTTAGATGCAACAAACTACATGAGGACTCAGTGTAGTCCCAGCACAGCGTGTAACTCATGAGAGCATGAGTCTTGTCTGTCTACATGTCCTAAAAGTAAGCAACATCCCTGTTGCAAAGTTAGCTGATATGTAGAGATAAGACTGGAGCAATAATTTCAGTTTTTATTATTCTGCTCATCTTGGTAAGAGTTCAGACTTTATTATACATGCACTAGGAACCACTGAGGACTTTTAGACCATAGTAGCATAATTAGAACCTGGTTTTACAAAGAGAATCCTGGTTTTATTCAGGAAGACAAGTTCCAATTCAAACACTGATGCCAAGCCAATGATAAAGGAAGGTATTTTAAACAGTCTAGCAAATTATGATAATATAATCATTGATAGAATTTATTTTAATATGTGCTAGGCAGTTTTCTAAGCATATTATTGCATTATTTCACCTAATCTGCATCATAAGCCAATGAGAAAGAACTTACTATCATCTCCACTTTAGAGGTGAGGAAACGAGACATTGAGAGGTGAGGAAACTTACTAAGGTCTAGACCTGCTTAGCAGTGGAATCTACCTATGAATGCGGAAGGTTCAACAGATGATGAAGATTTGAACTAAAATCAATGGGATTTGATGACATTGAACAAGAAAGTAAGTGGCCAGAGTAAATAAGAAGGTTTCTAGTTCTGAAGAGCGATAGATTATGATGCCATTAAGTAGAAGGAACAGTTTAGGAGGATGAATATATGTACTGAGAAACTGAAGACAAATGGCCAGGATTGGGTGTGGAAAGCCAATAATTTAATATAAAAATTCCTTCAGAGGTGGGCAGAGCCGGATGGCTGAATAGAAGCCTTCACTGATTGTCTTCCCTGTGGTAACACCAAATTTAACAACTACACCAAAAAAGGCACCTTCATAAGAACGAAAAATCAGGTGAGCAATCTCAGTACCTAGGTTTTTTATATTGCAGAAAGAAAAACTGAAGAGGGTAGGAAAGACATCCTTGAATAGCTGACACCACCCCTCTTCTGTTCCCCTACTCTGACCTAGAAGCAGCAGCAGCCACATGATGCAGAGAATCTGTTCACTTGGGGGAAGGAGAGTGCAGCAACTGTGAGGCCCTGTATTGAAGTCAGCGCTGCCCTGTCACAGTGGAAAGTAAAACCAGGCTAAACTCAGCTGTTGCTCATCCATAGAGGGAGCATTTAGACCAGCCTTAGCCAAAGGGAATTGCCCATTGCTCATCCCAGTTGTCAGAACTTGAGTTTTGGCAAGCCTTGCAACTGCAGGCTAAAGTGCTCTGGGGTGCTAAATAAACTTGAAAGGCAGTTTAGGCCACAAGGACCACAATTCCTAGGCAAGTCCGAGTGCTGTGTTGGACACAGAATCAGTGGATGTAGGGGCACACATCCTACTGAGACATCAGCTGGGAGGCTAAGTGCTTGTACTATCCCTACCCCAACCCTTGGCAGTGCAGTTTGCAGCAATGAAAGTGACTCTTTCCTTCTGCTTAAAAAGAGGAGATGGAGAATAAAGGGGAATGTGTCTTGCATCCTGGATAGAAGCTCAGTCACAGTAGAATAGGGAACTGGGCAGAGTTCTGAGGCTTCCATTTCAGGCCCCAGCCCTTGGAAAACATATATAGATACATGGTGGGCCAAAAGAGGACCCACTGCCTTGAAGGGAAGGACTCAGTCCTGGCAGGATTTACCGCCTGCTAACTTAAGAACTCTTGGCCCCTGAAGAACCAGCAGCAATACACCATGGGCCTTGGGTGAGACTCGGAGACATGCTGGCTTCATGTGAGACCCAACACATTCCCAGTTGTAGTAGTTATGCTGAGAGACTACTTCTGCTTGAAAAAAGCAGGAAAAGTAAAGGGGACTTTCTCTTTCACCTTAGGTGCCAGCTTGGCCACAGAGGAGTGGAAAACCAAATAGGATTTTGGGGTCCCCAATTCCAGGCCTAGGCTCTTGGGTAGCATTTCTTGACCTGGTATGGGTGAGAGGGGAGCCTACTGCCCTGAAAGGTGAGTTTCAGATTTAGAAGCATTAACCACAAGCTGACTGAAGAGCCCTTGGGCCTTAAGTAAACATCAGCAATGGGCTGGCAGTATTCCCCATGGGTTTGTGATGGTGGTAGCCATAGGAAGAGGCTCCTCTGACCATGGAAAGAGGAGGGAAGAGTGGGAAGGACTTTGTCTTGTGGTTTGAACATCAGATTAATAACAGTAAAATAGAGCACCAGATACATTTCTAGGTTTTTGACTCCAGTCCCTGGCTCTTGGATGGTATCTTTGGACCCAACTGAAGCTGCGTGGAGCTTACCATCCTAAAGGGAAGCACACAAGCCTGTCTGCCTTTGCCACCTGCTGATTGTATAGCCTTAGGGCCTTGACCAAACATAGATGGTAGCCATGTAGTGAATACAGCATGCCTTCAAGGAGACCTAGTGCTGTGCTGGCTTCAGGTCTGACCTAGTGAAGTCCCAGTGGTGGTGGCCACAAGGTTGTTTGTGTCATCCTACACCCAGCTCCAGGCATCTCAGCACAGAGAGAGAGTGTTTGGAAGAAAGTAAGGGAAGGTAAAAAGAGTCTCTGCCACATAATTCAGATAATTCTTCTGGCTCTTATTTAAAACCACTAAGGTGGTACTTCTATAAGTCTACAAGGACCACAATGTTACTGAGCTTGGAGTGCCCCTAATGCAGGTACAGCTTATATAACAACACCCAAGTCCCATTGAATACCCGGAGAGCATCCCAATAAGGACAGGTATAAATAAGCCCCGACTGTGAAGACTATAATAAATATCTAACTCTTCAATGCCCAAACACTAAAGAACATCCACAAGCATCAAGATCATCCAGAAAATCATGACCTCACAAAATGAAGTAAACAAGGCACCAGGGTCCAATCCGGGACAGATATGTGACCTTTCAAACAAAAAAATTCAAATTAGAAAAAGTAGAAATCAATAACAAGAGGAATTTTGCAAACTATGCAAACATACGGAAATTAAACAATATACTCTTAAATGTCCAGTGGGTCACTGAAGACAATAAGAAGAAAATTTAAAAGTTTCTTGAAACAAATGATAATGGGAACACAACATACCCAAACCTATTGGATACAGTGAAAGCTGTACTGAGAGGGAAGTTTATAACAATAAGAGCCTATGTCAAAAAAGCAGAAAAACTTTAAGTAATTAAGCTAACAACATACCTTCAAGAACTAGAAAAGCAAGAGCAACTCAAACACAAAATTAGTAGAAGAATATAAATAATAAAAACCAGAGAAGAAATAAATGAAATGGAAATGGAAAAAAACACAAAAGATGAAGGTAACATTAAGTCAGTTTTTTGAAAAGATAAACAAAACTGACAAACCTTTAGCCACACTAAGAAAAAAAAAAGAGAATACCCAAATAAAAAAAAAATCAGAGATTAAAAAGGAAAATGTTGCAAACAATATTGCAGAAATTCAAATGATCATTAATGGCTATTACGAGCAACCATATGCCAATAAGTTGGTATATCTAGAAGAAATTGATAAATTCCCAGACACATCCAACCTATCAAGATTTAACCATGAAAAAAAAAATCCAAAACCTGAACAGACAAATAGCAATAATGAGATTGAAGCCATGATAAGAAGTTTCCCAGGAAATAAAATCCTGGGACCTAATGGCTTCACTGGCTCACTTCTACCAAACATTTAAAGAAGTAACATGGCAGAGTGCAGTGGCTTATGCCTGTAATCCCAGCACTTTGGGAGGCTGAGGCAGGCAGATCACGAGGTCAAGAGTTCAAGACCAGCCTGACCAACATAGTGAAACCCCGTCTCTACTAAAAATACAAAAATTAGCCAGGTGTGGTGGCATGCACCTGTAATCCTAGCTACTCAGAAGGCTGAGGCAGGAGAATCATTTGAACCTGGGAGGTGGAGGTTACAGTGAGCTGAGATCGCGCCACTGCACTCTAGCCTGGGCGACAGAGTGAGACACCATCTCAAAAAAAAAAAAAAAAAAAACAAAAAAAAAAAAAAAAAAAAAGAAGAAGAAGAACTGATATTATTTTTACTCAAACTACCCTGAAAAACGAGGAGAGGGGAATATTTACAAACTTATTCTACAAGGCCAGTATTACCTTTATACCAAAACCAGGAAAAGACACATCAAAAAAAAAAAAAAAAAAAAAAAACTACCAGCTTATATCTCTGATGAATATTAATGCAAAAATCCTCAACAAAATACTAGCAAACTGAATGCAACAACACATTAAAAAGATCATTCATCATGACCAAGTGGGATTTATCCCAGGGAGGCAAGGATGGTTCAGCATACTCAAATAAATCAATGTGACACATCATATAAACAGAATGAAGGACAAAAACCACATGATCATTTCAACTGATACTGAAAAAGCATTTGATAAAATTTAATATCCTTTTATAATAAAAACCCTTAAAAAACTGGGTATAGAAAAAACATACCTCAACATAATAAAAACCATATACAACAGACCCACAACTAGTATCATACTGAATGAGGTAAAACTGAAAACCTTTCTTCAAAGATCTGGAACGTGACAAGGATGCCCACTGTCACCACTGTTATTCATCATAGTACTGGATGACCTAGCTAGAACAATCAGACAAGAGAATAAATAAAAGGCATCCAAATTAGGAAGAAATCAAATTATCCTTGTTTGCAGATGATATAATCTTTTTTGTTATTCAATTTTTTTTTTTTTTTTTGAGACGGAGTCTTGCTCTGTCGCCCAGGCTGGAGTGCAGTGGCATGATCTTGGCTCACTGCAAGCTCCGACTCCCAGGTTCATGCCATTCTCCTGCCTCAGCCACCTGAGTAGCTGGGACTACAGGCACCCGCCATCATGCCTGGCTAATTTTTTGTATTTTTAGTAGAGATGGGGTTTCACCGTGTTAGCCAGGATGGTCTCGATCTGACCTTGTGATCTGCCTGCCTCGGCCTCCCAAAGTACTGGGATTACAAGCATGAGCCACGCGACTGGCCTTTTTCTTTTTCTTTCTTTTTTCGAGGCAGGGTCTAGCTCTGTTGCTCAGGCTGGAGTACAGGGGCACAATCTCAGCTCACTGCAACCTCTGCCACCCAGGCTCAAGCTATTCTCTTGCCTCAGCCTCCTGAGTAGTGGGGAATACAAGTGCAAGCCACCACACCTGACTAATTTTTTGTACTTTTTTGTACAACTCTTACATGTACTGTGTACCCACAAAAATTAAAATTTAAAAAATTCTTCAGGTTTTTTATAATGCCAATTTTCCTGTGTAGGCAATTAAGAGTAATAAGATATATGTAGATACATAGATGTTAGATAGATGACAGATGATAGCTAGCTAGCTAGCTAGCTAGATAGATGATAGATAGATAGATACTATCTTATCCATAGTATCTATTTTAAAATAAACGGCAAAGTCCTTTTGAGTTTTGAATTTGGACATATATCCTAGCATTATGTCAAAAGTTAGATGGTTAGTTTATTACTAGACTTGGTGTCTTCTGAATCTTTCAAAATTTAGTATCTAAAAGACATCAAGAAGTATGAGAATATATATAACTATAAAATATATCAGCCAGGTGCCATGGCTCACGCCTGTAATCCCAACACTTTGGGAGGTTGAGGCAGGTGGATCATGAGGTCAGGAGATCAAGACTATCCTGGCAAACACAGTGAAATCTCGTCTCTACTAAAAAATACAAAAAATTAGCCAGTCATGGTGGCACACACCTGTAGTCCCAGCTACTTGAGAGGCTGAGGCTGGAGAATAGCTTGAATCTGGGAGGCAGAGGTTGTGGTGAGCTGAGATTGCACCACTGCACTCCAGCCTGGGCAACAGAGCAAGACTCCATCTCAAATATATGGGTACAAAAAATAATTTGAGAATGAACAAGACTTAGTATTTGATAGCACAACAGGGTAACTATAGTCAATAACAATTTAATTGTACATCTTAAAATAACTAAAAGAGTATAATTGGGTTGTTTGTAACACAAAGCATAATTGCTTTTGGTGATGGGTACCCCATTTACCATTATATATATATATAAAATCAGTAGATTTTTTTAAAAAGATGAAAAAACATTAAGACATTTAGAGAACATCTCAAACATACAAGATTTTAAAAGAGACATTTCAATTAGGGAAGGACTTTTGATATGATCTAGTACAAATCCCTTCTTTTTTTGAATGAGTGACACAAATAAAAGAAAGATAATATAACTACTTCAAGTTTTCCTTCACATTGTATGTTAGGTTCCCATCAGATTTAGTTACAGTAAGTAGAACTGCTGCAGTTAGACTGAAAATAATTTTCTTTTGACTTGTTTTAAAAAGCCACTGAGAATAAAAATCATCTGTAATTTGGCCGGGTGCAGTGGCTCACGCTTGTAATCCCAGCACTTTGGGAGGCCGAGGCGGGCGAATCACGAGGTCAGGAGATCGAGACCACGGTGAAGCCCCGTCTCTACTAAAAAATACAAAAAAAAAGAATTAGCCGGGCGTGGTGGCGGGCGCCTGTAGTCCCAGCTACTCGGAGAGGCTGAGGCAGGAGAATGGTGTGAACCCGGGAGGCAGAGCTTGCAGTGAGCGAGACTCCATCTAAAAAAAAAAAAAAAAAAAAAAATCTGTAATTTTATTTATCACATCATTGCATGCATCTTCCATACAAGTATATTGTAGGAAGAATACTTTTAGATAGAATATTGGAAAGGATTTGTGTGATCATTTGTGGAGCTTGAGCTCACAGCCATATAGGTCATATAATATCATTCCTTGAAAAGAGAGGTGGACGGGTACATCTTGATATACTCCACAGACAACATCTTTCCTATATTAATTATTTTGCCCAAACCTTGAATGGCCTTCATCTGCTTTATTCAAATATTACTCCCAACAAATGTAAAATGCTAGAGCATTTGAAGTCTATTCCAAAAATTCTAGCATTTGATGCTATCCTGCCTTGTTTATAGACTTATCTCTTCTAGAAGGCAGCAAACTCCTGAAAAACAAAGACAATATTTTTATTCCTCTGTTATTTACTACCTACTCAAGAACAGAAAACATGGTAGGAGCTCAAAATGTTTATTGATATGACTTTCTTTAACATGATTTAGTCTACTTTACAGAACAAATTATACAAAAGTATTTTGTAAAAGAAAAAAAGGATTATTTGACTATTTCCAACAGTGACAGTGACAGGTCTACATTATTTTAAAACTTAACTTGTCAATTATACTGCTTTAAAAAGATATACACAGTTAGTTAGGGTATGTTGGATTCATTCAATAATATATAGTCGGTGATTCCGCCTTATGATCACATTTTATTAAGAAATCTTCTTTTCATATCCAAACATGGCACTTCCATTTTCTCTCCTTCCGTAAGCCACGTTGCTTATTTATATCCTGTGATCCTTGGAATATAACTCTGTGCTTGTATTTTTTCTTTCATTGTTTATTATAATAAGCATTCATAAAGTATTATGTTGACATTCCAAGTTGCAGTTTGTGGCTACAAGAGGAGCCGCTTTTAAATATAGATGACAATAAAGCCAAGAAAGTGATCTGGTAAGATGATGGGTTGCTGAAATCCCAAGAACTATAAATTTTTATCAAAGAAGAACTTTTAGTGTGTTTGGGAAGGGGGTGGGTAGAGTGTACATAGACTCTCAACTCCTGCCATGAGCATTTTATCAGAGGTCATGTAGAACCAAATAAAGACATTTTATAAGTTCAGAAAATGTAAAGGTCTCAGCTTTCACAGGACTTTTTTGTCTTCTGTGAAATTATCAGGAAGCTTTGTAAAACTCAGATAAAATAAATAACACAAAGTGACCTGTAGTTTTCACTACACTGCAGTATTTATTCATTCTTGGCTTTTAGACATGTAAACAAAAACTCAGCTGCTTTTTATAGACACAATGGAGGATTTCATTGGAACAGAGTAGGAAGGACTTAAGACAGGAAAGCCAGGCTCAAGGGCTACTTATCATTCTGGTTTGTTCACTATCTCTATACTGATAGGGGCAGGAGGCAGAGAAATGCTAGGCAGACAGCAGCAGGTCCCTGGCAAAACCCCACCTATGAGCTGAAAAGCCTGAAACCCACAGCCCAATGTAAAAACTTCTATCCCTGTTTGCCTGCTCTCTCCTGATTGGTTCTTTCTGAATTATGTCTTTTTTCCAATTGAATGGTGCCTTTTCTAAAACTGCCTATGGCCTGTCCTGCTCCCTATCCTGTGCCTATAAAGACCCCAGATTCAATTGGTAGAGGGAGAGAAACTGCTTGACTGCAGAGAGGCAACTTGACTTCAGAGGGATGACTGGACTCTGGAGGAGAGATGGCTTCAGATGAAGTCCAGATGACTGGACTTCAGAGAAGGGCTGGCTGGGGATGGCCAGACTTCAGGGAAGATTATCTGCCAGTCCCATCCCCTCTCCAGCTCCCCTCTCCACTGAGAGCCCTAACCATGACTAAATAAAATTCTCCACCTCCACCATCCTTCAAGTGTCCATGCGATCTCATTCTTTTTAGGCGCCAGACAAGAGCTCAGGACACACCTAGTCAGGTACTGAACAAAGGCTGGCACATTGGCCCTTTGCCCTCACTGGCAAAGGGCAGCTGCCCTACACGATGAGGTAAGGGACCTACTGAACTGATAACACACGCTGTCAATGGATGGTGGAGCTAAGATTCTACTGTAACACACCCTCTGGGGTTTCAGGGGTAGCAGACACCCCCAGCTGGGCACTACAATGGGGCCGCTCATTGAGCCTGTTCCTGCCAGTGCCCAAAATGGCCAGCCAGATCCTGCACTCACTAGCTCATGCATTTCCTCCTGCAAGGGGTTGAGCGTGGCAGCCCGAGTAAACAGGGCACTCCCATTGCAGGTCTGATGAAGAGGTCAAGAAAAACTCCTGCATCAACACAAAGATATATGGTATGGCCCATGTTGAAACAAAAATTTCCTCCATATTGAATGCCTACAATATCATTTCTTTTTAAATACAAATTGCAGTATTGACTGAACTCTGACCCCTGGCCATATATCAAATCACCAGCATCAAATATTTTTCTACCAGAGAAATATCTGCCAGTCATCCATGTGCAATACCATCTTCTGGTAAAAAGCTGGTTGGCTTTAAAAAACGTATAAGCCAGGATTAAAATATTCTATTTCAAAGGGAAGCTATTAGATATGTTTGCAGGTAATGACATGATTCGATTTATGTTTTTAAAGAGTCATTCTGGTTCTTCTGTAAAGAAAGGAAAAATGGACAGAAATGGGAGACCAGGTAAGAGACTGTAAAATAATCCTGATGATCGAGAGTGGTAGCTTCATGTGGAGCAGCAGCTGTGGAAACAGAAAAAAGTAGACAGATTTGGAACATGTTTTGGGAATGGATTTAAATATGGGGAGTGGAAGCAGGAGGGAGCCAAAGATGACATTTACTCAAGTGATGCAAAGGATAATTTTTCAGTCAATTCTTTTATTGGCATTTTTGTCTGATCCATCATCTTACACAGCATCTTGCTTATTCTTAAGGGTTGCTGGTGCTGCCTGGTAATTCCTGTTCTTGGCTCAGTTTTGACTTTTACCAGAACTTTTTTATTTACTCATAACTTCCTATATCCAATCTTACCTATACTCGTAAAGAAAAATGTGTATCTATACTTAATGGACACATATGTACTTAACAGGAGAAATATAACATTCATCTACCTGACTGTGTATATGAATATATCATCTTTCAAGAACTTTGTCCACTTTGTAGCTGGAAATTGGCCTGTCTCATGCAAAAGCATTGGTTCTTTCCCCTACAATGAGCTGCCTCCCTATAGGCATGACACCTTCCTACAGACTACAGGAAATATAAATATGTATGAGAAATTCATGTCTTCCAGATAACTTGCAATCTTGTGGAGGAAAAGAATTTTTTTTACTTAATAATATGGATCAGCAAAGGGCAAATACATGATTAGTTTTACAAGTACTAAAGAAGTTGAGAAAAAGAGACCTTTCTGGCCAGAGGGGACAGTAAAGGTTTTGCCCAGTAAAAGTAACTTAAATCAGTCTGTAAAAGTTAAGTAGGAAGAGACATTGGGTGGACATTTCCAACACTGAGATCAGTGAATATGGAGAAAATCAGGAATTTGTCTAAAGAATGCCAAAAAAGGGACCTAGCACTTGTTAGGAGCCTACTATATTTCCCAAACTGACACTTTTACATACATTGTATTTCATCTTATTTAATCCTTATGCTGAGACAGAAAAACATCACTATCTTCCTTCATAGAATTAAGACTCAGAATAGATGAGACATTTTTTCCAAGGTCATAGAAAAAATAAGAGACAGAGAGCTAGGTTTTGCTCCTACATTTCTTACAAATCTAACATTACCTTCACCGTGCTAAATCTGCTTAGTGAATAGTAAGAGAGGAAAAGTGGGCTGAAGCCAGCTTGAGATGGGCCTTGATTGGAAGACTGAAGAATTTGGATGGGTAGACATTGTTTTGGGCAGAGCAATGATTGCTTTTTGTTTGTCTGTTTTTATTTTGAATTGTACTAGGATTTGATTGTGGTGAGCAATGGCTTCTGAAATAACTGAGAAGCCTCCTAAAGTAAATATTTTGAAACATTTAGATATGGAAAGTTCTGGCAAGTTTGTTTAACTGGTCTCATTATTTTATAGTCTCTTCTTAGAGTTGATACTGTAGACAAGAAGCTGTGACTCACAAATTCCACAGTGCAACGGCTTTAAAGTTACAATGTTGCAAAATAAATCATCATTTAATCTGCTTACTCTTTTTCTGGAAAGAGGTTGGCGACGATATGTCAACATTTTGGTAATTTTTCAAGGGAATCACGACTCCCGTCTGGCCCCCAATAAATATTTATTAACTTTCTACTATGTTCATAGCATTACAGTGTTAGGAAAGCAGAGATTCATAATGTTTAATCCTTGATCTCAAGTACTTGTCAGTGTGATTGGGAAAAAAAAAAAGATGCCTCCACTTTAGAAATTATATGATGTCATAATAATCATTACTAACTTTCCTGGAATTCCTCACAGCTTATGAAGAAATGGCACTAACATAGTAACAGTGAATCATGGCAGCACCCAACAATTAGAACAGTGGGGCAATGTTATCATCCTTCTTGGAGAGATGAGAGCATGTGGATTCAGCCAGGCTTGCTAACTTCCCCAAGGCCACACAGGTAGTCAGGCAAGCTTCAAGACTGGAAGCACACAGGAGCAGAACAAGCTGCCTCTTTCAAAATCTGCCAAGTAAGTGACATCACAGACAATATGCATGCTCTGGCGAGCTCAGAAGGAGAATAATTTCTGCTGGGTGAATTAATAAGCAGGTGCTTCCAAAATAAGGTGGAATTTGACTGGGCCTTGAAGAAAGCTAATATTTGGCAGCCTGAAGAACACCTGGAACCTGGAACAGTATCTACAGGACATTTTTTTTGACTGTCTATAGGACTCAACTTCCTTGACCAAATGCCATATTCATAATGCAATAAAAGATAGGCACTCTCTTAAGTATATGAAAACATACTAATTCCCTTCACATTTGTCCCTTCCACAATGCATAAAAGTGGCAACCACGAAGTCCAGGTTTGGTGGAAAGTGAGAGGAACGTCTTTACAGAGGGAAAAAGTTGGCTTGAAAAAAAAAAAACCCAGGCAGAGTGGCTTGCACCTATACTTCCAGTTCCTGGGGAAGCTGAGGTGGGAGAATAGATTGAAACCAGGAGTTTGAGACCAGAGTGATCAACATAGTGAGATCTCATCTCTAAAAATAAATAAATTAATAAATAAGTCAGAATTTAAGGCTGATGTCAGCTATGATCACACCACTGCATTCCAGCCTGGGCAAAAGAGCAAGACTCTGACTCAAAAAACAAGCAAACAAAAACAGTAGCTGCCAACCACTCATGATTTTTATAGTTAACAATTTGCACTCAAGATGGTCAGTCACGTCAGGTATTTTTTTCCCTGGACTTGCAGCCCCACCCCCATTCCCACTCACCCCTCCCACACCCTCAAGTAGGGCTAAAAAAAAAATTGCCTTGGACCTTATCCACCTTTCCTCAAAATGCTTCCAAGTCTGTCTGTATGTATAATATCCTCTGCAAAATGATGTCTGGGCTTTTTCTCTGAATTGTCTTGAGATCTTTACAACAGCCATGCTTGGCTAGCCCCACTGTCAGCGTGGGGCAGCCAGGGCACAACCGTGGGACAGAGAGGCAGATGGGAGGAGCACTCAGGACCAGCCTCTGTGAGTGAGTATACCTCCAGTGGGGTTGACTGCATCTGACAACATCCCCATCAGGCCAGCTGCATTTGCTTGTGTCTCACCCTGTCAGCCTGTGAAACGTCCAGGTCCCCATATTCAGCAAGACAGCCACAGGTTAGCCCTGGGCCAAATGGGGAAGGGAAACATACAAGACAGTTGTCAAAGTTAGTGAAAAATGAATATCTGCCCCATTGATTCACGAGTCTCCAATGCTCTATAGAGTTCTACCTAAGTCAGAGGAGGAAATAAAGGAAACATACTATCAACATTATAGCTGTTGAAATGTCACAATAACTTTCTGAAAGTCATGGGGTAAGGGAAGGAGGGAATTCTCTTTGATAGTGTTGAGACAGGACCAAGAAGAACTAAATGTCTTCCCAAAAAACGAAAATAAGAATATGTCAGTTCCAAGCTATAGACATAAAGCAAATTTGCAGATATTGTGCCTTCAATGTGAAGCAGGATTATATTAGCATAGATAGCCAATTGGATCACATCTAGGCTTGTAAGCAAGTATGCTTACATAACTCTGAAACTGGAAGAGAGGTCACAGTAGAGAAATTTTACCAGTAGTTGTAATAAAGAGCACATCCCATAGGAGAAAGCAAGACAATGGATGGTGATAATATTAGTCATGTAGCAGGAATGTGAAACAATTCAAGAATGCTAAAGGAAGATACAAGGTAAAAATACATTGAAGGTTTCAGCTGAACAAAAGAGAAACAAAGTGTGACGTTACTGAGGAAAAAAGTGAGAATAAAACTGGACATTCTTAATAAAATATAAAGATCAGAGCAAGAGAAAATATCATCTTTTTTTTCCATGCTGGTAGTGGCTAGTTGGTCAATTTGTCCACATAAAAAAATAGGAGCCCACCCACAAGATTAGTAAAAAGAAAGCAAAACTAGGGCTTATGAAAATGCTTTAGAAGGACTGAGGCAGTAAATCCTAGGAAGGCTGGAAGGCCTGGAGAAAAGAAGACTCAAAGGGGAAAATGACCATTGTCTTCACATATTTGAAATAATATTGTCTTGGGATACAAATTATTATTTTCTATAGGATTATAGCCTTATCATTTAGGTTTGGTCTGGTTAATGTTTCTTTGAATCTTCCTTTACTTTTCCAATTTCTGGGCTTTTATGATGTAAAGTAAGCAATAGACAGAAACCAATACACCTAAAGTTGGCAAGGGTAAGGGGAAAGAATGATGATGATGAAATTACACTGTGAAATTCCAAAGATAAAAGTAGCCCATCAGAAAGCAAACTACTGATGCATTAAGAGTAAGATGGAGCAGCGACAGACTGGGATGGAGGGCAGAAGGTAATTTTGGGATTGGGAAATAGAGAAGTCCCTGGGAAATTAAAAGAATAAGGATTTTTGGTAACAGCTTTTAGTACTATGTAAAGGCATCATCTGAGAGTTCTTAAAGAAATAACAGTTAAAGCCCAAGTGAAACAGAATTATAGTGAAAAGCACATTGGATAAAGAATGAGAGAACTTTACTGTCAACTGAACCATTTCCTAAAACTGTCACCTTGGGAAATTTGTTTAACCTTTCTTAGTCTTAGTTCCTCATGTGTCTAAATAAATAGAAAAAAAAAAAAGACACATGACAAACTATTTCCTAAAACAAATAGATCCAGGCATAACTTTCCCGCAATGGATGTGGCTTATCGTAAACTGAGTTTCCTGTATTTCCCATTCCAGAGAATGGAAGTCAAAGCCCAAGGAGAGAGAGAGCCATGTCTTTCTTAGGACACCATTCCAGTGAGTACCAGTCACATCAGCCTCTCAGACATACTGGGGTGAGAGGCATCACTTGTAGCAGCTGGCTTTGTGCCAGCAATATCCTATGTAATTTGCACAATATTCTAAATAATAGTTAAATTTATTGATAAAAAGCTCTTGGTTTCATCTGAATTTACGACACAGTAGATTAGACTAAACTCAGTTAAAGATAAGCAACTTAGGTTAAATGTAAACTTATGTCCTATGATTTCTTCTATATGATGATTCATTAGCAAGCTTACAACTATTTCTTAAAGGAAAATTGTTTCAGAAGAGGGCTTGACTTTGCTCCAAAGCTGGGTCCTCAACTATAATTTCCCACAGAGCTTGAGAAAGGGCCCATAGAACATCCTGATCTACCTCAGATGTTTTTAGCACCATTAGGGTGCTTATATACAAGATGCATGCTTATATACAAGACCTTCCTCTTGCCCAGGGCTATAGGCATTTTGGGCAAATAAGTTGGAACAGTTCACTTTAATGTGATATGTGTTGCCTCCAAAATCCAAACAGGACCATTAAACATTATGCCTGTATCCTAATGAGAGAAGATAAAATGTGCTGCAACTTGTGTTTCTCTTTGGAAGGTGTAGCCTCAAATGTTAAAGTATATATCACCCAATATCCCTACTTCCTGCTCACCTGGTTCTATCAACATGATGTCATCAATTTTGTAGACCAACATGTTATCCTGAGAAATTATGTGATGGAGAAAGTTCCTGAGGACAAAATCAAGACATGTAGCCCAGGTGAACATGGTTAGGGTACTAAGCCCAGATAAAGATGGTTATGGTACACTGGTATCCCTTCCAGGTGTGGGAAAAATCTATTTGTGGCATTTTCTGTTTATTAGGATGGGGTGGAGGAGGAATTAAAAATACTCTCAAGCTAAATAGCTAAAGAACAGGGCCAAAAGCTGGGATAATCTGCCAATAGCAAAGATAATATATCCAGAAAATTACAATTGGATTCATTATTTAATTACACTTAACATTAATAATCCCTTGTCATTACCAAGGTTCTTCTTTCACTACATGGTCATCACAATGTTAAGTGGAATATAATAGAAACAACCATCTTTGTATCTTTTGAGTCTATGATTATGAACCAACCTCTGCAGTTATTCTAGGAATATTTCTTTCAGTTCCAAGGACTTTCACTTGTCTTTTAATAGCTACCACTCCACAAGTACAAGGCTAACATGGAACTGCTGCTTATTGCTGAGTATATATCTTTTCCATCTATACCACAGTAGCCACAGGATGAGTTTGTGAATCCTCTGGGCCCACTAGGACATAATATCCAGCATAAATTCTCTTAACCACCTGATATTCACTCATAAGTCTCAACCATGACCTCTGGACCACAGTACTGTTGTGATTTACCAGAGAACAGTATGGTCATAGAGTCAATGTCCAATAACTTCTCCAAATACCAGGGGGCAATTAAGGCAAAGTTAACCTTAAATTTGCCACCAATCTCTTCAGGAAAAGCTAGGAGAAAAATTCATAATGAATACTTGGAAAGTCATTACAGGGTCTGTGGTGATTTGTTTCCTCTCTCTAAAACTCATAGTAAAATGTAATTACTAATATGGTTTGGATCTGTGTTCCCACCAAATCTTATGTTGAATTGTGATCCTCAGTGTTGGAGGTAGGGCCTGCTGGGAGGTGACTGGATCATGGGGGTAGATTTCCTCCTTGGTACTGTCCTGAGTACTCATGAGATCTGATTGTTTACAAATGTATAGCACCTCCCCTATCTCTTTCTTCCTCCTCCTACAGCCATGTGAAATGCAAGCTCCCTCTTTGTCTTCTGCCATGATTGTAACTTTCCTGAGGCCTCTCCAGAAGCTGAGTAGATGCTGCCACATTTCCTAGCCTGTGGAACTGTGAGTCAATTAAACCTCTTTTCTTTTTAAATTATCCAGTCTCAGATATTTCTTTATAGCAATGCAAGAACAGAATAATACAGAAAATTGGTACCAAGGAATGAGCATTGGTGTAAAGATACTGAAACTGTGGAAGCAACTTTGGAACTAGGTAATGGGCAGATGTTGGAAGAGTGTGGAAGGTTCAGAAAAAGACTGAAAAATGAGGGAAAGTTTGGAACTTCCTAGAGACTTGTTGAATGGTTGTGACCAACATTATGTTAATGATATGGACAATGAAGTCCAGGCTGAGGAGGTCTCAGATAGAAATGAGGAACTTATTGGGAACTGGAGTAAAGGTCACTTTTGCTATGCCTTAGCAGAGACTGGCTGCATTGTGTCCCGGCTCTAGGGATCTGTGGAACTTTGAACTTGAGAGTGATTATTTAGGTGATGAGCCTATGCTCATATGTGTGAGCAGAGAAATGACCTGAAATTGGAACTTATTTTTAAAAGGGACACAAAGCATAATAGTTTAGAAAGTTTGCATCCTAGCCATGTGGTGGAAAAAAAAAAAGCCCATTTCTGTGGGGGGGTAGAAATTCAAGTAGGGTGCAGAAATTTGCATAAGTGAAAAGGAGCCAAGGGGTAATAGCCAAGACAATGGGACAAAGGCCTCAAAGCCATTTTGGAAACCTTAGCAGCAGTCCCTCCTATAACAGGCCCAGAGGCCTTGGAGGACAGAATGGTTTTGTGAGCCAGGCCCAGGGCTCTACTGTTCTGCACAGCCTCAGGACACTGCTCCCCATGTCCCAGCTGCTCCAGCTCAAACCTTGGATCAACAGGGCCCAGGTACAGCTCAGTCAACCGCTTCAGAGGGTGCAACCCATAAGCCTTGGCAGCTTCCATGTGATGTTAAGCCTGAGGGTGCAGAAAGTGCAAGAGTTGAGGCTTGGGAGCCTCCACCTAGATTTCAGAGGATGTATGGAAAAACCTGGATGTCCAGGGAGAAGCCTAATGCAGGGGCAGAACCCCATGGAGAACCTCTACTAAGGCAATGCAGATGGGAAATGAGGGGTTGGAGCCCCCACACAGAGTCCCTACTGTGGCATTGCCTAATAGAGTTATGAGAAGTGGACTACCACCCTCCAGACCCCAGAATGGTAGGTCCACTGACAGCTTGCACCTTGCACCTGGAAAAGCTATAGGTACTCAACACTAGCCCTTGAGAGCAGCTGTTGGGGCTTAATCCTGCAAAGCCAAAAGGGCAGAGCTGCCCAAGGACTTAGCAGCCTACTCCTTACACCAGTATGTCCTGGATGTGAGGCATGTGGTCAAAGGAGATTATTTTTTGGAGCTTTAAGATTTAATAACTGCCCTACTGGGTTTCAGGCCTGTGAGGGGCTTGTAGCCTCTTTCTTTTGGCCAATTTCTCCCTTTTGGAATGGGAGTATTTACCCAATGTCTACACATCCATTGTATCTTGGGAGTAACTAACTTGTTTTTGATTTTACAGACTCATAGGTGGAATGGACTAGCCTTGTCTCAGATGAGACTTTGAACTTTGGACTTTTGAGTTAATGCTGGAAATGAGTTAATACTTTTGGGGATTATTGGGAAGTCATGATTGTATTTTGTAATGTGAGAAAAACATGAGATTTGATGGGCCAGAAGCAGAATGACATGGTTTGGATCTGTGCCCCCACCAAGTCTCATATCAAAGTGTATTCTTCAGTATTAGAGGTGGGGCCTGATGGGAGGTGATTGGGTCATGGGCCAGATTTCCCACTTTATACTGTCCTGAGTTCTCATAAGATCTAGTTGTGTAAAAGTGTGTAGCATCTCCCCCTCTCTCTTTCTCCTGCTCTGGCCATATGAAGTGTCAGCTCCCTCTTTGCCTTCCACCATGACTGTAAGTTTTCTGAGACCTCCCCAGAAGCTAAGCAGATGCCAGTGCCATGCTTCCTAAATAGCCTGAAAAACCATGAGCCAATTAAACCATTTTTCTTTATAAATTACCCAGTCTCAAGTATTTCTTTATGGCAATGAGAGAGTGGACTAATACAATTGCAATTGTAACACTATAAAAAAGTGGAATTTTAAGAGGTAATTAGGCCATGGTGACTCCACCCTCATGGATGAGATTGGTGCCATTATAAAAGAACAAGCCCTACCTCCCCCTGCTCTCTCTCATGTTCTCACTTCTGCCTTGCGATGAGGCAGCAAGAAGGCCCTCATCAGATGCAGATACCTTGATATTGGACTCTCCAGCCTCCAGAACTGTGTGACAATAAATTTGTGTTCCTTAAAAATTACCCAGTTTCCAATATTTTGTTATAGCAACACAAAACAGACTGAGACATGGTCCCTCCTTAAGCATGTTCAACTTTACCTTCATTCAGCTGGTGCTAGGTCAGGTTTATAAGTTGGTTGAGGGCCTAGGAGAGTCTATACCATTGATTCAAGTCAAGCTTCTATTCATCAAGCCCTGAGTTATTCTCTTTTAGGTATGCAAATCAAGTCAAATTTTGATGAAATGCCTACCCATTTAAGCTCTAGGAACCCCATGATCAATTAGCCATTGCCAAAATTTCATGTAAATCATATTATTCTGATTATCAGTTATGCCTGCTGTTTTCAAAGGTAGCATAGCATGCCCATCTTGCTTCTGAGCATTAACAAATATTACTTTGTCATTGTTACTCTATGTACCCAACCTTATCATTAAGATCAGGAAGCCATTTAAATGGTTACACTTCTCACCTTTATCGCACCCTAAAGAGGAGAGTCATTGAAGTACTTTTTAAGGCCTCTGTTGCTTCTCTCACCAATGTATTTTTCTATGCTGAGTGAAAAGAAAAAAACATCTAGGCTATTTTGCAAGAAGGACTAGATGTTTTGAAAGGATGAATAAGTCACAGGTGATAAATCCACCCCCAACTCCAATATTTTCCTAAGTCTTTGGTTTTCTTGATTTATATTAAACCAAAGCATTTCTGATATCTTCACTTCATTTGCTATAGACTACCATTTGGTCCAGCTTTAATAATAAAAAAAAAGTCCAAGAAAATTACTAAATCTACTTCCAGCTATTTGGGCTAGTTTGACCTAATACGTTAAATCCAGAATTTATTGCAAGTGCACCAATATAGACATTTTCAACCTGATGTAAAATACAATTTCCCCTCTTTGGTCTAGCACCCTTAGGACTAATTCCCACCCACATTTCCAAGGTCTTTTGCTGATGTAAAATGTTGAAATGTATAAGTCAGCATCTGGATTTGGTTTCTTTAATTGATCCCCAAGAGCATACTGGGATCTACCTTCAGCTACCAGGTGAAGTAGTAGAGCAAGGCAGGAGGAGTCTTAGCACCCTCTTCTTTGAAGTCATTACAATGTCTTCAAGCATCACAGGATCAGCCTTATCTGACAGGAGATGGGGACTGCTTCTGCCTGCTCTAGGAGTTTCAGGGGATTTGGAGTTATTGGAATTTCCCCAAGCATCCCAATTCTAATCCTGTGGAGTCTAATTCTTTACCAATCAATGCCTTAACATTTGCCTGGGAGACCTGATAAACTGTAAATTTAAGTATTTTAAATTCAGCAACCTACATGATCAAGTCCTGTGACTACTGGTGCACACATTAGCCCTGGAGCTAGAGGACATAGTTTTATGTAGGTCACAGAAACTTCCTTGTTTTCTATCTTGGCCTAGAATCTAAGATCCTGAGTCTGTTATTTTATTTTTTTTTCTCTTTAATTATTCAATATGGCTAGAAGTAGCTAGTCTTTTGCACCATTATTGTTCTCTTCGTAAAGTTCTATTGTAGAATTATTTCAGTCTATCAAAACCATTCTTTCATTTCTGGTCGCCCAAAGAGATAATTTAAATATCACAGTTTGCATTGGGTGACATGGAATAATACCAATACCCCACCCTCTCACAGTAACTGAATCCTTCCCCCTCCAAATTAGAGAATCCATCTCAGATTTTCACTCCTTTTTGGATCTCCTATCTGCCACTTCTGTTACCAATTATTGTATGGATCAGAGTTCTTAGTTGCAGGCAACACAGTCTATTCTTAGCTTAACTTAAGCAGAGATAGATACCCATATACATCACCGAGGTATTCCAATGAAAATGCCACAGAACCAAATGAAACAAACAAAATACAAGTATTTCCATGAATATAATTTCACAAAACTGTACATCTCTGTGTTCTGATGTTTATGTCTGCTTTCCAAGTCTCATCCAGGTGTATTTGACTGGCTGACTCAGATCACAGCAATAGTTTGAGCTTATGGGAGTCTGGTAATTGCAGCATTTGGCTACAGGTAACATACTACAACAGGGTTGGAGTGTTGTTGAGTAAACCAATCTTCAGATTCTGCAAGAGTCATGTTTACCTATATATAGTGGCTTTTGATTCACATACAGCTTTAATATAAAACTTATTATTTGAACCCTGACTATTAGTGCTGCCGTGGCTGCTATTTTTCTTTGAAAAGAGAAAAACATCTGCAGAGGAAAATTTCCATGTGCAAAATAACACTTGCTTTATTTATCTCTAATATTCAAGGTTAGATAAGCATGGAATGCTAAGAAATACCTTCAAGCTCAGCTCCTACTTTCATGGAGCTCCAGTCAAATAAGGAGAAAGTTACACAAATAAACAATGGTAAATTATTGTGAAAAGTGCAAAGGGTGAAACATTCACAGGGAAACATCGTGATTGTAACAATAATCACTACAATGATGAAAACTGACATGGATTAAACGTATAGCATGTGTCTAGTGATTTTCTAAGGTTTCACAGGGAAACATTGTGATAGTAACAATAATTACTACAATGATGAAAGCAGAAATGGACTGAATGTATAGCATGTGTCCAGTGATTTTCTAAGGTTTCACAGGGAAACATTGTGATTGTGACAATAATCACTACAATAATGAAAACTGAAATGGACTGAATGTATAGCATGTGTCTAGTGGTTTTCTAAAGTGTCTTCATGTGTTTAATGTCATACCATCATCCCACAATGAAAACTCAACTGGATCCCTGAAGTCTTAACTTCCTAGAATTCACAAATTATCTTCGTTCAGTAGGACCTTATTATCACTTCTCAAATCACACAGAGGAAGAAGCTGGTTATCTTTACCTTCTAAAATGGTAACTCTACTCCTAGGCTTTAAGCTTCTCCCCAGGCTAAACAATGATAATATCACTGCTTAGCTTTGTGCCACTTCTCCCTTTCCAAGGCAGAGGATACACAATTTGAAAAGCTTTCTCTTAGTATTCTGTAACTTTAAATAAAATGTATTTCCCAGCAAACAATTTTATTTTAAAAAGCTTGTACCTGATGGAGTGGGGAAAAATACCTTATTTGTTCCAAATCATTTCATTTCACCCTCCTAAAATTTGATTGATGCCCAAATAAAATAGAGTAATTTTGCCACATGCCTGGAATGCCATCTGTTGCAAAGAATAACACTTTGCAGCAATTCCACAAACTGTATCCAATGAGTAAGGTTAGAATCTGCTCTCCAAAATAGTGAGTGGAACTGTCATAAATCCTAGTTGTGAGCAACATCTCCCTGTAACTAACCTTGAGTTAGACATCTTTTTCTCTCACGCAGACTGGCATACACTTAAGAAAATTTCACCAGTGCTTCTGTAGTTACCATTACCCTCATTCTCTCACTGATTTCCCTGTGTGCCACAGGAGACAGAGAGAAAAAGAGATTCACTTCAAGCGGCTAGATGAAATCATCTATGCTAACTTCTTCAGCAAACCAATGGGGAAGTAATATTTCTAAGGTGAGTCAGCTAGTATGAGAAAGGGCCCACGACGGCCCCCCAAGATAATTTTTTAATGCATATAATGTCCTTGTAGGCAGCTGGTATTCTTGATCTACTATTGGTGTTTTGCTTTCTTTACCCCAGGTGAGGAAATGGATCAGCCAGGCTGGATGGAAGCCTGTCAGAGATTTGATTTACAGGGCCTGTGTCCTAGTTTCCTTCCCCAAACCTTAAACAAATAGGCTTTCATTCAATCATTACAGTTTTATTCCTTTGAGGTTTGGGGCTTTTAAACCTCAAGACACTGATTAAATCTCTGTTAGTAGTCACAAGTTGTGTTATTACCAGTATCCTTTGCAGAAATTTCTAAGATTTGGTCATCCAATAGAGATCCGAGAAAGGAAGAAATCTGAGTAAAATGACAGGCAAAATTCTAAGTTTTGCTGACTTCTCGATTTTTCCAAGCGAAGCCATCGGTGGCATGCCATATCAACGCTCCTTTGGGGTCCCCTTGGTTCCCAGGATATTTATCTGGAATAGGCTGGCCTAGGTTACAAGCACTCTAAAGCTATGAAACAGAAATTTTAAAAATCCATTTCTCTCATGTTGAGAATGAATGTCATGACCTTGGTTTAAGGCAGTTCTCTCCAAACAGGCATCCCACACCTTGATAAAGGCAGCTGGAGCCAACAGCATGTATTTGGTACTGCCAACACTGTGAGTGGAAACAGCTCCCCATTTCACACCAAATTAAAAAGCCTAAAGACCTTTTCCAGGAATGACCTTTGAGGATTTTCACCCAGGATGCTAGGCCTTTTACAATATATAATAAAGGCTTGTCAGATAACTGTTTAACACTCTAACATATGACCCCAGTGTTGGGATCAATCAAAGACCAGGGCCTGAGTTTCAATATATCTTGTCGAAAGAATGCAGAACTTTCAGAATACATTATGATGAAGTTTGCAAAGCCCACATACATAAATTAGGAAATCTGCTTGATAGACTTGACTGTCACTGAATCTTTGCCGGGCACCTTGCTAGGTGTGGAGACTGAGCAGGGCTGCTTCTGGAGCAGGAAGAATAGGCAGCTCTGCAGACATGTGTGCCTATCTTTCCATACCACAGAACTCTGGGGCTACTGAACCTTCACTTCCTCACATCCTACTATGTTCACCTCCCATATGACCTTGTAAGTACTATTTCTTCATCAAGTAGAAGGTGGAATGGTAGAAGATAGGAAAGAAAGAAAGGTAAGAAAATAAGCAGAAGCAAAAATGCAGTTTTTCCAACATTACTAATCATCAGGGAAATGCAATCAAAACTACATTGAGATATCATTTCACTTTAGTTAGAATGGCTATTACCAAAAAGAAAAAAAATAACAAATGCTGGCAAGGATGTAGAGAAAGAGAACTCTTACGCACTATTGGTGGGAATGTAAATTGGAAAATCAATTATTTAAAACAGCATGGAAGTTCTTAAAAAAAACTAAAAATAAAACTACTATATGATCTAGCAATTCTACTGCTGGGTATTTATTCAAAGTAAAGGAATCAATATGTTGAAGAGATATCCACATTCCTATGTTTATTGCAGCACTATTCACAAGAGCTGAGATATGAAATCAACCTAAATGTTCATCAGCAGATGAATGGATAAAGAAAATGTGGTATATATACACAATGGAACAATATACGGCCAAAAAGAAAATGAAATCGTGTCATTCGTGGAAAAATGGATGAGGCTGAAGGACATTATGTTAAGTGAAATAAGTCAGGCTCGGAAATATAAATACCGCATGTTTTCACTCATACTTGGAAGCTAAACAAATTTGAGTTCATACAAGTAGAAAGCAGAATTGTGATTCTTAGGGCTAGAAAGGGTAGTAGGGAGGGGAGGATAGGAAAAGTTTGGTTAATGGGTATAAAATTACAGCTAAATGGGAGAAATGAGTTATTGGGTCCTGCAGCACTGTAGGATAAATATGCTTAACTATTATTTATTGCACATTTTCAAAAAGCTAGAAGAGAGGATTTTGCATGTATACAACACAAATTATAAATCTTTGAGGTGATAGAAATACTAATATCCTTGATTTGATCATTACACATTGCATATGTACTGAAATATCACTCTATATCCCATAATTGTGTAAAATTATAATATGTCAACTAAAAATAAGTTAAAAAATATATAATTTAAAAATAAAACTTTTGGGACTGATGGGCATGCTGATTATTTTGACTGTGGTGGTGACTTCCCAAATATGTAAGTGTCAAAACTTATAAAATGTTCACTTAAATATGTGCAGTTTATTATATGTCAATTATACCTCAATAAAGCTGTTTTTAAAATGTTAATGCATTTTATATCTCGATGAGAAGTATGAAAGAAAAATGTTTTTCCCCAGGGATTTTGACTTTGTTACTATGATGCTATTTGCATAACTGATGCTCTTGCTTCTAATATAGTTTGATAACCCTGGACCAGCCTTCCCAGAGATTTCCCACTGCTGATTAGCTCAGAGGCTGTGGGTTTATAACCTGATTTAAACCACATGTCTCTCTTTCAGAGTACAGGGAGGACTCACCCTGCTGGCCTGGAAGGGCACTGTTGCAAAGGTGCTAATCTTTTGCCTCAGTCAGAAATGATTCTGGAATTAGCAGATGGTAGCAGCAGAGGAAATGAAGCAAGAGGTAACATCCAGTGACTTTTGGAAAGCATTTCTTCTCTTGAGAACATCACCCAGGCCTGACTTCAACACCCACATGCATTTAAATGTCATAGCCATCAATTTTCTGGTGTTAATGGAGTCAGGGAAATGAAATTATGAAACCCAACAGAGAACAAACCTCTGTGTCTCTGCTTGTCATAACCTGCTGACATGAAGGACCCCACACAACAGCTGCTTGCAAATGATCACTTCTCTTCTATTCTTTTCAAAGTTCAAAGTAGAGACATGATAACCTTTGTAAAAAAGTTATGTGCTTCAATGTGTTCAAACTAATTTCAAAACAGCCTCCAAAATAAGGATCATGAAATAAGGAGCTGTCTTCCTCTAGTGACAAAAGCAGTGACACAAAACACTCAGAAACATCAAACCACATGTTCATGGTACCTTGCTCCACTATCAATGTGAATGAACATGGGAAAAATATAGATGGGGTCATAAAGCTGCCGTTCTTCCTGCATAGTGAATTATGTCCAAGGCTAAGAAGGAAACTAAATTCTTTACAAGTAAAATGTGATCAAAGCACATGCTATGAGTGAATATTGAAACACCTGTTCTGAATTTACTCAAGTAATCAATAAGCCTTTAGTAAGCAATCATCAAAATATTTGCATCATGCCAACAACCGCAGAAGGAAAAAGACTCCCAAATATACTGGCCTAAGTTAACAGTAGTGCAATCCTCTCTTATATGAGTATGTTAGGTAGTCGAAGGCTAGAATGATGACACAACAGAGCTGGAGATTTTGCCTTCTTCCATCCTGTAGCTCTGCCCTTCCTAGTGCGCTGCCCTTGTCTTTCATGGTCCAAGATAGCTCATCACCACATTCACATTTAACCCCACAGGAAAGGGGAAGAAGAGGACATAAAGATCATGTCCATTCTCTTTTAAGGGTTGTATTAAGCTGTTCTTTGCATTGCTATAAATAAATGCCTGAAACAGGGCAATTTATGTAGAAAGGTTTAATTGGTTCACAGTTTGACAGGCTGTGTAGGAAGCATGGTGCCAGAATCTGCTTAGCTTCTGGGAAGGCCTCTGGTAGCTTACAATCATGGTGGAAGGTGAAGTGGAAGCAGCATGTCACATAGAAAATAGTGGGAGCGAGAGAGAGAGAGTGCGAGGTGCTACACGCTTTTAAACAATCATTTCTTGCATGAACTCAATCATCACCAAGCAGGTGGTGCTAGGCCACTCATGAGGTATTCTCCCCCATGATCCAAACATCTCCCACCAGGCTCCACCTCCAACACCAGGGATTACATTTTAGCATGAGATTTAGCAGCGATACAGATTCAAACCACATGGAGGGTATAACCTGGAAACTCAAAATATGAATTTGTTTACATCCCATTAGCCAAAACTTAGACAAATGGCTGCAACTAAGTACAAAGAAGTCTGGAAATTTAAGACTTTATTTTGGGTAGCATGTGTCCAGTTAAAATTTAGAGGCCCTAATCCTAAAAGGAAAAGATAGAGGATAAAAACTGGGAGATAAACAGCATCTCAGCCATGTATGTGGATAGTCAGAGCCTGCTATGAAATACTGAATAAAAGATGTCAGTCTTCCAAAGCCAAGTACTTCTCTTTGCCCACCCCCATGACCCCATACTGTCTTTAAACACTCAGAACCTTTAGGATAATCCGGTGCACACTCAAAGCCACTCCTTAACTTGAATTAAAACCAAGTGCCCTCCTTGGTTCCACTCTCTCAGGAATTTCCTCAGCATGGTTACACTGTGTCAACAAAAGAAATGCATGAACAGATGCCATATTAGAAATATTCACCTTGAAACTTTTTTGGAAAATATTGTCTTCTGAAGCACTTATGCTCAGGTCCTTGTCTTCTCTAATGTTTTTGATCCACCCCTAAAGTCTTTATTCCCTCAGTCATTTGACAGGAAACTTTGGGACGCTTCTTAAGCCTATGATGCTTCTAAATTCTCTTGATCAATTTTTCTATTATTTCAAGTAGTCTAATTTATCATGATGGTTTGAGTTTCATCCTACCTCCCCCTTGAAGTCTTGCTTGATCACTTTTGTTCTCACTGGCCATATTTGTCTTTGAATTTTTCTCAGCTCTTACAATAATTTTAGCCTGCAATTTGCATTTATATGCTCTATTATACAAGATATTTACATGTAATGCCATATGTACTAACATTGGCTTTTCGGTAATATTAACAATTCCTTGAAGACAGTAGTCATTTAATATGCTCAGTACCAGCTCAAAGCTTCAAACCTGAGGAGGTAATTTTGTTAAGTATTTATATGGTGCTTATTGTATGACTGTCATTGTACAATCAAAGTTAGCATCCATGCAAAATAATGAAGGTACACAGGTATGATTAATAATCAAAATCCACAATATATTCCGAAATATTAAAGCTAAAATTTGAGCATGAAGAAAAGGTGAGGGCCAGGCTCCATGGAACTATTGCAAAGCCAGACTCCTCTCCAGTTTAGTTGTACAAATGGGTAAACATTTTGGCAGTAAATACTGCAGAGTGATACAACATGAGATCATTGTCAGGGATAATTCTTGCCTTTCTATCAGTGTTGGAATCTTTAGTTTCAACTTCAAATGTCAGTTTGGATCCAACTCTTTCAGGAATTTCTCCACAGCAATGCTGAGGTTCTATTGCCTCAAGACTTGACAAAGATCACATATTCAATGTAATTGAACACGTACATTAATTGAATACTATGATATAAACAGATTAATTCTGAACTAAATATAATATTTTATATATATAGGTTATATATGTAGGTAAAACGAATTGCAATTTATCAATACCATGTGGTTGTGGTATTCACTATAATTCTTCCTCATAATAGACCAAGAAAAATCCTTATTCATCCATTTAAATAGATCATTCATCTATCTTCTTTCTTTGTATGGTCTCACTGCATCATTACTTTCTTTGGTCTTATCATTCTATGCCACATTGTGATCCCTACACTGACCATCCTATTATATCAAATCTGATATACGAGTCACATGGCCTCAGTTCTTCCTCTCCCTGTTTCCTTCCTTTCTCTTTCCCCATGCCTCTTTCTTCTTCTCTTCTTTCTTCTTCTGGCAATACCTTCTTTTTTCCTGTGGCAGTGGTATGAGTAACATTAGAAATTCTCATTTAGGTGGGAATTAAGTAACTTTCAGAAGTGATATACTGCATAAAATATTCATCATTGTTCAAAATCCATTATTTTTTTCTCAAACTACTATACTTGTTTATGCTCACTTATATGTATGCAGACATAGCTCTACACATTGCAAATAATGATTGCTTTGCCATATCTGTGCCAGTAAAATGACATGCATAATGCATACAAAACTATCCATTTGCACGTTTTGAAACATGAAGACCTGGACAGAGATACTTTTTCCTTCCCTTTTATTGTTCTGCATTTTGCATTCTGGCCTGCAGTGCAACTGCCCTAATCGCTCTAGCTTTAGAGTGATACAATGCATTAAAGTGGCTTTTATGATTGATTAAATGCTCCAGCTCTGCTACTACATTTAATCAATGGCAGAAACTTGACACAGCTTCATTGGCTACAAGGCATTACAGATTAAGCTTCACACATTTTAGCTATTTCAGAACAAATTATAATTTTTATAACTACAGTATTTGTAGAGCTTTGGAGAGTGACTATTGTTTCTAGGAAAATAGCATATTCATTTTAATTCTAATTAACTTGAATGCCCAAAATTATTGCAAGGTATATTTCATTAGTACCTTGCCATCGTAAAGGCTATAATAATGTTAATTCCACATTTCTTTCAATAGTCTGGTGATGATTCTTACAGTAAATGGTCATAAGATCTGACAGTCCAACCATCAGACACAAAATTTGCGAAATATTGGAGAGATTATATGAAGAAAATTTAATCTTCTTCCATTAAAGGTAAACAGATTTCTTGGTTCTGGTGACTCTAGATATGCTTGTTTTCAATTGCATATATATTTCTACAATATAGTTATAAAATATATATTTATACATGAAGATATATATAATATGTAAATATATATATATATATTTTAGAATGAAGTGAAAAATGCTCTCTCCTTACTCTTTTAGGACTGATGTTTCTTCCCTAAGCAACTGGCCCAGACACATTCCATGTTGATTAAAATAACAGGTTACATATTTTCAACCACAATTGCTAAAACAGATCTAATGACCACAATTTACCTTTCTCTGAAGATGTCTCCCAGTATTTTGTTTTTCTTGAGAGAATGGGCTATGTCATATTACCTTTGTGTTCCAAACAAGAAGTACAATTTCTTGCTCAGAGTGAGTGTTTAATATATGTTTGTTGAATGTCTTTTTTTGTGGCCTAAAAGTCCAACAAACTTTTGAAAAACCTTCAAAATGACCGTTGGAAACAAGCTACAAAATAATTAAAGCAGCAACCCTTTTGTTAATAATGCCAGATGGCAATCCCAAGTAAACTCTTATACTGTGTTGATGGTGTCTTCTTTAAAATACAATCATGAAAAGGAAATGTTTCCAAGAGAGACTACTACAAAAGAAGCCAAAAACTCTGAGTAATTTATATTCATGAATGCATCAAAAATCATAAGACTTTTTAGCTTGCAAAACCAGAGCTGCATAGACCTGCAACCAATAATCATGAAAGATAATTGATCAGTACACTCCAAAAGTGTCAAGATATTAAAAGAGATAGGACTAAGGAATTGTTATAGATTGGAAGAAACTGAGGAGACATTATAACGAAATGCAATGTGGGATCTTTGATAGGATCCTGGAACATAAAAGTGGACATTTGTGGACAAACTAGTGGAATTCAAATAAAGTTCACAGTTTAGTTAATAGTATTGTACTATAGTTAATTTCCTAGTTTTGATCAGTGTACTGTGGTTATGTAAGATGGTAATATTAGTGAAGAGTTTATACGAACTCTACTATTTTTGTCAACTTTTCTGTTGGTCTAAAATTAGTTTAAAATAAAAGTAAAATAATAATAAGTAAAGGTGAATAGTAAATAAAGTCCGTAACTATCAACTCCAGGAGGTTTAGCTGACCAGTTAAGATGCTTTTAGATACAAGCAATAGAAATCCAACTCAAATTAGTTTAAACAGTCAGGAACTTTGTTGGCTTCTTGAAAGTTTGGAGGTAGGTAGTCTTCTGGCTTAATACAGTTGAAACTCCAGCCCCATTTCTGTGATTATTTTCTCTTCTCACTCTGGACCTGCTTCAGGTTGTATTTCATCATGATCTTAAGATGGATATCAGTTTTTGAGGCAAAGATTCCTCTTGTCTTTTCTGAGAAAGAAAAAAAAAAATGACGCACTTTTCCTTTCTCATAAAAGCAGAATCTTTGCAAACGCCTCCAACCATTTTCTTCTTAAGTCTCACAGGCCAGAATTGGGTTATATGTCTGTTCGCAGATCAATGACTGTTAAGTCATTACCACGACTAATTTAACTAATCAGAGCCCATCTGTGAAACCAGAGATGGGCTCAGCTTTTCTTGGTTAACATAGCTGCACAAGAGAAAGACAGAAACCTGAGTAAAATCTGTCAAAAAGGAGAAAATTTATGTTTGGGAGGCAACAAGAAATGTTCATGGCAATTATAATTAGAAGAAATATTCTTGAAATTTGAAAGCAATTACTATAAAGCAAAGTACTACTTTACAGAGTAGAAAGAACCCATGTGGAGAATAGTAATCTAAAAGTTGACATGCAGTTGCTTTAAGTTCAGGTGGGTTTCTAGCTTAGAAGGACTAATAAACTTCAAGTTAGAGTACAAATTACAGACCATGAAAACCTAGATTCTGAGTTTCTTTACAGTTTTGCACTTACCCGGGGCAGAAAACTGCCTCACCCCTAATAACTAGTCTTTTCTAAAATATCTCCCATATACATAGGCTGGCCTCAGATCTACCTTGCAGGAAGTTATTTTTTATGTTGCTTTCATTCTGTCTTCTGGATCATCACTAATATAAATGCACTTCTTTTCCCCATGGCAAGCCTTCAGTTTCCAGAAGATAAATTCCACATTTCTCTTCTGCACACTGAATAAGGTTGTTTTTAGGCATCTCACGTGCCTAGTCACCCTCTGGACACCATGTTTTCTCTTAAAAAATATGGACGTAACACCCGCTCCATGTCTGAGCTCAGTAATAGTACAGTTGGGCCACAATTTGTAAGAGATCTGTACATTATATTAATTAATGCAGCCTCACATTACATGCTTAATGTGTTAATATTATTTCATATTAAGTTCCTTGGGGGTTGAGGAGGAATGAGTTCCCAGATAATAAACTGCCTGAATGTGCAGAATAATGATAGAAATGTCACTTCCATTCTTCCTCCCACGAACTCCTGCTTAGTGGCCTCATGAGGGCAATAACAATAAAACAAAGTTAAGGAGAAAGTTGGGGGGAAAGTTAGCAGATGTTTAACCTATTTGAGCCAGGGGACATGTTCTCCTAGTGAGGCCCCAAACAGCTTTCAAACTGCAATAAAATAAACCTTGTTATTGTAGCTGAAGGAATCAGCCTGAGTTATTGCCCTGCAGGCATTAGGAATTAGAATATGCATCAATCTATTCTGTGGCCTTGAGAGCAGGTCTAATTCAATCTTCAATAGCAGAGGTGAGAGGGAGAGGCTGGAAAATCATTATATCCAGCAAATCCCTGTTTCTCACTCCATGGACTAAGGGTATCCTTTACCCAAAACATGGGTTCTGGGCAGAGCTGCTTACAGTGGGGAAAAAAAAAATCTTAGTCTCACAAAACCAAACAATCTGTTACTAGAAAAGGACATTTCTTTCTCCCACAACAGAGCTGTAGTGATACCCTGGTCTGTACTAACTGGGTTGACCAAACAGACCTATGGGTACAGACAGGCCTCATTGTTATGGGCTGCTGTGGTGTGAATATTAACAAAAGCCCTTCGCATTCTCAAAGACATCTGAATTTGGACAATAAATCACACAGTTATTTGACATCACTATATCACAGACTTAGGTCCAGATGCTAGAAGCCCATATTAAGGTCTTATCATCCTAATAAGGCTATTATGAAACACATGATAATCATAATACAACCCCCATTTGGCATACAAAAGAATAAGTGACACCCAACATCACACAACTCAGTCACAACCAGACCAGCTGTGGAACTCAGAGCTCCTGAGCCTGATTTCAAATGTTTCACTGGCAAATGTTGTTGGAGGCTTTTTTTGCAGATCCATTCCTTTCCTATGCCAGCCTGAAGATGAGAGAAGGGCAGCTAAGGGAACCTTGATTTTTCCTCTGTATATACTGTTTTGCTGAATTCTCCCTTCTTTTAGATGAAAGAGATAGTAAGATTTAAAAATACATAAACTATTTTTTCTCTCTGCTTCATAAAGTATCATTTACTTTTCTTTTTAAAGTAATGTATGATTAATAAAAACCTTTAGAAGATATGAAAAATGTAGAGAGAAAAAGAAATAGGCAATCTAGAATGTGGTGGGCGGAGAGTCTACTTTTAAAAGTTAAAATTTTTGTTTGTTTGTTTAAAACCATAGTTTCAATTTATTTATCTGCCTAGAATATTCTTTCTACTTTTTTCCATTAATCCAGATTGCTAAATTTTCTTTTTTTTCTTTTTTTTTAATTATATTTTAGGTTTTAGGGTACATATGCACAATGTGCAGGTTTGATACACATGTATCCATGTGCCATGTTGATTTCCTGCACCCATTAACTCATCATTTAGCATTAGGTATATCTCCTAATGCTGTCCCTCCGCCCTCCCCCAACCCCACAACAGTCCCCGGAGTGTGATGTTCCCCTTCCTGTGTCCATGAGTTCTCATTGTTCAATTCCCACCTATGAGTGAGAACATGCGGTGTTTGCTAAATTTTCTTAAGACCTCCCCGAAACTTTTCTAAGTGCCCTAGTCCACAATAATTCTCTTCTCCTTACTGGGCCTCAATCACTTATTTTACTTTCTAGTACTTATTTTATTGCAAACCTTTGTCTCTGAGACTCAAACCTTTCTAAGAAATGGGATCCCGTCTGATACCTCTGTTTATCCTTAGTACCTGCCACCATGCTTACACATGATAAAAGTTTGAGAGATATCTTTTGAATTGCAGTTAATGATGAGGAGGACCATGGTGATGATGCTACTATTAAATGTATCTCTAATTGATTGTCTAGTCTTTGCACATACACTGCCTTCACTTTGTTTGATTATTAGCCTTGACCACATATCTTAAAGGAATTTTAAATCCATAAATAATACCTGTGTCTCCTCACAGAAAATTACATTCAGGCCTAGAGCTTCTCAGATACAGAAAGATGTTGACAAATTGCTGCAAATTCAGTGGAGAGTTGCTGGATTGATTAAGGGGATGGAGGACTTGATTTATGAGCAAACATTAAAAGAACTAAATATGTAAGGCTGGGCTTCACAGCAATTCTGAGCGGGCTTAAGGGATCTGACAACTGTATATTAGTAACCAGAGGATGAAAACAGCATTGCAAGAAGAACCGCTTAAATTAGAGAAAAGAGCCTTTGGTGACACCAGGGATTTTAATTACTGGGGAATAAATGTCCTGATACATGAATTCGGCACTTCTCAAACTTTAATGTGCTCACAAATCACCGAGGGATCTTGTTAAAATGTAGATTCTAATTCAGTGAGTCCAGGGTGGGCCTGCGATTCTGAATTTCTAGCAAGCTCTCAAGTGATGCTGCTACTGCTGTCCAGGAACCAAACATACTTAGTCAATCCTCTTCTCTTTCAGAATGGTACAATCTTATTTAATTACAGAGTACAAGTTTCAAAAATGAGACATTGAAACTAAATAAAATATTCTGCAAACCCTAAGAAGGAAGTCAGGGCACAAGCCAGCCAAGCAGGGCAGGATGATGAGTTGTTTTTCCCTCTTTGGCATCCATACAGGGCCTGCACGCTGTGATGAACTTCCCAAACACATTGCTTCTCTCATATCTATGTTTCCACTCATGCCAGATGACAGCATAGAAAAAAAAAAGCACAGCTACCTCCAAGTGTTGATTGTAGATTCTCAGAAAGTTTCTATTTGCTTCCAAAATAATTACCTTTTGATTAATGCCTGGAATTCTACAGCTGGTGCTTCATTCCTTTAGCTTAAAACTTCCATCTCTTCTACAGTGGAGATCTCATCAGTTATTTGTAGTTCAGTATGGATGGCTTTTACATCTTTTCCTGATAGATTTTAATGGAGGGCAAAAAGACACCATAAGGATACTACACTGGGGAGTAGACAAGAATGAAGAATGTGAGGACAGCCCAACCATTTCACACATAAGAGTGAGGTCTAAAGAAGAAAGGTCAGGCCAGGCACAGTAATGCACACCTGTAATCCCAGCACTTTGAGCAGCCGAGATGGTTTGAGACCAACATGGGAAACACAGTGAGAAATAATTATGAGGACCACGTGAATTCTTCCTTCTCTTAAAAAAAATTTTAAAAAATTGGCTAAGGTGGGAGGATCCCTTAAGCCTAGGAGGTTGAGGCTGCAATAAGCTGTGATCATGCCAGTGCACTGCAGCCTGGATGACACAGTGAAATCCTATCTTGAAAAAACAAAAGAGGGAGCCAAGATGGCTGAATAGGAACAGCTCCGGTCTACAGCTCCCAGCCTGAGCGACACAGAAGACCGGTGATTTCTGCATTTCTGTTTGAGGTACCAGTTTCATCTCACTAGGGAGTGCCAAACAGTGGCTGCAGGACAGTCGGTGAAGCGCACTGCGTGCGAGCCAAAGCAGGGCGAGGCATTGCCTCACTCGGGAGGCGCAAGGGGTCAGGGAGTTCCCTTTCCTAATCAAAGAAAGGGGTAACAGACGGCACCTGGAAAATCGGGTGAGTCCCACCCTCATACTGCACTTTTCCAAGGGGCCTGGAAAACGGCACACTAGGAGATTGTGTCCCGCACCTGGCTCAGAGGGTCCTATGCCCACGGAGTCTCGCTGATTGCTAGCACAGCAGTCTGAGATCAAACTGCAAGGCAGCAGCGAGGCTGGGAGAGGGGCGACCGCCATTGCCCAGGCTTGCTTAGGTAAACAAAGCAGCCAGGAGGCTCGAACTGGGTGGAGCCCACCACAGCTCAAGGAGGCCTGCCTGCCTCTGTAGGCTCCACCTCTGGGGGCAGGGCACAGACAAACAAAAAGTCAGCAGGAAGCTCTGCAGACTTAAATGTCCCTGTCTGACTGACAGCTTTGAAGAGAGTAGTGGTTCTCCCAGCACGCAGCTGGAGATCTGAGAACGGACAGACTGCCTGCTAAAGTGGGTCCCTGACCCCCGAGCAGCCTAACTGGGAGGCACCCCCCAGTAGGGACAGACTGACACCTCACTTGGCTGGGTACTCCTCTGAGACAAAACTTCCAGAGGAACTATCAGACAGCTGAATTTGTGGTCTCACGAAAATCCACTGTTCTGCAGCATCCGCTGCTGACACCCAGCCAAACGGGGTCTGGAGTGGACCTCTAGTTAACTCCAACAGACCTGCAGCTGAGGGTCCTGTCTGGTAGAAGGAAAACTAACAAACAGAAAGGACATCCACACCAAAAACCCATCTGTACCTCACCATCATCAAAGACCAAAAGTAGATAAAACCACAAAGATGGGGAAAAAACAGAGCAGAAAAACTGTAAACTCTAAAAAGCAGAGCACCTCTCCTCCTCCAAAGGAATGCAGTTCCTCACCAGCAACGGAACAAAGCTGGATGGAGGATGACTTTGACGAGTTGAGAGAAGAAGGCTTCAGATGATCAAACTACTCTGAGCTACAGGAGGAAATTCAAAACAATAGCAAAGAAGTTAAAAACTTTGAAAAAAAATTAGAAGAATGGATAACTAGAATAAACAATGGAGAGAAGGGCTTAAAGGAGCTGATGGAGCTGAAAGCCAAGTATCGAGAACTACGTGAAGATTGCAGAAGCCTCGGTAGCCGATGCGATCAACTGGAAGAAAGGGTATCACTGATGGAAGATGAAATGAATGAAATGAAGCGAGAAGGGAAGTTTAGAAAAAAAAGAATAAAAAGAAATGAACAAAGCCTCCAAGAAATTTGGGACTATGTGAAAAGACCAAACCTACATCTGATTGGTGTACCTGAAAATGACGGGGAGAATGGAACCAAGTTGGAAAACACTCTGCAAGATATTATCCAGGAGAACTTCCCCAATCCAGCAAGGCAGGCCAACATTCAGATTCAGGAAATACAGAGAATGCCACAAAGATACTCCTCGAGAAGGGCAACTCCAAGACACATAATTGTCAGATTCACCAAAGTTGAAATGAAGGAAAAAATGTTAAGGGCAACCAGAGAGAAAGGTCGGGTTACCCACAAAGGGAAGCCCATCAGACTAACAGCTGATCTCTTGGCAGAAACTCTACAAGCCAGAAGAGAGTGGGGGCCGATATTCAACATTCTTAAAGAAAATAATTTTCAACCCAGAATTTCATATCCAGCCAAACTAAGCTTCATAAGTGAAGGAGAAATAAAATACTTTACAGACAGGCAAACGCTGAGTGATTTTGTCACCACCAGGCCTGCCCTAAAAGAGCTCCTGAAGGAAGCACTAAACATGGAAAGGAACAACCAGTACCAGCCACTGCAAAAACATGCCAAATTGAAAAGATCACTGAGGCTAGGAAGAAATGGCATCAACTAACGAGCAAAATAACCAACTAACATCATAATGACAGGATCAGATTCACACATAACAATATTAACTTTAAATGTAAATGGGCTAAATGCTCCAATTAAAAGACACAGACTGGCAAACTGTATAAGGAGTCAAGACCCATCAGTGTGCTGTATTCAGGAAACCCATCTCACGTGCAGAGATGCAATCCTAGTCTCTGATAAAATGGACTTTAAGCCAACAAAGATCAAAAGAGACAAAGAAGGCCATTACATAATGGTAAAGGGATCAATTCAACAAGAAGAGCCAACTATCCTAAATATATATGCACCCAACACAGGAGCACCCAAATTCATAAAGTAAGTCCTGAGTGACCTACAAAGGGACTTAAACTCCCACACAATAATAATGGGAGATTTTAACACCCCACTGTCAACATTAGACAGATCAATGAGACAGAAAGTTAACAAGGATATCCAGGAATTGAACTCAGCTCTGCAAAAAGTGGACCTAATAGACATCTACAGAACTCTCCACCCCAAATCAACAGAATATACATTTTTTTCAGCACCACACCACACCTATTCCAAAATTGACCACATAGTTGGAAGTAAAGCTCTCCTCAGCAAATGTAAAAGAACAGAAATTATAACAAACTGTCTCTCAGACCACAGTGCAATCAAACTAGAACTCAGGATTAAGAAACTCACTCAAAAATGCTCAACTACATGGAAACTGAACAACCTGCTCCTGAATGACTACTGGGTACATAATGAAATGAAGGCAGAAATAAAGATGTTCTTTGAAACCAACGAGAACAAAGACACAACATACCAGAATCTCTGGGACACATTCAAAGCAGTGTGTAGAGGGAAATTTATAGCACTAAACGCCCACAAGAGAAAGCAGGAAAGATCCAAAATTGACCACCTAACATCACAATTGAAAGAACTAGAAAAGCAACAGCAAACACATTAAAAAGCTAGCAGAAGGCTAGAAATAACTAAAATCAGAGCAGAACTGAAGGAAATAGAGACACAAAAAACCCTTCAAAAAATTAATGAATCCAGGAGCTGGTTTTTTCGAAAAGATCAACAAAATTGATACACCGCTAGCAAGACTAATAAAGTAGAAAAGAGAGAAGAATCAAATAGATGTAATAAAAAATGAAAAAGGGGATATCACCACCGATCCCACAGAAATACAATCTACCATCAGAGAATACTACAAACACCTCTACGCAAATAAACTAGAAAATCTAGAAGAAATGGATAAATTCCTCGACAAATACACCCTCCCAAGACTAAACCAGGAAGAAGTTGAATCTCTGAATAGACCAATAACAGGTTCTGAAATTGTGGCAATAATCAATAGCTTACCAACCAAAAAGAGTCCAGGACCTGATGGAGTCACAGCCGAATTCTACCAGAGTTACAAGGAAGAACTGGTACCATTCCTTCTGAAACTATTCCAATTGATAGAAAAAGAGGGAATCCTCCCTAACACATTTTATGAAGCCAGCATCGTCCTGATACCAAAGCCTGGCAGAGACATAACCAAAAAAGAGAATTTCAGACCAATATCCTTGATGAACATTGATGCACCAATCTCTTTGATGAACATTGATGCAAAAATCCTCAATAAAACACTGGCAAGCCGAATCCAGCAACACATCAAAAAGCTTATACACCATGATCAAGTGGGCTTCATCCTTGGGTGCAAGGCTGGTTCAACATACGCAAATCAATGAATGTAATCCAGCATATAAGCAGAACCAAAGACAAAAACCACATGATTATCTCAATAGATGCAGAAAAGGCCTTTGACAAAATTCAACAACCCTTCATGCTAAAAACTCTCAATAAATTAGGTATTGATGGGACGTATCTCAAAATAATAAGAGCTATCTATGACAAACCCACAGCCAATATCATACTGAATGGGCAAAAACTGGAAGCATTCCCTCTGAAAACTGGCACAAGACAGGGATGCCCTCTCTCACCGCTCCTATTCAACATAGTGCTGGAAGTTCTGGCCAGAGCAATCAGGCAGGAGAAGGAAATAAAGGGTATTCAATTAGGAAAAGAGGAAGTCAAATTGTCCCTGTTTTCTAGAAAACCCCATCATCTCAGCCCAAAATCTCCTTAAACTGATTAGCAACTTCAGCAAAGTCTCAGGATACAAAATCAATGTACAAAATCACAAGCATTCAAAGAGAATAAAATACCTAGGAATCAAACTTACAAGGCATGTGAAGGACCTCTTCAAGGAGAACTACAAACCACTGCTCAATGAAATGAAAGAGGATACAAACAAATGGAAGAACATTCCATGCTCATGGGTTGGAAGAATCAATATCGTGAAAATGGCCATACTGCCCAAGGTAATTTATAGATTCAATGCCATCCTCACCAAGCTACCAATGACTTTCTTCACAGAATTGGAAAAAAACTACTTTAAAGTTCATATGGAACCAAAAAAGCCTGCATCACCAAGTCAATCCTAAGCCAAAAGAACAAAGCTGGAGGCATCACACTACCTGAATTCAAACTATACTACAAGGCTACAGTAACCAAAACAGCATGGTACTGGTACCACAACAGAGACATAGATCAATGGAACAGAATAGAGCCCTCAGAAATGATGCTGCATATCTACAACTATCTGATCTTTGACAAACCTTACAAAAACAAGAAATGGGGAAAGGATTCCCTATTTAATAAATGGTGCTGGGAAAACTGGCTAGCCATATGTACAAAGCTGAAACTGGATCCCTTCCTTACACCTTACACAAAAGTTAATTCAAGATGGATTAAAGACTTAAATGTTAGACCTAAAACCATTAAAATCCTACAAGAAAACCTAGGCAATACCATTCAGGACATAGGTGTGGGCAAGGACTTCATGTCTAAAACACCAAAAGCAATGGCAACAAAAGCCAAAATTGACAAATGGGATCTAATTAAACTAAAGAGCTTCTGCACAGCAAAAGAAACTCTCATCAGAGTGAACAGGCAACCTACAGAATGGGAGAAAATTTTTGCAACCTACTCATCTGACAAAGGGCTAATATCCAGAATCTACAATGAACTCAAACAAATTTACAAGAAAAAAACAAACAACCCCATCAAAAAGTGGGCAAAGGACATGAACAGACACTTCTCAAAAGAAGACATTTATGCAGCCAAAAAACACATGAAAAAATGCTCATCATCACTGGCCATCAGAGAAATGCAAATCAAAACCACAGTGAGATACCATCTCACACCAGTTAGAATGGCCATCATTAAAAAGTCAGGAAACAACAGGTGCTGGAGAGGATGTGGAGAAATAGGAACACTTTTACACTGTTGGTGGGACTGTAAACTAGTTCAACCATTGTGGAAGTCAGTGTGGCGATTCCTCAGGGATCTCGAACTAGAAATACCATTTGACCCAGCCATCCCATTACTGGGTATATACCCAAAGGACTATAAATCATGCTGCTATAAAGACACATGCACACGTATGTTTATTGCGGCACTATTCACAATAGCAAAGACTTGGAACCAACCCAAATGTCCAACAACGACAGACTGGATTAAGAAAATGTGGCACATATACACCATGGAATACTATGCAGCCATAAAAAATGATGACTTCATGTCCTTTGTAGGGACATGGATGAAACTGGAAACCATCATTTTCAGTAAACTATCGCAAGGACAAAAAACCAAACACCGCATGTTCTCACTCATAGGTGGGAATTGAGCAATGAGAACTCATGGACACAAGAAGGGGAACATCACACTCCAGGGACTGTTGTGGGGTTAGGGGAGGGGGGAGGGACAGCATTAGGAGATACACTTAATGCTAAATGACGAGTTAATGGGTGCAGCAAAACAACATGGCACATGGATACATATGTAACAAACCTGCACATTGTGCACATGTACCCTAAAACCTAAAGTATAATAAAGAAAAAAATTAAAAAAAATTAAAAAAATGAAAAAGAAAAAACAAAAGAAAGGAAGGAAGGAAGAAAGGAAGAGAGAGAGAGAGGGAGGGAGGGAGGGAGGGAGGGAGGGGAAAGAATAAAAAAAAGAAGAGATGCCAATTTGCCAAGGTCTTCCACCACCTCCTTGCTGCTGAAATCCTGATTTCCAGATTTTCAGACCAGCATTCTTTTCAGTGCACCAAACCTTCCTTTCTCCTCTCCTGGAAATCTGCACTGCTCAGGTCTTCATCTGTTTCAGCCTACAAGTACAGCCAAGGGGCATCCTCCGGCCCTTGGAGCAAGTCACTGACGGCCAGTTTCTCTCACCCAAATTATGCTTAATCAGATAACTTAAGGTAATATTTCCCTTATCAGAGATAATCCCTGAACAGGTGAGTTTCAGTTTTATTATAACCAAAGCAATTAGAATTCAAACTGGAAGGTGAGCCCAGCTGCTTTCTATCAAACAAACAGCTCAAGAAGACTTTGAGTAATTCACTAAGTACTAAAAGTGACATCATCTCACCTCCATACATATGACCAAATGAGCACAGTAAAGACACTACCTCACACCCTATCAAACACCCTCTGTACTCCATGTTTTCATTTGATACCATAGATAATGATATCTTCTGTTGTCATAAGGTTTCACCAATCATATAGATATTTCATGTATATCTCTAATTTGATTCTCACAATAATTTTTAAGATGAGTATTATTGTTACTATTTCCTGTTTTTGGCTGGCAAAACTGGTTCACAAAAAAGTTAACATCATGCCAAATGTCACACTAAATCTGGAACTTGGACCCTGACCATTGGACTTTAAAATCTCATGTTATCTTCAAGAAAATATACCTACTTGGCTGGGCACTGTGGCTCACGTCTGTAATCCTAGCACTTTGGGAGGCCGAGGTGGGCAGATCATGAGGTCAAGAGATCGAGACCATCCTGGCCAACACGGTGAAACTCTGTCTCTACTAGAAATGCAAAAATTAGCTGGGCATGGTGGTGTGCACCTGTAGTCCCAGCTACTTTGGAGGCTGAGGCAGGAGAATTGCTTGAACCTGGGAGGTGGAGGTTGCAGTGAGCTGAGATGGCACCACTGAACTCCAGCCTGGTGATAGAGCGAGACTCCATTTCAAAAGAAAAGAAAAAGAAAATACACCTACTTAATCAAGTTAATTATTTCAGTCCCTATGTAAGTTCAGAACTTGTTGCTTTTACCTAATAAAGTGGACTTCACTGAGTCATAACACAATATCTACTTTGGGTATTCTTGTGTGACTTTTTGATTTTCATGTCTCTTTTCTAGTAGGCTTCCCACCTTGGGAAAGTATATTTATTAGCAAATGATGGTGCAGCCTCAATTAATTGGAACTGAAGTAACCAGTTGGCAAATGTAATATTTTTCTCAGTTCAATGGATTAAGAGAAAGAAGCAGTAGACAAGAAAACCAAAATGGAGCATTTTACTTCAAAAATACAGTGAAAATCCTAAGGTCATTATAAATTCGGTGTGAACTCATTCTCTGTCTGTTTAATATGGCACACTGAGAATTCAGGGCCATTAAGATGTCGCCAAGGCTCTTTAAGATCCCCAGTTTACAGAGACAAAATCAATCACGTTCAATAGCCTCTCCTTACTGAGACGTAGAACAAATGTGGACACTAAGACAATGCCCATCAGAAAGTTTGACAAAAATGTGTTAATCTGGTTTAGATATTCGATTCCTCATGAGATATTATTGACCAAATTTCCCACACCTTGCATGTACTGGTTAACTGAATCTTTATGGTCATTTCTATTTTTTTCTAGCTCTGCTATCAGAAGCAAAAACACTGAAGTATTTCCATCTCTATCCATTGGGATGAGCCTTTGGATCAGTTATACAAGGCCTAACCATCATTTAAGGACCAGTTTCTATTCTACTCAATTCTATATAAATAATGTCAGCCTAATTCTTTCCAGTGATCTCAGATTGGCTGTGTGGAAAGCAGATGGTGCTAGTGTGAAGTAGTACATTTGTTTTCTCTATATATTTGTCTGTATGTATTACCCGACCTTTTAATTAAACAAGCAAGCAGTTATCTAAGTTGTCTACCTTATTTTCCAGGTACATCCAAATAACTGCTACCTTTTAATGCCTAGGTAATAATAAAAATAAAACTGGGGTAGTGTCGTAGCTAGAATGAGATTCTACACAAACACACGGGAGGAAATCAGGAAAAGTAACATCAGAGAAGGTGGCTGGTGTAACTGAAAAGCAGGTTAGTTGCTCCCTGTATGTAGAGTTCAATTAACAAGAGTAAAGCCTGACGCACCCAAAACAGTGAATTTATTCAGAAAGGGGAAGATGAAACAAAGCATCCTGCCCTTAAAGGTGCTACTTGACCTTTGTAGCAGAAAGACATTTTGATAAGGTAGGGAAAGAAAGGAGCAAGGACAGAGGTCCCCTACTACCTTTTACCTACAGGATTTTGAGTTGGTGCTTTCCTGGGCAGAAGTAAGTCATAATAGTGGCCAGGTGGGCATGCTTAGGTAAGCCCTTCTAGTGAGTGTGAGTTCAGAGGCGACCCAGGGAGGATGGAAGTTCTGAGACAACTCCCTGGAGATGAAATTTCCATGGCAGTATGCTTTGGTCTGCAGATTGACTGTTAACTCTGCCAGAGAGATCTGTCTTGGAACACATAGTTAAAAGAACTTGGCCTGTAACACCAGGACTAGATACAAAGATGGACTAAATCTGAGGTGCTAAATCTGAGAATGAAACTGGAAAGCTAAAAACCATATAAAAATCTAAAGCCAGAAGTTACCAAAATATATATATGCACATCATCAAAATGGCTAAAACTAAAATGATTGTCAATACCAAATATCAGCAAGGATTGAGGCAACTGGAAGTGTCACACATGGTTTGCAAGAATGTAAAATAGTATAACCAAGTTGGAAGACTGAGTCTTAGGGGATGGACATAGCTTGATGATTAGTTTATCATGGAAAATAATCATTGCCTTTATCATGGAAAAGACAATACATTTAAATGCAAAATTTTTAATACTTACTCATACAGGTTAGCTGTGTCCCCACCCAAATCTCATCTTGAGATGCAGATCCCATAATTCCCATCTGTTGTAGGAGGGACTCAGTAGGAGATAAATTAATCATGGTGGTGATTCCCCCCATACTGTTCTTGTGGTAGTGAATGAGTCTCATGAGATGTGATGATGTTATAAGGGGTTTCTCCTTTTGCTTCACTCTCATTCTCTTTTTGCTGGCCGCCATGTAAGACATCCCTTTGCTCTTCCGTTGCCTTCCACCATAATTGTGAGGCCTCCCCAGCCACATGGAACTGTGAGTCCACGAAACCTCTTTTCCTTTATAAATTACCAAGTCTTGGGTATGTCTTTATCAGAAGCATGAAAACAGACTAATACACTTACCCATTAAATGGAAGTTCTACTCCTAGACATATATCCAAGAGAAATGAGTACACATGGCCACCAAAAGATGTGTACAATAATGTTCATAATAGCTTTATTTGTAATGATCAAAATAAGAAAATCATCTAAATGTCAATCAACAGGAAAATGGACAAATAAATGGTAGTATTTCCATGAAATGGAATATTACATAAGAATTTTAAAAACGTAACTAATGCATGCAACAATATGGGTAACTTTTATAGATATTAAGTTGAATGAAAGAAGCTAGATGCAAAAGATGTAGAATGTAGGACTTCATTAAGGAAATCAGAGTAGTAGTTATGGGCCGGAGGGGGGCCACCAACTGGAAAGGAGCATGAGAGAGCCTTCTGGGGCATTAGAAATGTCCCATATTTTCTTCCAGGTAGTAGATACCTGAGTGTGTACATATGTCTATACTCATTGAGCTTTATTCATAATATTAGTGTACCTTATGTAATTTGCTATGTGCACAACATATGCTAACCACATAGTGTTATATCAATTTTTTAAAGTGTCAAAAGGTAACAATAATTCTAAACGCAGGAACTCAATAGAATTCACGTTCACCTCCCATCTTTGCTTAAGGTCTTCCTTTGAAGACCCAAGTCTCAATTAGGGAGAACAGCTTCAAGACTCTTAAAGATAGCCAGGCGTGGTGGCTCACAGACATAATCCCAGCACTTTGGGAGGCTGAGGCAGGTTGATCACAAGGTCAGGTGTTCAAGACCAGCCTGGCCAACATATTGAAACCCCGTCTGTACTAAAAATACAAAAAAAAAAAAAATCAGTCGGGTGTGGTGGCGGGCACCCGTAGTCCCATTGTCCCAGCTACTGGGCAGGCTGAGGCAGGAGAATCGCTTGAACCTCGGAGGCAGAGGTTGCAGTGAGCCGAGATTGTGCCACTGTACTCCAGTCCAGGTGACAGTGCAACACTCTGTTTCAAAGAAAAAAAAAAAAGAAAGAAAGAAAGAAAGAAAGAAAGAAAGAAAGAAAGAAAGAAAGAAAGAAAGAAAGAACACTCTTAAAGACAAAGACTCTACACAATGCTTGGAAACAAATGCCTCAGTAAATTCTTGATCCTTATTCTCATCAGATGGCATTTGGCTAAATAAGCCAGGTTCTTCCACAGAACTTAAGTGCATATCAGGCAAATGCCCTCTGGCCAATGAGTAAACCTGCAGTAATTGTCTTTCTTATGGGTATTATGCATATGTATAATTTTCATCACCAATGCAAATTTTTCTACTAACTTCATATCCATTTCCCTATTTTAAAACTGTAAAATTTGGTAATTTGCCATGGGAATTCAGGATACTTGTGAGAATGAATAATGTTCCATTATGTTTTAATCACCTCTTATATGGGTTTTTATTTCTCATCTGTGGGTTGCTAGTTTATTAAAAGTTGGTATAGAAGAAAATTAAAAATCCTTAGGAAGGATGGTGCTGGAATAAGATTAAAAAAAAAAAAAAGGCTTTGTAAGTGTCGAAGGAACTTACTACTTCCCCTTCTACCATTTAAAAGTGAAACTTAATTGACAGTAATAGTGGTTTGATGCTGAAAAAGGTGCAAACTGAATAACATTCTGAGTCTTAAGGGATGGACATAGCTTGATGATTATTTTATCATGGAAAAACACATTTAACTAGAGAGATCACAATGACTTGGGGGACAACGATGTTACTTAGAAAATTGTATTGTAATTAAGGTGCTATTGATTCAAATTAATACTATGGTGTTTCTAACAATAATGCTGGGAATCTAATACCAATGACAGCCAAAGTATTGTCTTTAAGTAGGTTGAAAAAAAGGTATTTCCATTCTAAATCTCATCTTAGAATAATTGTTTTCTCAAAGAACTGTTACTTAAAATATTGATATCTCTTTCTAATCAAAAGCCTGTTTCAGCCAAATGCACAGTCTTATTATCAAAAACTCAAAGCATCAGATTTCCCCTCTATATATTGATTTCTAAAATTACATTGCTTTTTAATATTTCTGCAACCTCCTTATAGCAACAAAATAATTATTTCAAGGCAATTATAAAAAACAACAAAAAGAGGCTAAGTCTGGGCATTTCCAATGTAGTAGTATTTCAATCACTCTTTGCTTCTGTATGGGCAGTATATACTTTATTCACCAAATTTGTATAAAACTCTTACTATGTGCCAAACCCTGTCCAGGTATTAAGGAAGCAGTGTTGAGAATGGAGCTTAGAGTGAACAGTAGGGAAGATAATTTAATCAAAATATCACAGTAGTGAGTGTATAATCACAAACAGAGATAAAGAAACAGGGCCCAGTGACTCTAATCTAGACTGAAGTCTAATGAAGTGACATTTGAGCTGAGATCTGAGGAGCTGTGCTGGGTGGAGCATTGCATGTGAGAGCATTCAACGAGGAGTGAACACAGGCAGAGCCCTGAACTGAGAGGAACATAGGAGTTTCAGGAAACCAAAAGAAAGACCAGGGAGCCTGGAGGGCAGAGAGTAGGAAGAGAAGAGAGTGAGAAGAGGCTAGAGTGGTCTCAGAGGCCAGGACTAGTCTCAGGAAGCAGGTTAAACATGGTTCTGACTCTTAGACAGAAAACTAACAAACAGAAAGGAATAGCATCAGGACATCTACACCAAAACCCCATCTTTATGTCACTGACATCAAAGACCAAAGGTAGATAAAACCACAAAGATGGGGGAGAAACCAGAGCAGAAAAGCTGGAAATTCTGAGAACCAGAGCACCTCTTCTCCTCCAAAGGATTGCAGGTCCTCGCCAGCAAAGGAACAAAGCTGGATGGAGAATGACTTGATGAGTTGACAGAAGTAGGATTCAGAAGGTCGGCAATAACAAACTTCTCTGAGCTAAAGAAGCATGTTCTCACCCATCACAAGGGAGTAAAAACCTTGAAAAAAGGTTAGATGAATGGCTAACTAGAATAAACAGTGCAGAGAAGACCTTAAATGACCTGATGGAGCTGAAAACTGTGACACAAGACCTTCGTGATGCATGCACAAGCTTCAGTAGCCAATTTGATTAAGTGGAAGAAAGGGTATCAGTGATTGAAGATCAAATTAATGAAATAAAGTGAGGAGACAAGTTTAGAGAAAAAAGAGTAAAAACAAACAAACAAAGCCTCCAAGAAATATGGGACTATGTGAAAAGACCAAATCTACATTTGATTGGTGTACCTGAAAGTGACGGGGACAATGGAACCAAGTTGGAAAACACTCTTCAGGATATCATTCAGGAGAACTTCCCCAACCTAGCAAGGCAGGCCAACATTCAAATTCAGGAAATACAGAAAGCACCACAAAGATACTCCTTGAGAAAAGCAATCCCAAGACACATAATTGTCAGATTCACCAAGGTTGAAATGAAGGAAAAAATGTTAAGGGCAGCCAGAGAGAAAGGTCGGGTTACCCACAAAGGAAAGCCCATCAGACTAACAGCAGATCTCTTGGCAGAAATCCTACAATCCAGAAGAGAGTGGGGGCCAATATTCACCATTCTTAAAGGAAATAATTTTCAATGCAGAATTTCATATCCAGCCAAACTAAGCTTTATAAATGAAGGAGAGATAAAATCCTTTACAGACAAGCAAATGCTGAGAGATTTTGTCACCACCAGGCCTGCCTTACAAGAGACCCTGAAGGAAGCACTAAACATGGAAAGAAATGACTGGTATCAGCCACCACAAAAACATCCCAAATTGTAAAGACCATCAATGCTATGAAGAAACTGCATCAATTAATGGGCAAAATAACTAGCTAGCATCATAATGACAGGATCAAATTCACACATAACAATATTAACCTTAAATGTAAATGGGCTAAATGCCCCAATTAAAAGATACAGACTGGCAGATTGGATAAAGCGTCAAGACCCATCAGTGTGCTGTATTCAGGAGACCCATCTCATGTGCAGAGACACACATAGGCTCAAAATAAAGGGATGGAGGAAGATCTACCAAGCAAATGGGAAGCAAAAAAAAGCAGGGGTTGCAATCCTAGTCTCTGATAAAACAGACTTTAAACCAACAAAGATCAAGAAAGACAAGGGATCAATTCAACAAGAAGAGTTAACTATCCTAAATATATATGCACCTGATACATGAGCACACAGATTCCTAAAGCAAGTCCTTGGAGACCTACAAAGAGACTTAAGACTCCCACACAATGATAATGGGAGATTTTAACACCCCACTGTCAATATTAGACAGATCAACAAGACAGAAGGTTAACAAGGATATCCAGGACTTGAACTCAGCTCTGCACAAAGCAGACCTGATAGTCATCTACAGAACTTTCCACCCCAAATCAACAGAATATACATTCTTCTCAGCACCACATCTCACTTATTCTAAAATTGACCACAAACTTGGAAGTAAAGCACCCTCAGCAAATATAAAAGAACAGAAATCACAACAAATTGTCTCTCAGACCACAGTGCAATCAAATTAGAACTCAGGATTAAGAAACTCACTCAAAACTGCACAACTACATGGAAACTGAACAACCTGCTCCTGAATGACTACTGGGTAAATAATGAAATGAAAGCCAAAATAAAGGTGTTCTTTGAAACCAAAGAAAACAAAGACACAATGTACCAGAATCTCTGGGACATGCTTAAAGCAGTGTGTAGAGGGAAATTTACAGCACTAAATGCCCACAAGAGAAAGCAGGAAATATCTAAAATTGACACCCTAACATCACAATTAAAAGAACTAGAGAGGCAAGAGCAAACAAATTCAAAAGCTAGCAGAAGGCAACAAATAACTAAAACCAGAGCAGAACTGAAGGAGATAGGGACATAAAAATCCCTTTAAAAAATCAGTGAAACCAGGACCTGTTTTTTTGAAAAGATCAACAGAATCGATAGACCATTAGCAAGACTAATAAAGAAGAGAGAAGAATCAAATAGATGCAATAAAAAATGATAAAGGGGATATCACCACCGATCCCATAGAAATACAAACTACCATCAGAGAATACTATAAACACCTCTATGCAAATAAACTAGAAAATCTAGAAGAAATGGATAAATTCCTGGACACATACACCCTTCCAAGACTAAACCAGGAAGAAGTTGAATCTCTGAATAGACCAATAACAGGCTCTGAAATTGAGGCAATAATTAATAGCTTACCAATAAAATAAATTCCAGGACCAGATGGATTCACAGCTGCATTCTCCCAGAGGTACAAAGAGGAGCTGGTACCATTCCTTCTGAAACTATTCCGACCAATAGAAAAAGAAGGAATCTTCCCTAACTCATTTTATGAGGCCAGCATCATCCTGATACCACAGCCTAGCAGAAACACAACAAAAAAAGAGAATTTTAGACCAATATCCCTGACAAACATCGATGTGAAAATCCTCAATAAAATACTGGCAAACCGAATCCAGCAGCACATCAAAAAGCTTATCCACCACGATCAAGTCAGCTTCCTGCCTAGGATGCAAGGTTGGTTCAAAATATGCAAATCAATAAATGCAATCCATCACATAAACAGAATCAATGACAAAAAACACATGATTATCTCAATAGAAGCAGAAAAAGCCTTCATCAAAATTCAACAGCGCTTCATGATAAAGACTCTAAGTAAACTAGGCATTGATGGAATGTATCTCAAAATAATGAGAGCTGTTTATGACAAACCCACAGCCAATATCATACTGAATGGGTAAAAACTGGAAGAATTCCCTTTGAAAACTGACACAAGACAAGGATGCCCTCTCTCACCACTCCTATTCAACATAGTGTTGGAAGATCTGGCCATGGCAATCAGGCAAGAGAAAGAAATAAAGGGCATTCAATTAGGAAAAGAGGAAATCAAATTGTCCCTGTTTGCAAATGACATGATTCTATATGTAGAAAACCCCATCGTCTCAGCCCAAAATCTCCTTAAGCTGATAAGCAACTTCAGCAAAGTCTCAGGATACAAAATCAATGTGCAAAAATCACAAGCATTCCTATACACCAATAACAGACAAACAGCCAAGTCATGAGTGAATCCACATTCACAATTGCTACAAAGAGAATAAAATACTTAGGAATCCAACTTACAGGGGATGTGAAGGACCCCTTCAAGGAGAAATACAAGCTACTTCTCACAAAATAAAAGTGGACATAAACAAATGGAAGGACATTCCATGCTCATGGATAGGAAGAATCAATATTGTGAAAATGGCCATACTGCCCAAGGTAATTTATAGATTCAATGCCATCCCCATCAAGCTACCAATGATTTTCTTCACAGAATTGGAAAAAACTACTTTAAAGTTCATATGGAACCAAAAAAGAGCCTGCATTGCCAAGGCAATCCTAAGCAAAAAGAACAAAGCTGGAGGCATCACACTACCTGACTTCAAAGCATACTACAATGCTATAGTAACCAAAACAGCATGGGACTCGTACCAAAACAGATATATAGACAAATGCAACAGAACAGAGCCCTCAGAAATAACACCACACATCTACAACCATCTGATCTTTGACAAACCTGACAAAAACAAGCAATGGGGAAAGAATTCCCTATTTAATAAATGGTGCTGGGAAAACTGGCTAGCCATATGGAGAAAGCTGAAACTGGATCCCTTCCTTACACCTTATACAAAAATTAATTCAAGATGGATTAAAGACTTAAATGTTAGTCCTAAAACCATAAAAACCCTAGAAGAAAACCTAAGCAATACCATACAGGACATAGGCATGAGCAAGGACTTCATGTCTAAAACACCAAAAGCAATGGCAACAAAAGTCAAAATTGACAAATGGGAACTAATTAAACTAAAGAGCTTCTGCACGAAAAAAGAAACTCTCATCAGAGTGAACAGGCAACCTACAGAATGGGAGAAAATCTTTGCAATCTACCCATCTGACAAAGGGCTAATATCCAGAATCTACAAAGAACTCAAACAAATTTACAAGAAAAAAACAAACAACCCCATCAAAAAGTGGGCAAAGGAAATGAAAAGACACTTCTCAAAAGAAGACATTTATGCACCCAACAGACACATGAAAAAATGCTCATCACTGGATGTCAGAGAAATGCATATCAAAACCATGATGAGGTACCATCTCACGTCAGTTAGAATGGCGATCATTAAAATGTCAGGAAACAATAGATGCTCGAGAGGACGTGGAGAAACAGGAACACTTCTATACTGTTAGTGGGAGTATAAATTAGTTCAACCATTATGGAAGACAGTGTGGCGATTCCTCAAGGATCTAAAACTAGAAATACCATTTGACCCAGTGATCCCATTACTGGGTATATACCCAAAGGATTATGAATCATGCTACTATAAAGACATATGCACACATATGTTTATTGTGGCACTGTTAACAATAGCAAAGACTTAGAACCAACCCATCAAAGATAGACTTTGTTAAGAAAATGTGGCACATAGACACCATGGAATACTATGTAGCCATAAGAAAGGATGAGTCCATGTCCTTTGCAGGGACATGGATGAAGCTGAAAACCATCATTCTCAGCAAACTATCACAAGGACAGAAAACCAAACACTGCATGTTCTCACTCATAGGTGGGAACTGAACAATGAGAACACTTGGACACAGGGCAGGGAGCATCACACACTGGGGCCTGTTGCGGGGTGGGGGACTGGGGGAGGGATAGCATTAGGAGAAATATTTAATGTAAATGACAAGTTGAAGGATGCAGCAAACCAATATGGCACATGTATACCTATGTAACAAACCTGCACATTGTGCACATGTACCCTAGAACTTATAGTATAAAAAAATAAAAAAAAAATAAATAAATAAATAAATAAACATCATCTTGAAGGATTTCAGATATGTGTAGTGCTCCATCTTCTGCCTTCAGGCCAAGATCCCTTTCCCCGTGGAAAGCCAGAAACTTTATCTGTGATTTAATGTGAGTGATTTTCCTCATGCAGCTGACAAATACTCTTATACTTACACTTTCTCTGATCAGCCTCTGCCTTTGCAGTTCCAGAGCTCCGGCTCCATTCTCCTGAAAGGGAATTAAATAACTAACTCAAAAGATAGGAGCCTGAGAGAGAGTAATGCTGAGGGTAATGCTTTCTCTCATTTTGTGCTACTTAATCTTCCAGCTTTTGCCCCTGGTCTGTCCTGGAATTAGACTCTCCTTTACTTCTGAGTTCTAGATTTCATCTGGCTCCCTTAGAAAATGGCATCTCTCTCCCCATCCTCCCAGATTGAGAAAAGAGAGAATGGAAAGAAGAAAGTAATAGGCAAGAGAGAACAAGGATAGATAGAAGCAGGAATGAGAAAATAACTCAACAAGGTAGGGGTAAAAGTACCAATCTTCAAAAAGGAAAAGTCCAAATTCTGTATTTTTGGGTGGACATCAAACTCCAGCACATTTTTAGAACAGATTATTTACAGATGGCTTTGTGCGTTCTGAGAAAGGGAAACTCTTGGGGAATCTTCCCAGTTTTATTACAGATGCTAACTTTTCCACTGCCAGTAGATATACCAAGCAGTAAAGGTTGTCATGAACTGGGGTATGAGAGAAGGGATAGAGTAGGCATCATTCTCTAATAGGACCTGTTTAGTGATTCCATGCAATGTTATACCAGACAAAGACAACCTACATCATATTCAACCTTTGCAGCACCACACAGTCAACGATGAGATCCTTCAGCCAGTATTATTTACGCAGATGTTTGTGACCTACGATGAGGCTATTTCCTGATAAACCTATCATGGTAAGTTGAGGAGTGTACTGGCTATCATTGCTTTTGCACCATCATAAAGTGGAAAAATTATTACTCAGGGACAGTTGGCCAAGTATACAGATCCAGAGGTCCTTTTCTGAACTTGAGACATTATACTTCAGATTCTTAATTTTTTTGTTTTACAAAGACAATACTGTGCATATGCTGTATATTACATAAGGTTCAACTTTGATTCAAACACATTAAATGCATTAATTTTATGCAGCAAAATACAAACATATTTAAACTAAATGGTGTAAAGTTATACACAACCCTGTTCAAGGTCAGATCAGTTTTGGCTGTCAAACCATTTTGCCATAAACTTATGAAAACTTTTCGTGTGGGGTACTTTTTTGATTTTGGCATTATGGAAAAAGGATTGCGGATTCTAATTTATTCTTAATATTATTTGAAATGGATGAACTTGAAAGAGAGAATTTAATATTGTATTATAAGTGTTTTTCAAGGGAAAATACCCACTGATAAGTATCCCTTTCTTCAAAGTCCCTAAGCTCTATTTTCTGCTGATGACAAAAATAAATACACCAATACAATGATTCATTTGAGTTTATCCTGAGGCTGTGAAGCAGTATGTGAACAGTATGCACTGGGGCTGCTCAGGGTAAGTCCTGCCACTGTCTCATATTAGTCCGTGACCATAAACAAGTTACTTAACTTACCCAAACTTCAATTTCATCTTATGGAAAACGGGAATAAATATTAGTACCCATCTCATGGGAGTGTCTTAAAACTGAATGAGGTAATACATGTGATGTATGATCACAATGCCTATCACACAGTGAACATTACAGAAATGCTAGGTACTGTCATTATTCAGCTCACAGTGATTCTCAGCCTGACATCAAAATAGTAGCCATAAGATTCAGCCTTACACATATCAAATCACCTGGAATAATTTTGGGAAACCAAGGGCAGGGGCTGCTGCTCTCAAGAGCGCCTTTCCCATTGGCTGTTAAAGACTAAAGTCTTCCCTTACAATAACCCTTGTTTAAATGTGTAATCCTTAAAAGAAATCAAATTTCAATGAGAATTAAAGAGTTAAAACTAAATGCTTGCAAGTAAAAAGAAAGACAAGAGGGTATAGGGTTATTGGGCCCTCAAGAGCATGTTGCCATCAAAAAGAGAAATGAGAAAGTCAGCATTCAAATTTTCTCACTCTGCAGTCCTGCTGGAGGCCAAGGGCTAAGCATCTAATCATCTCTGAACCTGTTTACTCAGGAATACAACTAACATCACTTTAGAGATGATGCAACTGAAAATAACAGGCTAAGTGACTTACTCAAAGCTACACAGCAACAGATTGTTTTGAATTAATGATTATCTTGCATGTGCCCATTGCTTTCAGATTTATCTTGCATTATCTTATCCAGCATACGCAGATAATGAGTGCCAGAGCTGGAATTCCAACCTAAGTCTTCTAATTCTAGGTCCAGTCTGCTTCTTACCGCAATACAGCCAAATCTTCCTAACTACATAGCTTCTTGATTATCAGGCAGGAAAATCCCTCTTCATGAGGCTGTATCAAAACTCAGCATGGGAGATGGCAGGAAATAGTATGTAACTGGGAGTAAGTAACTAGTGGCTTTGCAATAAGAAAATCCTGTCTGTGTAGAGCTATGGACAAAGTACTTACCTTGGTTTATTTGCCCATGATATTGTGGGAAATAATATTTAACTGTTATGAAGACTAAATGAATCGACATATATAAAATGTTGGCTGAATATGCAACATGTAGGAAGTACAAAAAAAAAAGAAAAGACGCCTCCTCCACTGTTCCATGACTGTCTAAAACAGAATCATATTTCTGCTCTATCTTACCTGTGTTCTTTCCCTAGCACCATTCAGGAAGTCCGGACAACATAGGAAACAACTGCCAAGAAGAAATAAGCAAAAACAAAAAGAAAAAGAGAGTAGATATGATGGAGCAGAGGGAACAGTGGGCTTTCACAGACAACCAACACAACAAAACAAATAACCCTTGTCACAGGGCAGTGCTGTGGTTCATGAGGAAGCAGCTGGGAGCTTCCCAATATCCTGTGCCACTAATGAGGACATCGGCATTTCAGCACTCTTTATTTGTACCACTGCAGTGACAAGATACATTGCTTCACTCTCCTTGGTCCTGACTTTGTCAGAAACTTCTGCCCTTTCACAACACCCTCCATAGGCTCCAGAAAGATGCTATGACACAGAAGGGAGATTTGGAGCTCAGTGGACTGGTTGATCATCACTGCTAAGTTTTGGTTTGTCAAGAAGACGTCTGGGCTCTGACCACACAAGCAAGAGGATATCCTGTCTCCTAGCCACCAGCAGAGCTGGGGCTTCTCAGTCATCTGAAGCCTCAGCAGAGAAAATATCAGGAAAGACATAGCCCAAACATTCGACAGGTATCAGGTTGGCTTTCTTTATTAACATCCAAATAATTTATTACAAATGAGAGATTTTACTAAAACGGGAAAGGGGACAAATTAAGATAACAAGGATTGGGCATTAACTGAAAATATTGCTGATAAGTTATTACAAATGATTATTAACTACAAGTCAGAGAATCATTAGACAGGACCCTGCCTCTGAAGGTCAACTGCTTATGAACATAAGATGATACTTTGACACAGCCAGACTAATAATAAGCATGTAATGAATAATTATCAAATGCAAAAGAATAGTGCAGATAATAAAATAAAAGTTCCTAAAGGTTCAACTCCAGCAAATACACTCTTGGGTATAACTCAACAGGCAGAAAATAGTAAAAATCAAAATATAATTAATGTCCATGAGTAAGTATTCCATAAAACTGACTTAAATCCTTAGATACCTACCCATTCAAATTCATTGGCAATGTTTTAAACACATATGCTTTTCTACTGTAAACCCAAAGATATCTGAAACAGGTCTCAATCAATTTAGAAAGTTTATTTTGCCAAGGTTAAGGACATGCTCATAACACAGCCTCAGGAGGTTCTGATAACATGTGCCCAAAGTGGCTGGGCTAGAGTTTGCTTTCACTCATTTTAGGGAGACATGAGATATCAATTAATATGTGTAAGATGTGCTTTGGTTCAGTCTGGTAGGGCAGGACAACTTGAAGTATGGGGCTTCCAGGTCATAAGTAGATAAGAGACACAAAGTTGCATTCTTTTGAGTTCTTGATCAGCCCTCCACTGAATACACAATTTAGTCTGGCTCAGTGAATCTGCATTTTACATAAACAATAGGGCAGAGGAAACAATTAAATATGGATTTGTCTCAGGTGAGCCTTAGAGGGATGACTTTGAGTTCTGTCTGTACTTTGTTCACAAGGAGTTTCTTTGTGGGTAAATCACGAGGGAGGCAAGTAGCTCTTTATCTTTGTAGCTATCTTATTTAGGAATAAAATGGGGGGCCAGTTTGCTTAACATTATTCCAAGCCTGTCTTTTCCCTTGGCTTAGTGATTTTTCTGTCCCAAGATTTATTTTCCTTTCACACTACCACGTGAAACAGAACCTACTAGACCTACTTCAGGCCTGACTGACCGCAACTAAGTAAAAGATCAAGATAACCTTGTGACTTATTTAGATGGACAGGGTCCAGCCTGCTGTGTGGATATCTGTTTGTTCTTTCTCCAGCTCCCTCACAGATGTGCTTCTCCCACAAGTCCTCTTCCTCTGCCATTGTGCATATTGTCTTATGTAATATGAAGTTGAACTCAAGATCTCACAGATAACTCACGTTATCTGAAACTAGGTAACTCTTATGGCCAAGGTCAGGGAATATAGATCTTGAGGAGGGAAAAAGACTTTAAAGAAGGGATCTAGGAATTCCAAGGGGGTTCCAATGCAGGAAGAAGCAAGTCCCCAAATTGGGGGTTAGCCCAGATGGGTTCCTGGCTTCACTGAAGAAAGAATTCAAGTGTGAGCCAATGTTGTTAGACAGCAATTTTTTATTGACTGGTATAGCTCATAGGCAGTGTGCCCAGAGTCGACAGCCTATGGGCTTTTGGCAGTTGTATAATATACCTCTTTCACTTACATGCAAATTAAAGGGTGAGTTAATGCAAACTGAAGGGCAGGTTGTTTAGAACTTCCGAGGAAAGAGGTGGTAACTTCCTGGTTGTTTCCACATTTATAAACTGTCATGGCACTCATGAGAGTGTCTCATGCTAATGAGCAATGAGGGTAGCCAGGGTAGTTTTTGTTGCCATCTGCTGATTCCTGCCAGTTTCTTTACTTTATCCTATCGGGACTGGGAAATAAGTCCTGTAGGTCTCCTTCTCAGTTCTTCACACTCACAAAATATGGACCTTGGGGAAGGCCCAAATACAAATACAAGTTGTCACTAGACTTATAAGGGCAGCATGTTACATCAGTGACCTAAGCATGCACTAACAAAGCCTGGCCGCAGAGACAGAAAGCTATGTCTAGGAAGAGATGATGAAACTAGATGATGTGTAAGGCCAGAGTGCTGTCTGCTTGAATCACCGTTCAGAGGAACTGTCCACACTGCTCATCTGAGACCCTGGTCTTCCCTATCTCCCTTAAGTGTCTCCCACTACAGGATGCCATATTGTTTTAGACTTTTGTGATGCCTGCCTGCTCCCTCCATGCATATAACATAAATCCTGCTTGTGGGGGTGACCAGTTCTGACATTGGGTCATCTGGGGAGGTCAGGTTCTCCCAGAAGCAGACTCAGAGCCAAGGGGTTAAGTAGAAGTGATTTATTAAGAAGCATCCCCAGAAAAAAAGCACTTAAGAAGCAAGGGGATCAGAATAATAAAGGGAAAGAAGCTACACATGTCTCAGCCTCAGCCTCATCCCCTTCCCCTGGAGAGCTCTGGGATATAAATCATACCTCAGAGTTTTTCCTGACTTGAGATGAAGAAGCCAGGCTTTAGTCCTCCCACAGCAGCTAGCCATTGGCCTTTATGGCCTGGGTTTCAGGGTTGGGGTGGTAACATGAAGCCTCAGGTACTTCCTGCTCTCCAGAGAATCAACATGTTTCTACTACCGTGGAGTGACTCTGTCACAGTTGCAGATGCCCGCTATTAGCAGCAAAGCCTCACCGAAGCTGGAAGGCAGTTTAAGAGATAAGCTAAAAGGGATCCAAGGTGATGTGAGCGGCCAAAAAAAGTGTCCTCTACATCATTCAACAGCATCCCTTCAGGAGCAAGTATTCATTAAAATCATTGAGTTGTAGTTGAAAAATTAGCAAATGTTATGGCATATAAATTATACTCTAATTAGGGAGAAATAGAGACCCAAAGAGGGAGGAAGAACAACTGGATACAGAGTATGGGCTACTCTTTGGAGAATGTTACCATGAATGAAAAAAGGGGTGGAGAAATGAGTGGTATCTTAAGGGGAGAGTGGGCTTAAGTGACAGCCTTTCTGTAGATGGAAGAAATATTGCCATTTTTTATGCTGCTTTAAATTAGGCAGTAGAGAGAGAAAAGTTTACAATGCCAGAAGTAGGGGGAGGATTGCTGGAATAACATTCTAAAATGGCAACTATTCATCAAGCCCATGACAGATGCTTTACTATAAATGCTATTTCGTGCTTTTCCTAATTACTCCTTTCCTATGAAATATGTTACTTTACATCCCCAATTACCAGATAAGAAAATTGAAGTTCAGAGAGGTGAAGCACATTACCTAAGAACACATGAAAGTGAGTATAAGAGCTAGACTTTAAATTTATCTTCAACTCCAAAGACGTTCTTTCTCTCCCTCTACTCCAGCACACCTAGCTTGTTTACAGACTTGAATCTTCCACAGACTAAGCCTACTGCTATACTATGAAAGGCAGAACATGACTCAATCTTATAAAATCAATAACTTGCGCTTTTTTCAAGGCACTTGGTCAGCAAGTAATACACAAATCCCAACATGGAGTTAGGGGCCATATGCCAAAGAATGTAGTCAGCTTCTAGAACATTAAAAAAAAAAAAAAAAAAAAAAAAAAAAAAAAAAAAAAAAAAAAAAAAAAAAAAAAAAAAAAAGCAAGCAAATAGATTCTCTCCTAGAGACTCCAAAAAGGAATGAAGCCCTGCCAACACTATTGTTTTAGCCTAGTGAGACCCATTTTGAACTTCTGACTTACAGAACTATAAAATGGATTTTTAAAATTGCTTTAAACCACTAAATTTGTATCAATTTATTACAGCAGCAAGAGGAAACTAGTACACTTGGCATTGAACAAAGTCACCGTTGAAGGCCACAGGAGCCACTGAGACCTCTGAGAAGCACACGTTTCCCAGGATTAAGCACCCAGTGTAGGTGTGCTGGGGCTTTGATCCACTGCTTCCAATCCCTCATTGCTTGAGTATTACCTCCTTCTAACCAAGTAGGCTGCAAGACTTTGGAGAATGCTCTGAAATGGAAGGCAGAAAGACATGACATGCATGCTGATGAGAATTTGACCTTGAACAGGACTGTCATCCACAGCTATGACTGAAATTGGAGGCAGGTCAAGAGTGCATGATGCAAGGCACCAAAAAAATTTGCTATAGTTAATGAATTCTAGAAAATAAAAATTATAAGCCTACCAAAAGACAAAAGGGCAAAGATATGGATAGGCATTATATTAAATAACAATTAACAATAGGCACATGGAAAAATGATAGGACTTACAAGTAATGGAAGAAGCATAAATGAAACAAGGACTACCTCTTTTTATCAAATTGATACTTCTGTATTTGTGAAGTGAGTATAAATTATATCATTCTCCAGGAGTCATTTTTTACTTATACTTTAAAATAATTGAAAATGAATTTTCCCTGATTCATCATTCCCAGTTCTAATCATTCAGCCAAAGCAAGTTAATGATATATTTAATAATTTAAACACCCTAAAATAGAGGATTGCTTAAATAAATCTTAGTATAAACATAAAAGGAGATGTTAGCCATTAACATACAGTAACTATTTTTAGATATGAAAGTATATTCATGACATACTATTAAGTGAAAAAATCTATGTTAAAAATAGTAGGCACCCATGGAGTGATTCAGTTGTCTATTAAAATATTTTATATCTGAAACTATACATTTAAAATTTTAAGAAGTAATTATCTTTGAGATTTGTTTCACTTGTAAGCATTTTCTACAGAGTATGCATTTCCTTTGTAATACAATTCAAAATAAGATTCTAAAAAAGGAACCCCATATAAAAATATTTGTAGTATGTTTTATACAATGATTTTAAGGTACTAGGTAATAAAACCTATAGATACTAAACACTTGATAATCTCACATGATGTGTCCCTGAGATACTGGGGAATTCTCAATTTATGAATAACATCCAAGTCATTTATTTTTTCTCTTAAAATACAATAGAGTATTATAGATACAAATTAAGTGACTCTTTCAGATCCTCAATAATTCTATGAAATTTTAAAATTATTTTATAAAATTAGTAAAATGTACACTAAGACAAACCATATTGCATCATTGATCTACTAATCATTCAACATAAATGTTTATAATCAGGAAACTCAAGCACTCACAGCTTCAGCATACAGTAGGATGAATTCAGTTCTCCCTATTGTAGATATGAAAAAGAGGAAGGGGTAGCTCAGTTCAAACGAAATGTGGATGGTGGGTGGTCACTAGGCTGTCTTCTTAACTTAGAGTATAAGATAAACCATCCTTTCCATAGGATGATTAAAATCTATGCAAAAAGATAAAGTCTTACCACAGTGTTCATTGGTTTAGTCACTCTAAACAAAAAAATTTATTGTTGACATTAGGTCCTAAACAAAAACACCCACCATACACAGCTACAGATAATCCCTACTGATGGGTCCTGACTGTATAAAACCAAGAGCAATGCTAAATGTCACTTTAGCCAACAAATTTCTGTTTTGATGTACCTCATGTTTCACATGGACTTTATAATAACCTTTTCTTGAATATTTAAAGGGTTTATTTGAGAGGTCAACTATGATACCCAAAAAGGAAGAAGGGTCCTTGCAAACCAGTGAGTTAAAAGTTTTAATATTCCCACTACATTACCAAGACTGGTTGCTCTATCCCACCCCTTTGGTGCATTTACCTGTTCAGATATGATTTATGTTGCCAGTGCTACCCAGAACATGTAGAAAGCAGTGTTGATCTAGCCTGGGACAGTCTGAGCTTCTTTTCTGCTGCCACTCTACCCACTAAGCATCTTCAGGCCTCTGCTTTTGGTCTGCACCAACTTGCATCATTGCTTCCCATGATAACTTCCAGAATGCCCAATGAAGACAACATTTGTTAAAGCTGAAAATGTCTCCAAAATATGTATTTTCCACCATCTAAAGAAAAACTTCACTTTGCTTACCATAAGTTTAACTGATTCTAGCCTCAAGAAAAGAGGAAGCATTGGTCATTAAATTGTATTGGTTTGGTGCTTATGTTTGGGCCCACTCTGCTGAATCCACTATAATCGTATTAAAGCTGTTCATATCATGTTTCCAGACTGCAGAATTCTGTTTATTTAACCCCTCCAAATAGAATAGTAGCATCTATTGATTATCTCAATAGATGCAGAAAAAAACAATATTCAGTAAAATTCAACATTCTTTCATGATAAAAACCCTCAGCAAACAAGGCACTGAAAGAATACACCTCAAATAATAAGAACCATGTATGACAAACCCACAGCCAACATCATATTGAAAGGGGAAAAGTTGAAAGCATTCCCCCTAAGAACTGGAACAAAACAAGGGATGTCCACTCTCACCACTCCTATGAAACATAGTAGTGGAAGTCCTAGCCAGAGACATCAAGCAAAAGAAAGAAATAAAGTCTTCCAGAAAGGAAAAGAGGAAGTCAAATGATCTTTGCTCAGTGATGACATGATCCTATGCCTAGAAAATCCTAAAGATTCTCACAAAAGATGGCTACCCTGATAAATGACTTTAATGAAGTTTCAAGATACAAAATCAGTGCAAAAAACAAGTTGCATTTTTATACACAAACAACTACAGCTGAGAACCAAATCAAGAACTCAATCCCCTCCCAAAAAAATTCCTAGGAATATATCTAACTGAAAGACCTCTATAAGAAGAACCACAAAACATTGATGACAGAAATTGTAAGTGATACAAACAAGTGAAAAAAAATCCTATGCTTATAGATAGAAAGAATCAATACATTAAAATGACTAGACTGCCCAAAGCAATCTAAGATTCATGCAATTCCTATCAAATTAGCAATATTATTTTTCACAGAATTAGAAAATGCTATTCTAAAATTCATATGGCACCAAAACAGAACCTGAATAGCCAAAGCAATTAATATGGTTTGGCTGTGTCTGCACCAAAATCTCATCTTGAAATGCCCATAATGCCCACGTGTTGTGGGAAGGACCCAGTGGGAGGTAATTGAATCACGGGGGCACTTTCCTCCATGCTGTTCTTGTGATAGTGAATGAGTTCTCACCAGATCTGATGGTTTTATAAGTGTCCCGCATTTCCCCTGTTGGTACTCATCCTCTCTTCTGCTGCCCTGTGAAGAGGCACCTTCCACCATGATTATAACTTTCCTAAGGCCTCCCCAGCCACACAGAACTCTGAGTCAATTAAACCTCTGTTCTTTGTAAATTATCCAGTATCAGGTATTTCTTTATAGAAATATGAGAACAGACTAATACAGCAATCTTAAACAAAAAGAATAAAGCCAAAGACATCATATTGCTCAATTTCAAACTATACGGCAAGGCTATAGTAACCAAAACAGCATAGTACTGGTACAAAAATGGACATACAGATCAATGGAACAGAATAGAGAACTGAGAAACAAAGCTGTACATCTAAAACCAACTGGTCTTCAACAATGTCTACACAAATAGACCAAGGGGAAAAGACACCTTATTCAATAAATGTTGCTGGGAAAACTGACTGACCATATGCCTAAGAATGAAACTGGGCCCCTAGCTACCTCTAACCATACACAAAAATTGACTCAAGATGGATTAAAGACTTAAAAGTAAGACCTCAAACTATAAAAATTCTAGAAGAAAATCTAGGAAAAACTCTTCTGGACATTGGCCTAGGCAAATAATTTATGTAAGGCCTCAAAAGCAAATGCAAGAAAAACCAAAATAGACAAATGGGATTTAATTAAAGAGCTGGTACACAACAAAAGAATCAATAAACAGACAACCTATATAATGGAAGAAAATATTCACAAACTATACATCTGACAAAGCACCCATATCCAGAATCTGTAAGAAACTTAAACAAATAAGCAAAAACCAAATAACCCCACGAAAAAGTGGGCAAAAGACATGAACAGACACTTCTCAAAAGAAGACATACAAACACCAACAAACATATGAAAAAGGGCTCATAATACTAATCATCAGAGAAATTGAAATTAAAACCACAGTGAGATACCACCTCACACCAGTCAGAATGGCTATTAGCAAAAAGTCAAAAACACAACAGATGTTGGCAAGGATGCATGTAAAAAGAAACACTTATACACTGTGGATGGGAATGTAAACTATTTATAGTTCAACCCCTACAGAAAATAGCATGGAAGTTTCTTAAAGAACTTAGAATAGAACAACTATTCAACCCAGCAATCCCCCTTTGGGTATCTACCTAAAGGAAAAGAAATAACTGCCATCAAAAAGACTCCTGCACTCATATGTTTATTGCAGAACTATTCACAACAGCAGAGACATGGTATCAACCTAGGTGCCCATCAACAGTGAATTAGGCAAAGAATATGTGGTATATATACACCGTAGAATACTGCACATCCATAAAAATGAAGGAAATCATATCTTTTGCAGCAACATGGATGGAGCTGGAGGCCATTATCCTAAGTGAAATAATCCAGATACAGAAGATCAAATACTGCATGTTCTCATTTATAAGTGGGAGCTAAACAATGGATACATATGGACATAAAGATGGGAATAATAAACACTGGAGATTCCAAAAGTGGGGAGGGAGAGAGTGGAGGGAGGGTTGAAAAACTATCTATCTATTGGGTACTGTGTTCACTATTTGGGTGATGGGTTCACCAGAAACCCAAACCCCAGCATCACATAATACACCCAGGTAACAAACCTGCAAAATCTGCACATGTACTCTCTGAGTCTATAATAAAAAATAAAGTGCCTAACATTTTTATGGGGATTAAATGATGTAATACATGTATAATATTAGAAAGTGTCTAGGATTTAACAAATGTTAACTGCTATCACAATTACAGAGCTCCAAACCATCTTTTAAGGCCTGGCTCATATTGTACCTACTGTATCTATTGTACTCAAGCTGAGTATATATAATAAATACTTGAAGAATCTGTTTAAAAGGCAGATTTCCATTCCCTGTCCCAGAGACTAATTGAGTAGTCCTGGATGAGAATGCCAGGAATCCATTGTATAAGGTGTTGCCATGTATTCATGCTACCATGTATAAAGTATTCCTGTGCAAGTAGCCTACAGGCCTCACTTTGAAAGCCACTCTAATTACCCCTTGTCCACCTATCAGCTTTGCTATTCTGAATTCACATAGCAGTTACAAATTGGCACTTATTATCCTGTTCTCTGTTTAAGTTTTATTATTAAGATTACAAATTACTCATAGTCAGAGATTATATTTTCTTCAGTTTGGTATCCTCCAAAGCCAAGAGTATGGTACCTTTTTTACACCAATATAGGATATAAATTAGTTTTTTGATGATTGATCATTGAATCTTCCAGCCTCTAATGCCAAATCCAGGTCTTCTAATTGAATTTAGTTTTAAACAACCAGCAACAGACTCTGCTCTTCAACATGGTCTCAGGACTTTACCTGAAGTGATCTAAAAATACAGTTATTCAACATGCTACATGTACGTTTTGATTCCCATAAGAACATCTTGACTTATAGTTTGTGTTATGCTTCAAATATTTTACAAACAATTTATTAAGGCCTTGAGCAGTAATACAGCACTCTCAAAATCATTTAGATAAGTTTGGTATACTCCAAAGAAACAATAACTTGAACATAACCTTGGATAAACATGGTTATAATAACCCAAGTACCATATTCTTTTATATTATATTGAGTTAATAATATAAAGTCCTGGACTCTTCATAATGGGGAAAAGAAAATATGTTGAAATTTTTCCAAACCCATTTGCAAACACAAATCATTTGATTAAGTTCAGACTAGCTCAGCAGCCGCACAATAGAATCATGTGTAACTTTATAAAAATCCTGATGCCCAGATTATATCTTAGACCATTGAAATTAGAATCTCTAAGGGTTTGACTGAGGTATCAGTGTCTGTAAAACTTCTCAGATGAGTGTAATGTATAGCAAGATTGAAGACCACTGGGCTGGCTTCATAAGAATCTAACAAGCATAGTAAGCACTAAGCTTACCAAGCACTTAGTAATCACGTAGTAAGAGATATTTTTTAAAATAGAGATATTTGTAAATGCTTTTTTCAATTCTGATCTACAGTGAGCTGTAAAAGTCATCCATCTAATCACAGTCTCCATTTTGTAAATTAGAATTAGGGACAAAGAGAGATTGTTTCAAGTCTTGTTAGTGAGAAAGTGTGCCAAGAGATACTATTTCCTGATGTTCATCACCACGACATCTAGTGTAAATGACATATGTGGTTCTTTCCTAATAGTAAGTTTGGACAATCAGAACTCAAATTTACTGGAGTATTGAAGCAGAGGAGGAAAGATCTTCAAGGAATCAAAAAGAGTAAATAAGTAACCTGACACTAAGCAAACTCAACAGTGTTACCCAAGCTTCATTGAATAAATATACTTAAAGTACTGATATGATTTGGATCTGTGTCCCTACCCAAATCTCTTGTTGAAATGTAATCTGCAGTGCTGGAAGTGGGGTCTGGTGGGAGGTGCTTGGATCATGGGAGCAGTTTCTCATGTTTTAACATCATTCCCCTCATGTTGTTCTCATGGTAGAGTTCTCACAAGATCTGGTTGTTTAAAAGCATGTGTGTAGTGCCTGCCCCTCCTCTTTCTGTTCTTTCTGCTCTTGTCATGTGAAGTACTGACTCCTGCTTTGCCTTCTTCCATCATGATTATAAGTTTCCTGAGGCCTCCCCAGAAGGCGAGCTGAAGCTGCCATGCTTCCTGTACAGCCTGTGAAATCATGAGCCAATTAAGCCTCTTTTCCTTATAAATTACTCAGTCCCAGGTATTTCTTTGGAGCAGTGCAAAAACAGACTAATACGAGCACCAAGAACTGTACCTGGCATATACAAAGAGCTACATATTTGTTACATGGAATAAATACGTGGAGACTGTCCCTACCTGAATGTGCACTTCTCTAGGGAGAATACCTGACAAGGTCCATCACTCCAAGGACCTTACTCTAGTTATGCTTTAAACAATACATTTTTCAACTTGAAATTCACATTTTAAAGTATATACCACACTCAAAGTGTACATAATTGAAATCATAATTTCAAGCAGGGGTCAGCACACCACTGCCCAGGGACCAAATTCAGCCCAACCTGTATTTTTGTAAATAAAATTGTATTTGATCACAGTCACATCCATTCATTTACGTATTGTTTGCTTCCACACTACAAGCAAAGGTAAGTAATTGAGAAACGGGTTACATGGCCTACAAAGCCTAAAATGTTTACTATCTGCCTCTTTACAGGCCTAGTTTGTCCACCTTGGATCTCGATAATTCCATTTAATAAAAGAAAGTCTTTTCTTCTGTTGTCAAGACAACAAGAACTAAAGTATTTGTATTTAGCCTCATTTTTTTTTACCCTTCCCATAATTACCCACCTCATTCTGGAGTTTTGTACTTGTAAAGTCAGATATAACCTAACATAAGAATAACTTAAGATATGCTACCATAGGAGCGAATTATAATGGCAAAAATCACAGACTGTTAAATTTCTTATGAGACTCATGAGCAAACTATGACATATCCAATGGTTAAAATTTGTGAAATCACTAAAAACAATATTTCCTTAAGGTTAAAATAACATGAGAATATCCTTATATTACACTGTCAAATGAAAAAGTCAGGACTCAAAACTTATAAAGTATAATTACAACTACATAAAACAAACAAACTACACATTTTCACAGGAAATCTCTCAAGAAAAGCATTCAAATGTGCTAGCTTTGAGTGATAGACAATCAACTTTTATCTCTACTTTTTATGTGGTAAACTCTATAATAAGCAGGCATTAGTTTTGTAATAAAAATAACCTTGATTTTTAAAATATGGAATATGTGGAATATGAATTCTGTTTGTATTTAAGTCTGAGACTGACAATTTCTCACACATGTGTTAGATGTGGCACGTGATATTTGAGTGTCTCACAAAGAAAAGCAGTATTACTAAAATGTGTTATGCATGTACAACTCTTTGATGTTTACAAAGGTTTTTCAGAAACAATATCTTATTCAGTTCTCACTACTTCAAAAAAAATTAGAAAGCAGCAACTGACAAAACTAGAACACCAACTCAGACCTTCTGGCAAAAGTAGAGCACTCGAAAATTAATCACACTTATTCTATTGGTACTAACTTGTACCCTCCTCCCTCAACACCAAGTAACACCTACAGTTTAGTTGATGAGTATTTTTCTATTTTTTTTTATGAAATCCCAGGAATTCACAATATGATGCGGAGGGTGTTTGGAGTCATTTATGTCCTGTTTGCTCATAGTTCTGTAATAATGCAAGCTGTATTAAAACCCCCAAAATATGTGTATAACAGCTTCCCCAGTCACAGTATAACCCTGCAAAGGCCCAGTATCAGTGGAAATCACAGTTAAGGCAAGTTGGTGTAGATCTAAAAGGAAGAAGTCGAGGCAAAATTAATGTAAGTAGAGAGTTTATTTGGGCCTAGCTTGAGGATTGCAACGTGGATATATAGATTCAAGTTTCCCTGAATATACACTGCAATTAGTAACAATTACAAGTGGACTTTTAAAGGGAAAGAGGAGGCAGTTCCTAAGTTGTTCACCAATAATTCACATTAATATAACAAACTACTGATCGACTATACATTGTTAAGCTAGAGGGTGTGAGTTAAAATGTCTAATGTGGCATTATTAGGTTAATTTATAACCACTTGTGGATAAAGAAAATGTGGTGTATATATATATATATGACACCATGGAATACTAATCAGCCATAAAAAGAATGAAAGGATGGCATTTGCAGCAATCTGGATGGAGTTGGAGACCATTATTCTAAGTGAAGTAACTCAGGAATGGAAAACCAAATATCATATATTCTCACTTATAAGTGGAAGCTAAGCTATGAGAACACAAAGGCATAAGAATGATATAAGGAACTTTGGGAACTCAGGGGTGGGAGAGAGGTGACAGCCTAAAGACTACACAGTAGTAGTAGTACAGTGTAAACTGCTCAGATGATGGGGGTACCAAAATCTTAGAAATCGCCACTAAAGGACGTATCCATGTAACCAAAAAACCACCTGTTTCCCAAAAACTATTAAAACACAAATTTTAAAAATTTAAATTTATAACCACTTGTGGCAATAGCAAGCAGTTTCCAGAGATGGTTCTACAGCTTAAAAGCAAGGGAGTAGGACATGATTGCTACCTCATTTTAAATCCTCTCTAGGCCTGGTGACTTAAAAGGACTGATATTCCTCAGAAAAAAATGATTTTCTCACATCACCAGACAAGTTGAACTCTCTCAGTACCCAAACATCTTGACTGTCGTCCTATGGTCCAGCAGGGCTTAATGGGCCATTGATGCTTCAGAGGAGCAGACAAGGACCCACACACTAGTCTAGAGATGTCTAAGCACTTGGTACCATAGGCAATGCTATATCTTAAGAACTATTCGTTTGGTGCAAAAGTAATTGTGATTTTTGCATTTGAATGTAAGGGCAAAAACTGCAATTACTTTTGCACCAATCTAACAGAACCAGCCCTTGAAAGGATTTTTAAGAGATTAGTTTGGCTTTTCCAGACCTCCAGTTTTTAGGCCCAGGTCCCTCTCTCATCCCCCTGCCACATCCTTGGCCCCCATTCTCTATCATCCCTGATGACGGCCAGTTACTGTTCCATCCCCTCTTCTCAAAGGGCCTCACCCTCAGTGGCTAAGTGAATTCCCTACTAACATATTAATCAAAAAGAGCTCTCTGTTACACGTAAAAAGGATCTGCGTTTTAATAAGGGGCTACTATAGAGCATATAAACAAATTTCCAAATTATAATCTTATTCTAGCTCTCACCTTTCCAGCTCAAAATTAATCTTTATCTATTCATTCTTGTTTCCTTCGTGCCTCACCTACTCCATTCTTACAACCAGGACTCTATAACACCTCTTCAAACATTTTGTTCTTCAATTAACCTTATCCTATTGATTCCTCCATTTGTTCCTCAAGGCATCCTTCTCTTCCAGCTAAAAAACAAACTCATGGTACCACGATACTCAAGATTTCCACAAGCTGGACCCAACCTGTATCGAACCTGGCAAGTTCCCTACCTCCCTTGGTTTTGAAGGAAATAAAAATATTTCACCTCAGAATATTCTCATCTGACCTATTTTGAGGTGGTTGTTCAAAGGGCCTACAAACAGAATTAGCCCTGCAAAGCTACTTTTGTGGGGAAGATTTTTACTGATGAGAAAATTTGCATTAATGCAGCCAGGTTTTCTCTGAGGCCTTCCCTTGTCCAGATCTAAGAAAGATTAACTGAGAGTCTGACACCTTTAAAGGTCTGAAAGAAACATTTACCATGTCTTCTCTCTGAGGGCTGCTTTCCGTGAAGTTTCATCTATGTAACAAGACCACCTTTGCTAGCCAGACCCCCTCTTCTTCCCTTCCTATATAACCTGTCTTGCCATCAAAACCTGTTTTACCATGATCCAAGCCCGCATTCTTTCTGTAACCTCAAGATGGTGTATAAGCTCTGAACCCCACTGGGAGTTTGGGATAATCACTCTGTGGTTCTCCTCCATGTGCACGTTAATAAATTTGTATGCCTTTTCTTCAATTAATCTGCCTTTTGTCAGTTGATTTTTTAGCAAACTTTCAGAGGGCAAAAGGGAGGTCTTCACTTTGCCCCTACAATTTCTACCTCCATACAAAACCATTTCCTGCTCATGGAATATGCCTGATTCTGCCACATCCATGTGCCTTTGCCTTGGTGGTATCCTCCAAGAAAATTTACAAGGACAACCTGGCCTTCTCAAAAGAGCCTTTCTATTTCCCCCAAGCAGAGGGAGCTGATCTTCCTCTACACTACCATTGTCTTCTTCATATAACTCTATTACATAACTAATTGCATTCTATTATAATTGGTAATTTATGTTTCTACAGTCCTTATTTCAGTTATTCTAAGAAGCAAAATGGGAGAGAATTTCTAGTTAAGCCACTGAGTCTTCTGGAAAATTGCATCACAACAGTTTCCTTGTTGTAAAATCACAATGACTACAAGAGAAGTCAATTACATGATAAATATTCTCTTTCCTTTTGAATTAAAATCAAACAAGCATGAATTTTGTATAACCAACTACAAAATTTAAGTGCTGTAATTAAACAAATATTACAACTAAATTAACTTGGACTACGCAGAATACTTCCTGGAAGGTGGTTAATGAGGTGTTAATATTGCTAGCAGGTCACGTAAAAAAAATGGGGCTCAGGAGTCTAAAAATATTATAATGTATCATATTTCAGGTTTATCTGCACCCAATCTATGAAAGGAAAATATTGATATAATTTTAAATTATAAATATAGCTGTATTTCTAAATTAATCATATAATTAATAAATAAATTTTCTGGAATTATAAAAGTGGAAAAATTTTTTAGACAGAAATTCACTTTTTTTCCTCTGAACACTCTTAGAAATACTTACTGAAAAGGAAAGAGAGAATTTCCTTTTTTCTTATTACACAGGCTACTATAATTTTACCTGTACTGAAAATTAATTCTTACAGAATAAACAAGTTTTTAAAAAAATAGTACCTGACTCCAACTGAGCAGGAGAGAGTGAGAGAGTGACTTGGGGAACCACATGGGTCAAGAAGAGCCCTGCCTGATGAATCTTTGTCTCCCTTTTTGCTGACCTGTTTAGCCCATCTTTAACTTTCCTTCATATTTTCCTGAAATTGCACTACTCAGATTTTAACTGGGGTTAATATAAGTAAAGGCTGTTTGGAGTTTTGGGGGATAAGAGAGGTAGGTATTACTCATGTATATATCCGTGGCAGAGTAGGAAATGAACCTAACAATAAAAACAAATTCATATTGAGATAGTTAAGAAGCTCTTAATTCTCCAAATTAGAGGATTAATTCTCTTAAATCAGCAACTTTGTTGAATACAGCTTGACACAGCTATATTAAATTGGCTTGAAAGTTATTGAGGAAAGAAAGTTGTATTCTTGAAGAGAGAGGAGATCAAGTTGGAAAACTGAAGTGGGCAACTTCAGTGGGAAACTTTGGCAAACAGAGTTGTTCTTAACTCAACAGCATTTTTTATTTCTTACTCCCCTTATGTAGTCTCCTCTCTCTCTCTCATTTTGGTATTTTGTAGCTGTATAATATCTTGACCATTAGAGGTGCAAAAACCTGGAAATACTTCACTATGACAAATTTTGGACTGGCAGTGTGTATTCCAATGTGATCAGGATTTTTATGCCATTTATAACATAATATATAATATATAAACCATAAATGCAATTTTAAAGAAAGAAAGTAAAACTTATTTCAATGGGAATCAAAGCTACTTAGGCTTGGCTTAGTGCCATGGTAAGCAAAATTCTAAGATGCTTTCATGCTCTCCATCCTCTAGTGCAGGTCCCTGTATAACCCCCTCTTTAAATGCAAGTAGGACCTGTGACTTGCTTCTACCTAATAAATATGGCAAATGTGGTAGGATATTGCACCCATGATTTATTTATGCTGTGTAAGAATGTCCTAACAAACTGGAGAGAGACATTCTCCTGCTGACCCTGAAAAAGCAAACAACCATGCTGTGAACTGCATATGGAGAGAATCATGTGGCAGTGAACAGCCAAAACCTTTAAGACCTGAGGGTAGCCAACAGCCAATAAGGAGCCAGGCTCTCAGTCACACAGCCTCAAGGAAATGGATTCTGTAAAGGTACTGAGTGAACTTGAAAGCAGATTCTTCTCCAGTCAAACCTCCAGATAAGAACACAGCCCAGTTAGTATTGAAGACCCTAATTAGAAGACTCAGCTCTGTCCAGACTCCTGCCTCATGCACATTGCAACATAATAAATATGTATGATTTTAAGCCACTAATTTTGTGGTAATATGTGATATGGCATAGAAAACTGATGCAAGTATCTTTCTTCAAATTGGATCCTTCTATATACATAAAAGGGGCATAGTTATGAGATTCACATGCTCAAATACGCTATACTAGCTGCTGGCAATGCTCCTGGTCACCAGATAAATCCTCATAGGCCTGTTTGGTTTTTTTTCTTTATTTAATTTATTTATCTGTTTTTCTTTTTTTAAATTCTTTTTTTGATGTTTTAATACAACTCATACAGCTTGGGCTTTGTGATTTTAATAAAAGAAATATAATTAAAAGATTTCCTTTGATGAGTTCATCCCAGTTTTTACGTCCCCCCTCGCTTTATACATGTGCATAGGTCTATTTCTTCCACTCTGTTATCTTTGATTTTAAAATGTGAAGTTTCCAAGAACTTCAATGACTTGCTTAGCTATTTTCAGTGCAGTAGGTGAGGAATAAAACAGAGTTCAGGGTAACCTTCACAATTCCTTCTCATACTTATAATCTCTCCTCCTACACTGGTGTTAATTCTGAAAATAATGACAGTCATAAGCACAGGTGTAATATTTATCAAAATGCTCTCCTATCTTTTTCTGTCTCTTCAGATGCTCACAACCACACTTGAAATAGGTAGAGCAACAGTATTTGCTTATGTGGCGTTTTTTATTTGAAATAGATAAAGCAGCATTATTTGTTTGCTTGGGCATTATAATTTTGGCTCTCATTAAAGAAATATCTACAAGTATTTTCCACACAAATTATTATTTATTCAGGTGTTTGCATATTGAACCTTTTAATGTAAAAAGTTTTTGTATATTTTTATGTAAAAAAAAAGTAATGCCACTGTTTTTAATGTAAAAAGAGAGAAAACTGAAGAAGAAAGCTTAGATGACTATACCAAGGCATTATAGCAAGTTTGCAGCAGAGACAAGACTAAAATTCTGGATTCCTGATTCAAAATCCAATTTTCTTTTGCTGTTTCTATCTGAATTCATTAGCGAATTATTGTGAAGATAAAATGAGAAAGGATTTTGCAAAGAAGAGGAATCTTGGAAATTTAATATGAAATTAAACAAGTAGGAAACTGTTTCCGAAGCAAGAAAGATTTATATGATGGTTATGGTATGATTTGACCAAGCTGGAATAGTGTGTGACTATTACTGACATTTATATCTCCGCAGCTAATATAAATGTAAAGATCCTACTTATTTACCTATGCTCAGAAATTATGATGAGCAGAAGGAAAGTTTTTTTATGCCCCTGTTACATTTACTCAGCCCCAAAATATAGTAAAGTGGCAAGATGTGTGTTCTCTGATGATTCTAGAAACTAATTAGAAATGAAAATGAGTTCTCAGACTTAGGAGGCTAATAGCCTTGTCTATTTTGAAAAATGTAAAATTCCTGTGTGTTCCAACAGAGTTTTTTTTTTTTCCAATTCAGTCTAAGAAGCAACAGAATCATGCATCATTAGGCTGGACAAGGAGATGATAAACAACATTGTTATGGCTCTGTAGTTGCTAGGTTGCTAAAGGCTCCAAAGAGGTAACTCTCATTATTTGACATAGACAAGTTGCTAAATGAGTGTCAAGGCAATTGTTGATGCCTGAAGTGGTTGAAGCAACCTGCAGCATATTTGCCATTCCAAGAATGCTGTCTGTGTTCTCCAAGGATGCAGCCTTTTTCATTGTGCTTGCTGCTTTCAGTTTTTCCTTATTCAAGCACATCCAGGTCTTTTTCTTTCAATGCCATTTTCATCATACCATTTTCCTATCCATGCAAAGGCACAAAATGGTTACCAACTGCATAAAAATAAAAGTTTAAATTCCTAAATATGCCTTTCAAGTTATACTGAAATCTATTCACAATCATCTCTCTATTGTTATGATCTCAACTCTCCCAAAACAACCCAATAACCTGGACTAAGTTCCTCTGATCACAGCACATATAGTCACACTTTCACAACTTATCTGCCTCACAATTCCCATCACTCTTTCTATTACCATTCTTTTTTTTTAAGGCCCCTCCCATGAATTATTTTCTGACTTTCCCTGTCTATTGTGATTATCCCATTCTCTTAATTAGATAACACATATTCTCCAGAAGGCTACGGTAGATGCTCATGTTTTCATATTTTAATTCTCAAACTAGAGTATAAGCATCTTAAAAAAGAAACTTTGTTGTATACTTCTTTTGAAACTCCATACAATCTAACAGTGCATTTTACACAGTAGATCCTTGGAAATTCCTTATCTTAGCATCTAAATTGGGTGAAACTTAAAGAAACTCTTTCCTCAAAAGACATCTCTACTCATGCCAGGCATTCTGGCCTTTATTTGAAGCAGTTAAACATTATGCTGTTGGCAGATTTACTTTTCAAGAAATTCTTTCTTATTTGTACTAAGACAAAATCTGCTTTGCAGAACCTTCCAACCAAGTCTATGTTCTCTGAAGTGACACAAACCAACTCCAACTTATTTTAACTGATAGTACTGCATTTACTTGAAGGCAGATACTATGTCTTTCTCTTAACATGTTTTTGTTCCTAGTGAAACATTTCTCATTCTATGTACTGTTCTTCATGTAACATGATTTTCAGACAACCTGGTCATTCCTTTGGCCTTCTTCTGGACTCTAAGAATTTTATCAAAATTTCTCTTGAATATAATCATCAGATCAAAGCACAATACTCTAAATGTCATACCACCAATGCGTATTTGAATGGAATAGCTAGTTTTCTTAATCATGGCATTATATTGCTTGTAATAAACTCTAAGTTTATGTTAATATATTATATAATGTGATATTTTAATATCACTTATAATTTTGGCTCAAATTAAAGAAAGATCTACAAGTATTTTCCACACAAGTTACTATTTAGTCAGGTGTTTGCATCTTGAACTTATCAAATAAAATGTATTGCCCCAAAGAGATGATCACATAAACTGATTTTGTTCAAGCTGAAATTGACAGCTATCTCATTGCTAAAAGCTTCAAGCTAAAGTGAAAATATGTCAGGTGAAGTGGGACATCAGCTGGAGGTCCCATGTGGAGTTTCCACAGCTCAGAAATGTGGACTGCAAGAAGAAGGTTCAAGGGTTATATGGAAGAATGTGCTCTACTCCACCAGATAAAAGGCTACTGTGTAAATGGGGTTTGATAAGCATTAGAAATGGCCCGTGGTAGCTCCCTTAACTTTGCTAGACTTTGGTTTTCCTGGCTGTAGAGTAAGACCCACCTGGGTAGTTACTATGCCCCTTTTCAAATAGAAGAGCCTACAGCCTTTCCTTTTCTAAGTACATTCAAGCCATCTGTTCAAGAATCTGTTCTGAATGTTGACAGATATTGGTGTTAAATAAATCAGTCTAAGGAGTCCAACAGCCACGTTTTCTACCAAGAAACTGGATCAAATTTCATCTCTTTTTTTATTGTACTGGTGATTAAATGATCAAATAATTTGATCACCAGCGTTCATGACAAAGAAAAATTAACTCTTGAACAAAGGAATGTCCAGCAAAACCATGAACATTTGCCATGGTGCATCTTCCCTTAGGCACACTGACATTACATTCCTGGGCAAAATTGGCTCCAGGTCCTGTTCAAGCTGAGCCTGAACAAAGGCATCTTGATTTGTGTATGTGTGTGTGTCAATCACAACATGTAATCATCAGAAACCATGATCTCACATCCCCCTACCCCCTCTCAGTTCAGATTTTGGATTTGTCAAGTGACTGACTAAGTGTTAACAACCAGCAGATGGACTAGAAGGGCAGATGGGGCTTTTTCAGGAAAGCAGCTAAGAAGTGATTAAAATCACCAAGGACTGCACTTATTTTTCCTCCTTTAAAGGATGCTATATTTTTTTTACTGTGAAATCTGATTAAGACAGAAAAGCAGACAATAGAAGTGAGCCAATCCCTGTTATTCTCTCTTCATTTAAATTGCAAAACCTTTAAGGAGACAAGATAGTTAGGAAATGTTTTAAATAGATTTTATCTGCTTGAATATTAATATCATGGCCATCCTTAATATTTTGGGATGCTCATAAAGATGTTTCCCATTTTTATAAAGTTTTAGAACTGTCAATTCACTTCCATGTATATTAGGTGTCTATGCCATTATTTTATTAATTCAACCATTTGGTGTTATGTATGAGTGAGGCACTGTGATAGGTGCTGATGTTACAGGGCACAGCAGTTCAACCTCTCTAAACTCAGTCATTCTCCTTGGCGCTATAATATACCATCTGCATGACTATGCCATTCGAAACACTCAGTTTGGGATATTTACACTTATTTTAACAGCAGTGCTCTTTCTTATATTGCTGGGTAACTCCCTTAGGAAATGTTTTCAGAACTAGATGCATAGCTCCAAAAGAAAATGTCTCATTACTTCGTAGGTAAATCTCACTTTTGACCTAAAATAGCTTTGCCTAGTTTGATGATCAAACTTGATTCTGAAAGATATTTGGTTACATGACATACAGTTCTATAATTGAGAATATTTAGCACAATATGCTAGAGGCAGTAAATAACATATAAAAGAGGGCCTCTGGAAAGACTTTAATCACTATGGTAGGCAGAATAATGCCCTCTCAAAGACGTCCCTGTTCAGGCCGAGCATGGTGGCTTAGGCCTGTAATCCCAGCATTTTGGGAAGCCAAGGTAGGCAAATCACTTGAGGTTAAGTGTTCGAGACCAGCCTGGACAACATGGTAAAACTCAATCTCTACTAAAAATACAAAAATTAGCCAGGTGTGGGGGTGGTCACCTGTAATCCAAGCTGCTCGAGAGGCTGAGACATGAGAATAACTTGAACCCGGGCGGCAAAGTTTGCAGTGAACTGAGATCACACCACTGCACTCCAGGCTGGGCAACAGAGCGAGACTCTGTCTCAAAACAAAACCAAAAGCCCCGTTCTAATCCTCAGAACCTGATATGAAAAAGAGGACTTCCTAGATGTGATTAGGAGTCTTGAGAGGGGCTAATTATTCTGCATTATCTTAGCAGGCCAAGTGTAATTACAAGAGTCCTCATAACAGAGAGGCAGAGTCAGAAAATAAGATGAAAGAAGTCACAGGGATTTGAAGATACTACACTGCTCGCTCTGAAAACGAAAGAAGGATCCACTACCAAAGAGCAAAGGTGATCTTTAGAAGCTGGAAAACTCAAAGAAATAGATTTTCCTCTAGAGCCTCCAGAAGGAACACAGCCCTGCCTGCTAACACCTACGTTTTTGACTTCTGATCTTAGAACTGTAGGGTAATAAATTTGTTTTGTTTCCATCCACAAAAATTGTGGTAATTTCTTACAGCAGCAATAGAAAATTAAAGTAACAACAAAAATATTTTAAAGAGGGCCAGGTGTGATAGCTCACACCTATACACTCAGTACTTTGGGAGGCCGAGTCAGGAGGATTGCTTGAGGCCAGGAGTTTAATGCCAGCCCAGGAAAAATAGGGAGATTCTATTTCTAAAGAAAAAATAAATTATTTTAAATAAGTGATAATAGCATTAAAATAAATTTATTACCTACAAAAGTAATAGAGCAGTGAGGTTTTCTTCTTCTTCTTCTTCTTCTTCTTCTTTTTTTTTTTTTGAGACAGACTTTCCCTCTTGTTGTCCAGGCTGGAGTGCAATGGTACGATCTCAGCTCACTGCAACCTCCCCCTCCTGGGTTCAAGCAGTTCTCCTGCCTCAGCCTCCCGAGTAGCTGGGATTACAGGCACCCACCACAACGCCCAGCTAATTTTTTGTATTTTTAGTAGAGACGGGGTTTCACCATGTTGGCCAGGCTGGTCTTGAGCTCCTGACCTCGGGTGATCCACCACCTCGACCTCCCAAAGTGCTGGGATTATAGGCATGAACCACTGCGCCCAGCCAAGCAGTCAGTTGTTTTTTTTTTTTTTCTTTTTGCTCTATGTGGCCAGCTTAGACTGAAAAGCAGAGGACTCTTGGTGTTCTGTGTTGATTTCTGATGCTAAATCCCAATTAAGTAGGAAATAATGCAGCACTTGATTAGCGATGCTCGCAATAGGAGTACGGCTAGGAATGGTGACCTGTGTGTTAGTCACACAATTGCCATCTCTGATTAGTTAGAATGGGTAAATTAGGCCATTCTCTCAGAATCGTAGAATATCAGTTTTGCTTCTTGTATCCCAGAAAAAAAGTTTTAATTCCATTTCAGTGGAAAAATGTATAAAAGTCACTAAAGAAGTTTCTGATAGAATCAGGTCTAAAATTAAGGGTCTTTAACTTTCTATCTGAAATTCTTTCTATTACATCTCAGTAAGTTTTGGTAGTTTCATAGTTCAGGTAGAAATAATACTGATCAAAATAACAGTGGTCTTCTCTCCTTTCTTGGTGACACACATCCCATTAATCCAAGGCTTCAGTGTTACTAAGCCACCTTGTTTAGTGCTTTATCCACGCTCACCTCTGTTGGGTAATATTAAACCTCTAAACATCCTCATAATTCCCCTCTACTTCTATTCCATAACTACCTTTCCTGTTATCTTAAGTCTTAAGTCTCAATTAAATATCCTAAAGAAAAGAGATAGAGAGATCTAATGAATTTATATCTAAAAATGGCTTATTTATTGTATTTCAGACAATCGTTTTAAATTGTTAGTGTTTTTAAAATATAGTAAAAAAGAAAAAGAAAAGCTTTAAATCAAATGCTTGCCTCTATCATTTCATGCAGTGAGATGTCAGAGAAGCAATAATAGCTAGTAAAAACAATAAATAAATAAAAGTTGTTTAGAAGCCTAGCAGGTGCTATGCTAGGCACTGGGAATACTATTCTGAACAATAGAGGCAAGACTTATTTCTTTGACAATCTTGCAGACTTTCAGGAGCCCCTCAAATCTCAGCAATTGATTTGCACATGGTCATTTCTGTTCTCTCTGCCAGGATCTTACCCTGAGAAATAGATTCAACCACAGCTTATGGAAACACAAGTCTTCAAGCAGTCAGTGTGGGCCCTGAACTTTTTTATGAACACTCCAATCCTTTCAGAGAGGAGAAAACCAATGACTTCCTGGAGAAACACAATTATTTCACAGGGAAGTAGAATGGTAAGTCATTAGGAACTCATAATCTAAAAACTGATTGCCTGGGTTTGAACTCAGTTTTTTCTTTTCCACTTCAGATATATTGAGCAAATTATTTCACCTTTCTAAGTCTTTGTTTTCTCATCTATAAATTGAGATGGATTATATTTACCGTCTCATGGGGAAAAGACTAAATGAAATAATCTATGCAAAGAATACCAAGTAGCACAGTTCCTAGGAGAAAGTAGGTGCTGATAAGTGAGAGCAATTAATATTGTAATTTGTATTGTCATTAATATCAAAACAATTCCTCTCTCCTACTTCTCTATTACCATGACAAGACACCTTCAAAATAAAGCCTACAAGAATATTAAAAGATCATAGTATCTCTGTCAGTCTTGGTAAATATGGCAGCTATACTGTTGGTCACAATTCCCCTTGCCTTTTTATTCTGGTTAGAAATGCCCAAATCCACTCAAATACTGGCAGGCAGTCTCTCAGCCCAACAGCAAGATGAAAGTACAAAACTAAATAAAACCAAAGAGAAATACTGCTGAAGATTTCTTAGAAATATATGCCTCCCTGATAGAGAGTGAAGCATATGAAGACCATCCCCAGACACTCCCCACTTCCTACCTGCATTGAATATTATTGTGTGAGGAGGTCATATTTGAATCCAATATTCTCCAACCATGAACCATGAAAAGAAAGATGAAAGAACTGCAAAAAAGAGAAATGAGACTTGATGGAGTTGAACTGTTGAATTAGCCAGTCTGGGAGCCACCTTTTTGGAACTTCTTATTATGAGAGATTTTCTTAATTGAACTGTGTTATTTAAGCCACTTTCAGTGGAGTTTTTATTTCAAACAACCAAACTTATTCCAAACTAGTAAAAATTATATTGATACTAAAAATATCTACCTTGTGATATTTATTGAGATTACATGAAATAATAATAGAAACTTCATTAAGAAAACTACTTGATATTATCCCAGATATTTATGTTTTAAAAAAAATCACTCCAAATTATTATCACTGAGTTACACTATAGAACAAAAACTTAATCATCTCAATTATATTCTGTTTTCCTTGCTCATAGAAAGCCTAAACATATAGGTTCTTGCTACTATTATCTACTGATTGAAGTCCCCCTAGAATTATAAATTTATTGTTTGCTATGGCTTTAAGCTTGCCATCCTAAAGACAAAATCCACTGTAGTTTTAATGGATTGATAGAAATGCCTCAGTGATCTTGTCGAGAAAGACCTTGAGGGTGTTAATAATCTTGCTGGAACAAGAGGTATGGTTGAGCCAGGAGAAGAAAATAGACTTATGCCATCTGGGCACAATGGCTCATGCCTGTAATCCCAGAACTTTTGGGAGGCCAAGACAGGCGGATCACTTGAAGTCAGGAGTTCAAGACCAGCCTGGCCAATATGGTGAAACCCCATCTCTACTAAAAACACAAAAATTAGGTGGTTGTGGTGGCTTGTGCCTGTAATCCCAGCTACTTGCGAGGCTGAGGCACGAGAGTCACTTGAATCCAGGAAGCAGAGGTTGCAGTGAGCCAAGATCACACGACTGCACTCCAGCCTGGGAGACACAGTGAGACTCCATCTTAAAAAAAAAAAGAACAGAAAAAAGAAAAGAAAAGAGACTTTTGTCTATATGTCTACCATTGCCTTATCTTTCTTGACCTAGGATAAAACTGAGAACATCTGAAGCTATAGCCCTATAAACCACCTACAGAAGGCAGCCATGGTTCAACAACCAACCAAAAATGACTCACTGAGAAATCAATCTGACAACTCACTTGACTACAGGTATCTAGGTCTTGGCAACCTATTCTGTCAATGTTCTATGGAAAATGTGTTATTCTAAGACAATATCCTTTGTGCTGGCTCAAAATCTCAAATCTAAATTAAGTATTTATTATATTCTAGACCTAAAATAACTCTAAAAAAGAATGTAGAGAAATCAAAGAAGAAAGATCTAAACTGAGATGCATGAGTTCATCCTATTTCAAATAGTGTAGCAGTGAGAGTCATATCTGTAGTAAGCTAAAGGACATATGCTATTTTGAGTAAAAGGCCATTGTTCATAGGGTACAGGTCAAGATGCTGATCTTGTTTAATCTATTAATCTCCTGTCCTTCATTTTTCTATAACCTCTAAGACCTAGATGATCTCATATCTTGCATAAACACCTCCTTACAACTCCAGCCCACACCTCTCTGCCTTGAACGTCTTGATGGATATTTAACCCAATGGCCTTTCTTTGTGCGCCTGCGCACCTGCGCGCATGCGTGTGTGTGTGTGTGTTTGTGTGTGTGTGTGTGTCTTTCCTCCTGAACTATACCATAAATTCTGCGAGGGTAAAAACTATGAGTTACAAATATATGAGTGTGCATTTAAGTATACATTTTATACATATAGAGGGAAGGCAATACGCTTTGTTGTTACCACCACACAATTGCTACAAATTAGTTCTGGTGGCACAATTTGGTCAGGGGTGAGGTTTTACCTTAATGTCACCAACATCCCTTGAAGAATTCAAGACCTCCCTCTTCTGCTGTCGGGGAAATGCTGAGAAATAAATGCCCAATCCAACAACAACAACAAAAAAGGAAGGCTGTTCACAAGGCATATATTGCACCAGGGTAAGGTAGAATCATACAATGCAGGTAAGACTATTTCAACTGAAACAAACAACACACTAACCATTATCAGCAATTGGTCTCACCAGACATTGATGAAAGACACCACTTATACTGATCCAGCTTTGGTGAAGCTTCCCAGTTCTAATGGTTTTTACCACAGTGTATCTCATGGTTCCTCAGTCCCACCCTCTGCTATCCACATGATCACACTCCTTTGTCCTCACTTCAGCCACTGTCTTTTTATCTAGTCCCAGCAAGTATGCATCTAAAGTTTTTCTTATTACACTTAAGCCATAAGTTTGTTTCAGGTACCGATATTTACAACTCTTGTTTATAGTTTATAGTGGGTGGCTCATGTTTATCAGTTTGTTCTGGCATATAAAAAAGAGCTGCAAGAAACATTAAAGGAAAGGGGTAGAAGGTACGGGAACACTTAGAATGTTATTCCTCCTCACATGTAATAGCTCCCATCACACTTTAGATGAGGTCCTGAATCTAAAGGTGAGCTTAAGAGCAGATGCAAGCCAATTACAGGTAGTAACGGCCTTACTGTCTCAGGCCCTTATTCCCCTTCCCTACTCTGCATTCCCTGTAAAACGTTTTATTTTACCGATTAATGCAGTTTTAATTAGAGAATTCAATTATATCCAAAGACTGCTGGAAAGGCTTTCAGATAAAAACATAAGATGGCACCTTGTCCAAAAAAAAAGTCAAAAATTAAACCAGTGGAGACTTTCCCCTTGGGTAATAGTGGATTAGCTAAATTGGGCCAATACTTTCTCACAGGTACAACTGGAAATGCTAGAGACAAAAATTTAAAACATCTGCTTGAAAATATTGAAGCGCTAACAAGATAGTAAATAATTATCAGGCCAAAATGCAGAGACTGACTTTTAGAAATACTTTCTTCCTGTGGGTGACAGAAGGTTGTGTAAAGTTAATCAAAACAGGAAAAGTAAGCAAATAACATATAAATCAATGAAATAGAAAGCAACCATAAAATGGTGAGGGTCAATGAAGCCATATATGGTTCTTTGAAAGGACCAATAAATTTAATAAATCCCTGGTGACACTGATCAAGGAAAGAAAAAGTTAAAAGATACAAATAACCAATGTTAGGAGTGTAGAAGTCTTTTTTATGATAAACAAAATAAAAATTTATTATTAAATGCTTTGTCAATAAATTTTAAAATTTTAATAAAATGAAAAAAATTGCTTTAAAAATACAATGTAATGAAACTGAAACAAGAAGAAATCAAAAGCATAAATAATTCTATAACTATTAAAGAAATTAAATCTATAATTTTAAATATTTCCATATAGAACAACTGTAGGCCCAGATGTCTTCAGCAAATACTCCCAATAATTTAAGGAAAGGATAATTTCAATAATATACAAATTCTCCAAGAGTATAGCAAAAGAAAAAATACTTCTCAATCATTCAGTAAACCAGGATAACCTTCCTAGGAAAATTTAATGAGCAAATCAAGAAAAAGAAAACAAAAATACCAGCCAATCTCATATAGGAATATAAATGCAAAAACCTAAATATTAACAAAATGTTTTGGTAATATAATAACCAAAACAAACAAGGTGGGTTTATTCCAGAAATGCAATATTAATTAGGTATTCAAACATTAGGATGTGTGCAGTGGCTCATACCTGTGGTCCTAACTGCTCAAGAGGCTGAGGCAGGAGGATCACTGGAGCCCAGGAGTTCCAAGCTGCAATGAGCCATATGGCACCACAGTACCCCAGCCTGGGTGACAGAGTGAGGCCAGGTTTCAAAAATAATAATAATAATCAAGGAAATTTAGCCCATTTACAGAATAAATGATAAAAGTAACACAATTGTCTCTTTAGATAAATAAAAATGTTTGATATAATTTAACACTCATTCAAAATTTAAAAATATATATGGATAGAAGAAACTTCCATAATTTGATAAAGGTATTTATAGTAAACCTATGGTGAAGCTTTTCCTTTGCAATCAGAGAGCATGCAAGGATGACCTTTATCATTTCTTTTAATCAATATGGACTAGGGGTTTTAGCCAGTACAGCAATGTAAGAGAAAGAAAGAAATTCTGTAAGAATTGGACAGTGTAGTAGGTGCTATTGGTACTGCATCTATACCACCTTGACTTTACCACTTCACTGTACACCAGCCAACTACTAGCACCTTCACTTCTTTGCTGAAGTCTTTCTTTCATTGTTGGAGTCACTTTATCTGTCCTACTAGCAGGCTAGAAATTGCTCACCCCAGAGAATTAACTCACTCCTGCGAACATCCCTCAACCACAGGTACAAGTACTTTACAATAAGTACTTTTTAGATTGCTTACCCCTTTAATGTGAAAGCTCGGATGCAAATTTTTTACATTGATTCATTAATTTCCCAGTTGGATTAAGCTTTCAAGGTAACTTTCTTGAGAGTGAACCCTGTATCAGCTATCTTCTTTCACTTCTTTACTCCCATTCCAACGTTTCCTGAGATCCACTTCCATATAAACCACTTACACCTGAATGTTTGTCTCAAGGCTATGTAAGGGGAATCTAACCTTCAATAGACAAGATGAATAAATCTGTAATTATTCATAGTTGATATGACTGTAGGTATGGAAAACTCAAAAGATAGATGAATTATTACAATTAATAAATGAGTTTAACAAGGTTTGTGGATACAGAAATCAAAATACAAATACTAGTTCCATTTTCAAATGAAATTTTAAAACAGGTACCAGAACAGCAACACATACATAGGAATAAATCTATTAAATGTGTGCAAGCCCCCACAACGATAAAATACTATTAAGTAAAACACATGAAAGCAGGCATAAATGGAGGGATAGTCAGTGATCCCCAAATTTGACAAAGATTTTATGTGAAACTTGTCAAGCTGATTCTAAAATTTACATGGTAATGTGAAGGGTCAAGAATAGGTAAGATACTACTGAAGGAAAACAGAGTAGAAGAACTTACTCTACCAGGTAGCAAGAATTACCACAAAACTCGTCACTGAGACTGTGTAACGGGTACAAAGATAGAAAATTAAATTAATGAAATAGAGGAAAGAGCCCAGAAAGAGACCCACACAAAAATAAGTAATTGATTAATGACAAAATTGCTACTGTAGACCAATGGGAAAAGAACATTCCTTTCAATAAATGGTTCTGGATTAAATGAATATCAGAGTGAAAAATATAATAAAACTTGACTCTAACCTCACACAATAAAAAACATATCTATGTGTGATATGCAAAGCAATGAGGCTTCTGTAAAATCTTAATGATCTTGGGAAGGCAAAAGGTGAATATGGCATAATATCATTTTTATATTATAAAGGGAAAGTACTTACACAGTGTGCTACTACATTAAAATGTTTATCATCAAAAGATGCCTTTAAAAGGTATCCACACTGTAAGAGATTATATTTAGAACACATATATCTGAAGAAAGAGTTATATCCACAATATAAAAAGAACAGCTGGCCAGGCGCGGTGACTCACGCCTGTAATCCCAGCACTTTAGGAAGCCAAGGTGGGTGGATCACCTGAGGTCAGGAGTTCAAGATCAGCCTGGCCAACACAGTGAAACCCTGTCTCTACTAGAAATACAAAAAATTTGCTGGGCGTGATGGCAGGCGCCTGTAATCCCAGCTAATCAGGAGGCTGAGACAGGAGAATTGCTTGAACCTGGGAGGTCGAGGTTGCAGTGAGCCGAAATCGCGCCATTGCACACTAGCCTGGGCAACAAGAGCAAAACTCCGCCTCAAAAAAAAAAAAAAGAAAAGAAGAAGAAGAAGAAGAAAAAGAAGAAGAGGAAGAGGAAGAGGAGGAGGAGGAAGAAGAAGAACAGCTGCAAGTCACTAAAAAATAAAAATCAATAGAAAAATGGGCAAAAGACCTATATAAGTAAAGCCTCTATTTTAATAGCCAATAAATGCTCAACCTTTTCTTTTCCGTAATCAGGGAAATATAATGAAAACCACAGTAAAATTATCCTCTACATTCTCTAAAGTGGCAAAAATTTAAAAATTAATAATAGTGTTATTATCAACAATGTGAAGCAAAAGCAAATTTTATATTGCTAGTGGAAGAGTAAATTGGTACAACTCTTTTAATATACTATATGGCAGCAAGCACAACAGCTAAACATATATAACCTGTAACTTTACAGTTCCACTTTAGTTATACGTGCAAGAGAATTACAAAATGTACACCAACACAAATGGTCACAGCATCATTATTCCTGATAGTCAAAAATTTAAAACCACCCAAATGTTCATCAATATTCAAATGGATACATCATAGTACAGTAATGGAATTCATTACTTCATTGAAAATGAACAAACTACAACACTATCTAACAGATTGAAGGAATATTATAAATAAGATTTTGAGCAAAAGAATCCACACAAAAAGTAATATATGTTTTATGATTCTATTAATATAAAATGTAAAAAGAGAGATGTGAAAAACTATAAAGAAAAGAAAGTAATCATCATGGATTCAGGATAGTTTGTTTACCTTTGAAGAAAGGAGAGATTAATAATTGTGAGGGCATAATAAAGACTGCTGGGGTACTGGTCATATTCTGGTTTTTGTTCCATTCTATTTTTAGTTCCAGTCTAATGTTCCATAGATCACTGTTACTCAAAGTGTAGTCTATAACCCCATACCCATCCATAAACTGCTATGAGTTATGCTGTTTTGGGGACTCAGAAAACCATAACCAAAACGAAGGCCTCAGAAACAGCCTCAGAAGCAAAAGTTTTTCTCTGACCTTCTCCCACGCTCCTGTCTTTGAGTCTCTTTCTCCTTGAAGGTTAACCACAGAAGTTCTCTTCCCCAAGATGGGTCATAAAAACCAGAATGCTTTCTCCCCAAAGGTCACCATAAAACCTAAAAATCTTACTCTAACTTCCCCCCCCCCCGCCGCCACCACCTTTCAGGTAAAAACTGGCCATTTGCCATCCCATTACTGTGTATATACCCAAAGGATTACAAATCATGCTACTATAAAGACACATGCACACATATGTTTATTGCGGCACTATTCACAATCACAACTTGGAACCGACCCAAATGTCCATCAATGATAGACTGGATTAAGAAAATATGGCACATATACACCATGGAATAATATGCAGCCATAAAAAAGGATGAGTTCATGTCCTTTACAAGGACATGGATGCAGCTGGAAACCATAATTCTGAGCAAACTATCACAAGGACAGAAAACCGAACACTGCATGTCCTCACTCATAGGTGGGAATTGAACAATGAGATCACTTGGACCCAGGGCGGGGAACATCACACCCCGGGGCCTGTCATGGGGTCGGGGGTAGGGGGAGGGATAGCATTAGGAGAAATACCTAATGTAAATGTTGAGTTAATGGGTGCAGCAAACCAACATGGCACGTGTATACACCTATGTAACAAACCTGCATGTTGTGCACATGTACCCTAGAACTTAAAGTATAACAAAAAAATAAAATAAAAATAAAACAAAAAAAACTGGCCAAAAAGAAATTATCTGACCTGCTTTGTTTGACCGTAGGTCATAAGACCCTCATTCCAAAGAGATTCCTGCCCCATGCACAGAAGGAAGAAATACATGCTCAGAGAGGCCAAGAAAAACTAGACGCACAGGCCTTGCTGGGTTTCTCTGCTCAGTCTGTTAAGATAAGATCAGACTCTTTTTGTCCAATCATATTTAAAAACAGCTGCCCATATTTTGTTGAACTTAAGCATAAAACGGATAATTTCCCCTGTATCTTTGGGTCTTCATTCTGAAGACTTCTTTGTCACATAAAACTAGAATCAAATAAATTTACATCCTTTTTCTCCTATTAATCTGCCTCTTGTCAGTGATTTTCAGTGAACCTTCAGAGGATGATAAGAAAGTCTTCCCTTGGCTCCAACATTGTGAAGTTAATTCCAATAGGCCTGAAATTAGCCTGCGCTGTTTTGCTAAAGTACCTGCAAGATGCTGACCAAGGTACTGATTGTAGTGTGTTTTTGTTAACATGAGTCTAAGGAGTTTAGGGTGGTTTGTACCAGCTTGTCAGCACTGTTCATTGTTAACATTGAGATTAATGATTTAGAGTTGGTTCCAGTATGACCACTGAAGAGCTCTGTCACTGGGACTGGTTACATAGCAAGAATATGCCTATGTGACCAGCTGGGCACAAGAAGCACCAGCAAAACTCCATCTGGGGATCCCAGAGCCTAAATATTCAATGTGTATGTTAATGGTCCAAAAGAAAGTGTATCCAATATGATGCTACAGAGGTAAGACAATTGGAACCTGCATCTGGTCTCTCTGGACATCTTGCTGGGAGGCAGCCTGGCCATGATGTGTATGTAGCCTTACTTCAATGCTACTGCAATATTGTATGTTCTTCTGGAACAGACTGCATTTTTGTAAGCTTTGTCAATTTGGGTCCTGTCAGTTTCTTTAGTAATTGAACCTTGTCTAATTGCCATGATTAATCCATGGGTTCACATAAGTACAGGAATTCACAATAAATATTAAGAAACTTTATTTTACCAAGTAATTTTATGCCTGTTGGATATAATAATTTAAAATTTTGACTTGGATTTTGTCTATCTTTGTTCCTTCTCTTTTATTTTTCTGGTAATTCTTTTCTACTGGTTTATTCAAAAGTTTATGTCTTTATAAAAACAAGTGTTTTCCTTTTCCTTTTTTAGTATTTCATTTTAATTGTATTTTTTAACTGATGGATTAGAAAAAACAAAACAAAAACAAAATCTGGTCTGTCATTACAGATAGTTTGAAAAGCACTTTTTAACATAAATGTTCAATTTATGATAAATCACTATGTGGTATATCTTTGTTCTACACAGTTTTGTATAACATGTTTAACCATGTTATATTTCACAACCACCACCAAAAAAAAAAAAAAAGGTTACAAGAAAAGATAAACAATTCTATAAGACTGGTTTTGCTCTCTTATATTAATCTCTTTCCAAACCCCCACGCCATTTCTTTGTTGTCCTCCGAGTTTTCTCACATTCTGGTACAGCTTCCACCACTCCAGAACATAATTATTTTGTTAATGTGGGTGTTATCTACAATAGACTCTGAGCTCCCAGTGCCAAGACTACATCTAAGCGTTAAGTCGAGTGTCTGCCACATAGTATATACTCAGTAAATATTTGCTGAAGAAATGAATGTTTTCTGGCCAATGTTTGTTATAAACACTCTAGCATCATTCTCTAGCCCCTCATTCTTTTTCCATTTCATTTGTCTAAAGTCATCAGCAAATTTACTGAGCACCTAGTATCTAGCATGTGCAGAAATACAATGTAATAGCATGGCAAGCATTTAGCTAGGCTTCAGAAAGTGTATTTATGCTCAATTACAAATATATAACTTGTTTCATGGCTCTCTTCAGCCAAAATAACCTCTACTAGGATTTGGACATAACATGGCTCCCTAGCCAGAAATGAGAAATTGGATAGGAAAGCAGCTTGAAATATTTTGGGTGCCACACAAAGCAAAACATAGGTGTGAAGTGATGATATGGTGAAAGGAATCTAGAGGTTACAAGCAGCTACAGCATGATCTGACGTTGAGTTAGACCTAAACTGTAGTTATCATCACCTTTACTATGGCAGGTTCTATACTAGATAGTGGGAAAGTAATGATGCTGATGTTTATGGTCCGGTTGACCCAGACCTGTGAGAAACCCACTTTCTCCCTCATTGAAACCTTCTGAAAGCCTTTTGCTGAAACCATACCAAGTACATAGAGTTTAACTGTAATTCTCCACTTATATGTGAAATCTTATCTGGGTGTCTAATTCAGCAGCCCACATTATTCCCCTCCAAATGTATACAAATCCGATAGATTTGAAAAATCTTTCAGTTTATGCTGCTTAGGCTTCTAGCTAACATCCGGAGCTCTCCATCTCCGCCAGAGTCCTCCTTACTATGCATGCTGGTTGCTTGGGAATTATCGACACTGCTATGTTGGTGTTAAATGTGATGCAGGCCTGCTTTCTGATGGATTGAGGCCACAAGAGAAAATACCAAAAGTCTGAAGCTCACCACACAAATCAGAAACTACTTCATGCTGTGACCATGACAAATAGATCTGCAAATATCTACCAGGACAAATTTAGAAGAGTCTTGGGGCACTGTGTTATACCTGAATTAAAAGGCAGCTTTGCTAAAAATGAACTTTTCTCCAGGCTAGTATGTTTGTTGTTTTATGTTTAAAAATGAAGTGTAGCAAAACCCCTGTAAGGCATTAAAGAGAATTTGCTGTTGAAAATCAGGATGTAGTTTGCTAAGGGGTGGTCATCATACTGATGCAGGATTTTTCTCAGCCTCTTCATCAGACTTGTGACAGGGGTGCTCCATTTACTCAGCTCTCCATGCTCAACACCTTGTGGGAGGGAGCGCATGAGCGAGTGAATGTTGGATCTGGCCAGGGTCTCTCTTGGCGCTGGCAGGAACAAGCTCCATACAGGGCCCTTGGCCAGACCAGGTACCAGTGAGACAGTACAGGACCCAGAAAGCCACTCTGGGTGCCAGCAGGAGCAAGCTCCATGGGGCAGTGCCCAGGTGTGTGTGTAGGGGGGTTCCTGTGACCCCAAGGCCCCACAGGAGGTATTACAATGATCCTTTAGTTCTGCCGCCCACGGACAGCTATGTGTTAACAGCTCAGCTGGCCCCTTGCCTCGTCATGTGGGGCAGCTGTCCACCAGCGAGGGCAAAGGGCCATTGTGACAACCTTTTTATGAGTACCTGCACTTGGTGGGTCCCGAGATCTTGTCCGGCGTCCAAGAAGAATTAGGCTTCTAGCTAACATCCTGAGCTCTCCATCTCTGCCAGAGTCCTCCTTGCTATGCATGCTGGTTGCTTGGGCATTATCCTGTGGACACTTGAAGGATGGTGAAGGTGAAGAATTTTATTGAGAGGTGGGAATGGCTCTCAGCAGAGAGGGGAGCTGGAAAGAGTATGGGACCAGCAGGTAGTCTTCCCTGAAGTCCTGCCATCTTTCCCCCAAAGTCAAGTCATCTCTTCTTCCCCGAAGTCCAGCCATCTTCTCTCCAAAGTCAAGCCATCTCTCCTCTACCAACTGAGCCTGGGGTCTTTATAGGCACAGGATGAGGGTGGGGCAAGCCAGAGGTGGTTTTGGAAAAGGTAACATTCAATTGGTAAAAAAGATATTATTCAGAAAGAACCAATCAGGAGAGAGTGGGCAAACAGGGATAGAGGTTCTCACTTTTGGGTGCAGGTCTCAAGCTACTTTGGCTTGAAGGTGGAATTTCACCAGGGACCTGCCCCTGTCTGCCTAGAATTTCTCTGCCTCCTGCCTCTATCAATATTAGGCAGATAAAACAGAGAGTTTTCTTTTCATAGGGCTAATTGGTTGTATGTAAGTCCTGAGTGTTAGAAGACAATTTCTTGCTTTCATGGACTGTACCAATTTTTTTTTATTTTATATCTTTGACTGATATTCCTCCTTTTTTAGATTCAGTTAGTAGCCCATTAAAGATTATTACTCAGTATTGTTCAATATTCTGATTAAGTTAAATATTTTATTCTTGGAGGTTATTATTTTAAAATGCCATATGATATCCCTGGAATGAGTTCTGAAGGTCTAAAATTAGGAAACCAAAAGAATTAACTAGTTAATGGATGAAGCTGGTGATTTGGGATGGCTCTGTGGATAACAGCCTCCAAAGAACAAAATTGTTCCTTCTATTGCAACAGTCTAGAGAAAAAGTATCTGTTGGGTTAAAATCTCCACTCCTGACTGGAAATGTTCTCTTACCAAACTTAAGGAGTATTTTTAATTTTCTTATTCTTGGGGGGAGGGATAGCATTAGGAGATATACCTAATGTAAATGACGAGTTAATAGGTGCAACACACCAACATGGCACATGTATACATATGTAACAAACCTGCACATTGTGCACATGTACCCTAGAACTTAAAGTATAATTTAAAAATTTTTTCTTATTCTTTAATAATAGCATAACAGTAATAGAAACAACTTAACACAGGCCTTCAGACAGAGAAGCTACATCCTTAATTATTATGAAATACAGATCCAGTTCTCTGTTTACTAAAAGGAGAACAATGCTCCCTTGAATCCTTTCTGAAGGAAGGTTAGTAACTAAACAAAAACTGCCTACTTTACAGTAGTATAACAACATGACTAAAGGGTCTAACTGTGGGGCTAAGTACCCAAAATAGGGTACTTCACTGTGTGAGCATGGGCAAGTTACTTCACCTTACTAACCCTCAGTTTTGCTTTCTGGATAGTAGAGATATGAATCATACCTATTTCACATGGTTTTAGAATTCAAATAAACTCATGTATATAAAATGACCATGAAATTTATTATACTTTATAAAAGCTCAAAAAATGACAAATTATACTATCATTATCATTATTGTTATTATAAACTGGTATATGTTATATAGCATGTAGAAAAAAGGTGGAAACACTATATCTAAGTGGTCAATGTGAATATTAAACAATGGCATTATTAAAGGCTATCCAGTGCCAGCTCCTAATACGGAAGGTATTGAGAAGAATGTGTCATTCTATGGCTGGGAAAACACCAAAGTAAAATCTGGAAGCCATGAAGTAGCTTGGAGGTGGATACTAAGAGAGAAAAATCTTCTTGTCTGTTATGCATGAAACTCATTGGAGACAAATGAAGTAATAAAAAGTCACACTGAGAAACACAATAAAATGATACTTTATCCAAATGGCACAAATATTGCTTGCATAATTATTGCTTTTGAATGTTTAGGTATAATTTTATTGAGATGTAATACAGCATCAAGGTAAGGAAATGCCCAAATTTGTGAATATTGCCTTGAATTATTGTAAAATCAAGTTTAGCCTAAAGCTGCCTCATTTCATATTTTAAGTTCAGCCTAAAGGTTCCTCTGTACACAGTAAACCTAACTAAACGTGTAAGCAGACTAACTTCCTCTTGTGCCAATCACTAAGCTTTTGACAATTAAAGGTGGCCAACTGTTCAAATTGTGTTCAAATAAGGCAAATGCCAAACTGTAACCAATCTGGCTGTTTCTGCACTTCACTTCCATTTTCTGTACGTCACTTTCTCTTTTCTGTCCATAAATCTTCTACCACATGGATGCGCTGAAGCCTCCCTGAGCTTACTCTGGCTTGAGAGGCTCCTTGATTCATGCAAATTGTTCTTTGCCCAATTAAACTCTATTACCTTTAATTTATCTGAGGTTTTCTTTTAACACTATTACAGAAGGGAAGATGTGTCTTGACTGGGTGAATTGCAAGGCACACAAATCCTGTTCCAAAAAGTCCCATGTGGATTCAGGCAATGCAAAGCAATTATCTAAATGCACTTGGAAAAGGCTTGGAAAATTCAACTTTTTAAAAAACATAAAACTTTAATGTTTAATTTTATTATTTACCTGTACCTGGAGAAATCACCCTATTGTCCCCAGCACCACCAGTACCACCACCATATCATTGTCAAGGTCCTTTGGTTTTTGAAAATCAAAGCCTCAAACGAGTCCTGTGCTGCTAATGGTTTGACTTCTGTTTTAATTTATACCACATCAACAAAATAAAAACCATATGGTCATCTCAACAGATGTCAGAAGAAGTATTTGGCTCTTAACTCTCTTCGAGAGATCATTTGAGAGCAATTGTGGAAATAAGAAGGGAATGCATTGAGGAATGAAAGAAAAAGTTAATTTAACTGTGGGGTAGAGTAGGTGCTAAAGTCTTGAGTGGAAAGCCCCAGAAGTCTGGAACCCAGACCTTAAGAGTTTTTGTGGAACAGGTTCAATAGTCTGAGAAGTGCTTGAAAAAGTGGACTGAAGAGAGAGCATGTATAAGGGACATGTTTTAAATGCCCAAGGAAGGGATCAAGCTAAGGAGAACTTGCTAGCTGGCTTTGTCATTTTCATGTAAGTGGTAACTAGTGCCTTTACCCAGAGCCTCCACCAGTCAGCCAAGACTCACATTTCAGTCTGAGTAACGACAATGCCTGCTCTGGCCTGGAATTGTTTCTTTCTACCTCATTTGACCTCCTAATTAGGATGTTTTCGCACAAGGCCTGAAAGTTGCGTATAAGACTGTTGGATAAATATAATTAAAAACAAAATCTGTCCCCAACCCAGAAAACCTCTCCATAAAGATAGTAAAGAAAACAGTTTTATTATTGAATAAACCTTAAACCAGAACGTGATACACATCACAGGCAATCTGCTAAGAGATTGCAAAGACAGAAAGAAATCTAACCCTTTTATAAAGCCAACCAGATAAAACCTCATTATCTACACGCTCTCTAAATAGACAATAATTAGTCCTCAAGTAAGAGGATTTGACAGTGCCATTTATTACATATAGTTTATCCTAAATTTACCTGTTAATTGGGGTGACCATCTGTGTTAGTTAATTGGTTTTATACAAAGGAAAAATAAACTTTCCATATCTTCTTGACAGAAGGTAGTTTTGAGGCTTGGAGCCAGGCACCCACCGAAGTTTGGCTCCTACCCTCCCACAGAAATCGGGATACAGGGGTACTGTCTCCCTTGATGTTTGCATTTCAAAAAGAGGGCTCCCAGGTTCTTGAAAAAGACATTCCTGGGTCATAACGCTGGCAGGAGGCTTATTTAATTTCTAAGAAGCTGAACATACATTTTAAAGAGATAGAGAAAGAGTTTACAAGTTTTCTATAGTAAATCACCTAACAAAAGGAGGCAGAGAGAAGTCTCCTCCCTTATATTTGACAAGGAGAATTGAGCCTCTTATTTTTATTCTTATTTATTCTTACAAACCACAGGGACCCCTGCATCTAGATGCAATGGTGGAGAGGAGTTTCTGCGCTGGTACTCATGGATGAAGTGACTGATCATGGTTCTCCTCTAGTTGGAACAGCAGCACAGGTGGTAGCTATTCCAGTGATGAGAACCATGCTTAGCCTGTAATACTTGGTTAATAAAACGTTGAAAAATAAATAACAAAAAGAAGATAACCTGACATGTGGCTTAAATAAAACTACACCTGTATAATGCATTTTAATGACCAATGCCATTTTTGTGAGTCATTAAGGAAATCATAAGTGATTATTTCTCTCTCTCGCTGGCTAACCTGCCTCTTTCTTACCTGGTGGATTCCCAAACACAACTTTCCTGCCTGTACTGGATTCAGAGACATTTTCATTTTTTTTTTCTTTTCCAGTACATAGGAATTATAACTCTATCCCCATGATACATAGTTATGCAAACCAAATAAGACCAAGGACGGGGCAGTGCTTATAAAGATAAAGTGAAGTATTACCATTTCTGGAAATGAAATGCACAATGAAAATTCAAAGAATGGTCACTCCAAAAGACACACATTAAGCTTTCAAATGCATTTCACAGACATATATTTAAGTTGAACATTGGAAGAGGTGCTATTCCCTGAGAATTTTGATTGAATGGTCTTGTAAGACGCAGTCTGGAAGGCGAATGCAGTAGCTTTTCCTATTGTAATGCATCTCATTTATCCTCATGGATAATACATAAAACAGCAACAATTGTTTACATCTTGGTGACTGTCCTTGAAAAAAAAACACCTCACCTCACATCCTGTTGTGGGAGCTCTGGTTATAGTCCAAATCATCTATATCTTAAAATGAAGCTAAATTATTCTCATATCATTCTCTCTCTTGACCTAGAATTCAAATATCCAATTTGATTTTGTTCTTGCATAACTTGGCTCTTATAATCAAGTCACAAACCTGATCTGTGGAATTTATTAGAGAAACAAAGCAACTTCGAGGATATATTCCAGAATTTGCAAATAAAATCCTACCACCACATAATCCCTGCTTCTATCTAAGATTCTTGGTAACTAAATATATATTTAGAATGGTGAACCTAAAGCTTTGAAAGGTCTTCAAATTGTTAATCAGGTTGTCAATGATTTTTAATAGACTTTTAGTGATACATTAATTCCATTGTACCCTATTTATTTGGAAAATAATCATCTGTGTGATATGTATGATGTTTATAGTGTGATAATTGCTAATTAAGCAAAATATCCAGTTTATTCAAATATTCATCCTAAACAAATTCCTGAAAATATGAAAGTTTATTATTTACTATTTACTATTTTTTACTATATCAACAAAATATACAGCTGATTGGTATAGGAGTGAAGAGAATTTTTCCTTTCCCTCTGAAAGTTCAACTCTGTTGAAAGAAACTGACAATAGAAACATTAACAGGCAAGAAAGGCATACAAATATATTAATGTACATGAGCCCAGGAACCATAAAAAATATGAGACTCCAAGAAGGGCCAGGTAGCTGAGGTTTAAATGCACCCTCTTCATAGGTGAGGGGGAGATGGGAGTATGTAGACAATTTTCAGGGATAGTAAATGATTTTTTATTAGAGTTTAATAAGCCCAAAGTACAGACAATAACTTATAAATGGTTCCTTTGGAAACTGAATGGGACTGGCAAGTTACAAGAAGTTGAGGGGTGGAAGTGCCCTGTGAACAAATGTTGCCTTATTATATAGATAAAGTCTCTTAGGTAATCTCTGGAAGATGTTCTTAGAAGAATAGATGAAAAATCTGACTGGGTGTGTTGAGGATTTTTAGTATCTTCTTTTCTTTTGTGATTAATCTTTCCTGTTTTTGCAATGGGATTCTGAGGGAACCAGGTTTAGGACAGTGGCGCTTCTTTTAGAAAGAAGTTTCCTCAGTAAGATAAGGAAATTCCAGACAGAGTACCTTCCCGAGTTTGAGAGAGGACAAACGAGAAGGATAGAAAGTTTTTGGTTCTGAGGCAGCCCCTAATGTCCCCCATTTATTTTAATTCAAAGTGCTCAGCATGCCAAAGCACCATACTTTCCAGTATTTTATCCTGAGCCCTAATGTTGGCTAGGCTTTTCATTCAAACTGATATCTGGGCATCATATGGGTAGATAGGAAAAGGTCCCTGGAACCCAGACACCACATAAATACTGCTGTGTATACAAGGACAATCAACTGGTTTGACTTAGTCAGAAGTTGTAAAAATGCCTATACATTAGCCACTAGGAAAAATGTAAATATTTTTTCTATTGATTCATTACACCAAATGTTGACCAAGCTGAATACCATATTGTCACCCAGTATGTTTACATAAAAACAATAAAATATATACATATACATATATATTTTTTCTAAGTATAAGCCAGTGATAATGAGTATGTAAGGTAGTTTGTAAACATACCAGCAGCAATCCACCTTCTAGCAGATGGTGAATACAGAACTGTGCTTAGCTCAATTTTAATAATAAACTCTTTGAAAATAACAAGGTGGGGCTTCATAAAAGAGCAGTTGGCTGTTGCCAAAGATGAAAGGACTGAGTGTGTATTCAAAGTTGGCCTACAAAGGCCTCCTAGAGTGTTTCTGCATGAATGGCTTTCTGGATTCCCATTGGACTTTATCCCACAGACAAATTATAATGTTTCACATGGTCCATCACATTCCGAAGATTAATGCACAATGACCTGGGGAAAAAAGTCCTCTTATGACAAATGTCCTTTCCAACCTGCGTTTCATACAGGAAGAAAAAATAATAAAACTAAGTATATTCCCCTGAATATACTTCCCTGAAGACAATACATTCGTCTTGCTAACATAAATATGCTTAGAAGATAAATAAATTTGTCTTATTTCGAGAAAGGTTCCTCCAAGGAGAGAATGGAATCCCTGTTTAGGATTGTCTTTAAATACATTAATCTGACACAAGTTATCAACTGTGCTACTTCCATGTGTTGGGGTTCAGAAACTAATACCCTCCAAAAATGGCATGTTGACATGCTCAACTGAAGAAGAAGCGTCAAGGTCTCTCTGATCTCCACTCCCCAACCCCTGACCCCAGCTCCCACTATGTCTTAATCCTGTCTCTCCCAAAGGACAGGATGAAATTGTTATCTGAAGTTCCCTTATCTGCCTAACATCTGGACCTGCCAAAGAAGAAAACAATTATCTCTGGTCCCTTCCCTGAGTTTTCAGTAACTGAACTCATATTGCAGGAAGAAAGGCTAAAGTCTGTCAACAGACTTGTCAAAAGCCATTGTCTGCTCTGCAGGCTCAACAGATTTTGTCCCAGGCCAAGGTACGTTCTTCAAGCCCATTGAATTCTCCTAAAAATTATTTACCACCCCCTAAAATTATCCACACTTCCCTGTCTCCCTTTCCCCTTAGAAGTAAAGTATATGAGTATCTGTACCCTATTGGGAGATGGAGCAATCACTCTGCAATTTCTGCTCATGCATGCTAATAAATTTGTATGTCATTTCTCCTATTAATCTGCCTTTTATCAGTTGATTTTTCAGCAAACCTTTAGAGGTCAAAGGGAAGCTTTTCCTTTGGCCCCTACACATATTTACTCTTGATGCTCAACCTAAATGAGAACTTGAACAGATTTGCAAAGTCAAATGTCAGCAGGACAATGATGGAGAAATCCCTGTAATGTGCATGGGGAGAGAACTGGGAATGCTACAGTCACAGATGTTGGCAGCAACTCAAAGTCAGGTAATATTGGCAGGTTACAGAGAACAGGCAGGACTCAACCCTATTTTGCAGCTGTTCTTTTCTTAAAAAAACAAAACAAAACAAAACAAAACAAAAACATCTTTTACAAGAATGTGCAGGACATCTATTAAAGGATAGGAAGCCCAGGACAGAAAACATGGAAAGAATATCCAGTTACCTTCAGGGAGCTTAACATTCCTCACTGGCAAAATTACAAAGCTGGCTATTAAACACGTAAATTTTAAAGGCAATCATTGGGAACCACCCTAAACGAATTAAGAAAAATCAGGCAAACTCACCACAACAGAAAGAAAAATACTGTAGAACAGCAGTGTGTTCATCAGAATTTATTTTTGAATCCCAACTCAGGGACCAGGTGCAGTTGCTCACGTCTGTAATTCCAGCAATTTGGCAGGCCAAGGTAGGCTGATCACTTGAGCCCAGAAGTTGAACAGCCTAGGCAACATGGCAAAACCCCATCTCTACAAAGAATACAAAAATTAGCTGGACATGGTTGTGCACACCTGTCTGTAGTCCAAGCTACTCAGGAGGCTAAGGTGGGAGAATCACCTGAGCCTGGGAGTTCGAGCCTTCAGTGAGCCGTGATTGTGCCACTGCCCTTCAGCCTGAGCAATGGAGTGAGACACTGCCTTAAAAAAAGAAAAAACAAAAGAATCCTAACTTAGCCTAAAAATCGCTGTCCAAACTTTAGCAAGTTATTTAGCATTGCTGAGACTCATTTTTTTTTTTTTATGAGGTTGATGTAGTAACTGTGGTTGTGTTCAGGATTAATATTAAGATGAGTTAGTGATTCTAAAGCAGGGTTTGGCATGCTGTTTCCTCTCCCCGTGTGGGATAATTGCTATTAATATGCAAAATAGTTGAAAAAAGGAGAGTCTGAAGTTAGGAATACTTATGAAGGAGTTTAAAGAAAACTTGAATTGTTGGGGACTCATTAACATTTATATAAAATCATTCAGAGTCCCAGAAAGAAAAAAAGGTGACTCATGCTGTTATAACTACTTCATAGAAGGGCTATTTATACACAAAGATTCTCTTAACCCAGCTATCACATGAGTTAGGGCTGATGTTTGCCTTTGCCTGCTTCCAACTTAACAACCGTTACCTAATACACTGAACTGAATTGTGAACCCATTATTTAAAATGCCACTAAAATGTCATTACTAAATAATCTTTCTAGCTCTAAAATCTAAATAATCTGGAAAATATAAAAGAAATAATCAAAAAGAATTGATAAATATTAAGCCAAGAATGGAGAGTCTAGGGTTAAGGGTTTTTAGTCATATTTTCCCCTATAAAAATAATGCATTTTACTAAGATTGTTCTGTGGGATCTGTTTTCCAAAAAGGTATCAAAGATAAAAAATCTATAGAAGTAGCTTGACTGTATTTATGTTATCATCCTTGAAAAATGCTCAGTTCAAAAAATTATGAGCTTTTGGTGGCTTGCTTTTAAATCCAGTTTTATCCACTGATGATAGTTTCTTCTGTTTTAAAATAGATGAGAGTACTTTGGTGATCATGGTTACACAGTATAAATATTGAGGCCACACGCTGTCCCCTGCTGTCATTCAGGAGTTCATTTGTTCACAGTTCACCTACTTTGAAACATCTGATTGCCTCAATTACCAGCAAACAGTGATTTCCTGAACATGGATGTTCTTCCATTAACTTCTAAAGGAAGTAGTCTGCTAAGAAGCTCCACCCCATCTATCAATCATAATAAGCCAGATCTCTTTTCAAACGCATTCCTGCAGTGAGAACTCATTCAAGTGTCAAAGTGTGGTTCTAATTGTAAAGTTAATTTTTTACCCTGGTAGGCTTGAAACATCCAAGGTTTAAATTTGATTCCCCAGATCCTACTAAAATGTAGAAGTCTAGAATGTTCCATGAATTGTAGAGGGTGCCCTAGATGGGATGTGATATATAACATGATAGGGGACCTTCAAACAAGTCAGAGGAGAATCTGGAAAAAAAATCAATGACTGTTTCTGGGGTGGAGATTGAAGTATTGATTAGGCAGAAAGTAGCAGATGGTAAAAGGTAGAATTACCCTATCCCTCCACCCCAAAGCTGACAAGAAAGATTTGTATCCTCAGAGTAAATGAATAGAGGAGACAAACTACCCATGGCAGAGAAAGGTAGTCACATCAACAGGTTGCAGTCTTGGTGTGGGTAATCTCTGGAGGTTTCTCATCTTAGTGACAAGAGAAATCATGATGCAGATGACCTAAGTCACACCTGCTTGAGGAAGGAGGGTATGCTGAGTAAGCTAGGAATGGAGAGGCACCTGCAATAAGAAATAAGTTCCTCCCAAGAGGCTGGCTCTGTGTCCCCACCCAAATCTCATCACAAATTGTAATACCCCCATGTCAAGGGAGGAGCCTGGTGAGAGGTTATTAGATCATGGAAGTGGTTCCCCCGTGATGTTCTTGTGAAACTGAGGGAGTTCTCATGAGATCTGATTGTTTTAAAAATGGCCATTTCCCCTGTGCTCCCTGTCTCTCCTGCTGCCTTGTAAGATGTGCCTTGATTCCCCTTTGCCTTCCACCATGATTGCAAGCTTCCTGATGCCTCCCCAGCCATATGGAACTGGGAGTCAGTTCTTTTGTTTATAAATTACCCGGGCTCAGGTAGCAACATTATAGCAGTGTGAAAATGGACTAATATAGAGAATTGGTACTGGCAGAGAGAGGCACTGCTATAAGGATAACCTGAAAATGTGGAAGTAACTTTGGAACTGGGCAACAGGCAGAGGTTTGAACAGTTTGGAGGGCTCAGAACAAGATAGGAAGATGTGCGAAAGTTTAAAACTTCCTAGAGAATTGCGGCATGGTTTTGATCAAAATGCTGATAGTGATACGGACAATGAAGTCCAGGCTGAGGTGGCCTCAGATGGAGATGAGGAACCTATTGGGAACTGGAGCAAAGGTCACTCTTGCTAGGCTTTAGCAAAGAGACTGGTGACATTTTGCCCCTGCCCTAGAGATCTGTAGGACTTTGAACTTGAGAGAGTCTGGCAGAAGAAATTTCTAAGCAGCAAAGCATTCAAGAGGTGACCTGGCTTTTCCTGAAAGTGTACAACTATATTTGCTCACAAAGAGATGGTTTGAATTTGGAACTTATGTTTAAAGGGGAGGCAGAGCACAAAAGTTTGGAAAATTCACAGCCTGAACATGTGATAGAAAACAAAAACTCATTGTCTGGGGAGCAACTCAAGGTGGCTGAATACATTTCCATAAGTAAAGAGGAGCTGAATGTTAGTCACCAAGACAATGGGGATGATGTCTCCAGGGCATTTCAGACATCTTCAAGGAAGCCCTTCCCATCACTGGCCCAGAGGCCTAGGAAGGAAAAATGGTTTAATGGGCAAGGCCCAGGGCCCAGATGCTCTGTGCACCCTTTGGACATGGAGCTTCGTGTTCCAGCCACTCCAGCTTCAGCCCTGGCTAAAAGGAGCCAAGGTACAGCTTAGCCCATGGCTTCAGTGGGTGCAAGCCCAAGGCCTTGGTGGCTTCTATGTGGTGTTGGCCCTGCAGGTATGCAGAAGACAAGAGTTGAGCTTTGGGAGCCTCCACCTGGATTTCAGAGGGTGTATGGAAATGCCTGGATGTCCAGGAAAAATCTGCTTTGGGGTCAGAGCCCCCCTGGAGAACCTCTACTAGGGCATTGCAAAAGGGAAATGTTGGGTTGGAGTCCCCACAGGGAGTCCCCACTGAGGCACTTCCTAGTGGAGATGTGAGAAGAGGGCCCTGCAGAAATGTCGATCTACCGATAGCTTGCATCATGTACCTGGAAAAGCCACAGGCACTTAACACAAGCCTGCAAAAATAGCCGTAGGGGCTGTACCCTGCAGATCCACAGCCGTAGAGCTGCCCAAGTCTGTGGGAGTCCACCCCCTGCATCAGTGTGTCCTTGAAATGAGACATGGAGTCAAAGAAGATTTTGGAGCTTTAAGATTTGATGACTGCCTGGCCATGTTTAGGACATGCATGAGGCCTGCGGCCCCTTTGTTTTGGCCAATTTCTCCCATTTGAAATGGGAACATTTACCTAATGTCCATACCCTCATTGTGTCTTGAAAGTAACTAACTTGTTTTTTTTTTTTTTTATTTTACAGGCTCATAGGCAGAAGGCACTTGCCTTATCTCAGATGAGACTTTGGACTTGGACTTTTGGGATAATGCTGGAATGAGTTAAGAGTTTGAGGGACTCTTGGGAAGGCATGATTGGTTTTGAAATATGAGGACATGAGATCTGGGAGGGGCCGGAGTTAGAATGACATGGTTTGGCTCTGTCCCTACCCAAATATCATCACAAATTATATTCCTCTTATGTCGAGGGAGGGACCTCGTAAAAGGTAAAAGGATCATGGGGGTGGATCCCCCATGCTGTTCTCATGATAGTAAGGAAGTTCTCACAAGATCTGATTGTTTTAAAAGTGACAGTTTCCCCTGTGCTCCCTCTCTCTCCTGCTGCCATTTAAGACATGCCATGCCTCCCCTTTGCCGTCCATCATGATCGTAAGTTTCCTGATGCCTCCCCAGCCATGCAGAACTGTGAGTCAATTAAACTTCTTTTGTTTATAAATTACCCAGTGTCAGGTAGTATCTTTATAGCTGTGTGAGAACAGACTAACACACTGGCCCTTAGTTCAAGGGCAAGAGGTAAGCTATGCCTGCCTCCACTTAACCGTGTCCTCATCCACGTCTGCCTCGTGTCATAGCATCAGTGCCCATGATCAGAAAGAAGACCCTCTGTTTCATATTTCTCAACAACTGCTCAGCCCATATGGCCACTCTCTGCCTTCTTCTTTACCTCTTAGTACTGCTTGTAGTATCCTAGCCAGCCAGTCTGCTTCATGCTTCTGCATCTTGAGTCACAGTGGTGTCCCCGGCTCTACCACTCTGGCATATCTTTGCCTTCCGTCTTCCCTGGGAAAATTTTGATTTACTTTTTAAGCCTCCTGTCAGGCATTATCTCCAGAAAGCCTTTGCTGACCCCACCCCAGCCCCACACACTGAGGCTGAACAAAATGCTCCTCCTCTGTGCATCCTTACCATGGCCACATTAGTTTAGTTACATGTAACTCCTTTAAACTACAGGCTCTTTGAAGGCAGGCAGGCAGGGGCCGTGCAATACTATCTCATACCTCCTGTCTCTGACATGTGAAAATGTAATAAAATTAAATGATCTGCTACCTGTACCTCCTTTAGTGGTACCTGGCTGATGGCCAGAGAAGCATCTGTCTCACATACAAGTGGAATCTGAAATGTTTTAATTAACAGGATAGTCTCCAAAGACATATTTTGTCTAAACTTGAATCAAGGGGCTCCTGAGAAAAACAGAAGATTTTGCTCAATTAGAGACTGAAATCTATGCAGATGGAACAAGAAGATTAAAACTGTCATGGCACTGAACCTGTAAAACATGAAAAGAAATGAGAGTGAAATGATGGGTTCAAGAATCCAAATTAGAATGCAGGAACTAAGCACTCATCCTAGAAAAAAAAGAAAAAGGAAAAGAAAAGAAAAATTAAAACCTCGAAAACCAGGATGGGGAAGAAGACCAAAATCTAATGTTCAGTGATCAGGAATATGAAAACCTAAATTGGCAAGTCCACATAGTCACTCAGTTTAAGTCAAGGCCCCTCAAGGATCCTTTAGGAAAAATTCTAACAAAAGAATCACTTTATCTCCTACTGTTTTTGATATAAACCTAAATGGACTGAGCCCTAGGCTCAAGAATAAAACATACATATATACACAAACACACTCATATGTACTTACATAAATTTCTTCAGGAAACAAAAAGCCTGAATAACTTAACCTAGCTTTAAAAAAGAGACTAGATTAAGTCAATCAGTCAACCAGTATGTTGGATAATAAGAATAACTACCAGGAACCACAAATGTTGTTAGCACTGATACCAATTCTAGACCAGAAACGGGATTTTACAACCACTGATGGCCCACAAAATGCACATCACTGATAAAGCTTGTGTTATTGCTTGCATGAAAACTAGGATATGAATTCCTATCTCCTTCTATAAGAGAAGGGATTATTAAGGTGGCACATTCCCCATGCATAGTGAGGGTGTTTAAAAGTTCTAGGCAGGCTGAAAATACAACATCCACTACACAGATCTAGCTCATGCATTCCTCAAAGCTACCCAGTGAGGAAAGTATTACCCTCCAAAATTTATAGATGACAAAAGTGAGGCAAAATGGGACCATAACTTGCTCAAGATTATAGGGCTAATAAATGGCCAGTAAGATTAGAATCCAATTCTTTGTACTGAAAACTTCATAGTCTTGCATATAATATGTGCTGTCTCCCAGGAGTGCCTGGAGGCTACACTGAAAAGTGATCATAGACAGGAGAAATCAGAGTCTCAGAAAAACTCTTAGGAGAGCCAGAAAGCCAAGCCTTCACCCACCTCAAATACAGTTCTTATAGCATCATGTCCGTCCTCAGTTACCCAGTAACTATGTGGATGCCTGGTCACTGGGCATTTAGCAAGCCCTTCTCCCACTTCCTCCTACATTTCCTATGCATTTTTTTCTTTCCACAATTTGGGATAGACATTTAAAAATGCAGAAGGATGAAATGCTATTTTTTCCCCTCTACAGCAGGGGAGTGGGAGGGCTGTGTGGATTAACATCCCCTGTCAATTTTTTCAAAATATAAAGCTTCCTTTATCTTCCTTGCCTGAGATTCTGAAGGCCTCTTTCTCCCTGCCTAATTAACCACAAATCAACATAATTTATTTACATACATATGTTGTCTGCCTGTTTTCTTGCTTGCCTTTTCATCAGTTTTCAGTTATGAAAACCTGTGCTGAGGGTTGGGCAATGTGATTTCTGGTCCTGTCTGTGACTCTGGGAGGTTACTTTCCTTCTCTGTCTCAGGTTCCTCAACAAGAAGAACGGAGTGGGGCTGGGCACGGTGACTCACACCTGTAATTGCAGCATGTTAGGAGGCTGAGGCAGGCAGATCATGAGGTCAGGAGTTCGAGACTAGCCTGGCCAATATGGTAAAACCCCATCTTTACTAAAAAATACAAAAATTAGCTGGGCGTAGTGGTGTGCACCTGTAGTCCCAGCTACTTGGGAGGCTGAGGCAGGAGAATCACTGTAACCCAGGAGGCGGAGGTTGCAGTGAGCCCAGATCGCACCACTATACTTCAGAGTGACAGGGCCAGACTTAGTCTAAAAAAAAAAAAAAAAAAAAAAAAAAAAAGCTGAGGGGCTGGGGAAGGGTTCTGACCTCTACTGACTCTTCTATCTTCACATTCTATCATTTCTTTCCTGTCCTGGGTAATTCACAGAGCCACTGAGAGGAACACATGAGATAATAGAGTTGAAAGAGCTATGAATAATATGCAGTGTCTGAGGACTGTAGCATTATTTAAACCTGCAGCTAGTCCATTTGTTTTTAAACTCCCATAGCATTGTGTGACCAGCCAAGAACCCTCTTGCCTCCAGTGTTAAGCGTTGATGAAGATAAAAAATTTGAAAGAAGAGAGCACAAGCAAGGGAGAGAGGGTATGTTTGGAAGGGCCTTGTGATTTGAACTCTTCTTTTATTCCAGTTTTCTAGAGATGATAATTAGGCTTTTGGCTCCAACAGGAGTATTCCATGTTGTTGAGAGATTCGCAATGCAACTTCAATGCTCGGAGAAAAACGTGCTCATGTCTTTCTTTTCAAACACTTCATTCCATGTCCATCCCACACACTAGCACTGTACAGAGAATGATAGGAGCAGGCAGATAAGTCATTTCACCAACAGTGACAATGTAGGACCTCATTTTAATTTAATCATCAGGATAGACAGGATTTTTGCCTGGTAACAAATCACCAGGACCTTTTGCTGATGCTGGGTTTACACTAGATTGAGCCCCATCATCCTTCCTGCTGCATTACATCCACAGCTTCGTCGGGAGGAAACCCAATTTGCTTTGTATTGTTTGCACACATTGTAGTGATATTAGGCAAACTCCCAGTAAATATTTGGGAGTGATCGTGTCTTGTTCAATTACGGATTCCATTTGAGCAAGGCTGACATTTCTGAAACTCAGAAAAACTACTAAACCTTTTCTAAGGAAACAAGTTACTTTAAACAATAAGTGTTCCTGTATTAAAGCATTCACACCTCCAAAATCTACTTAAGTATTTCTTTTGTTGCTCACCCTACTAAAAAGGCACAAAGCAGGACATGTGGCTCTCTGAAAAATTCATATATGCTGGGACAGTTTTGAACAAAACTGTGAATTAAGAAGAGAGGGACTGTTTTAACCAGGAGTGACTTTCTTTTCTTTGCTTTTCTCCTACTCCCATCTTCCTCTTCCAATACTTTACAGGAACAAGCCTCAAGCTGTGAACAGATCCAACTATATTGTAAATAGAAGAGTCTCTCATTCATGCACATTTGAAGAGAAGACCCTCAAAAAGAGGCAAGTGCTTAGATCAAAGGAGTCAATAACTAAGGTGTGTTTTCAGGAGTCACATGGCAGAAAACTTTGGTAGGCATATGAGATGTCTCAGTGATACCAGTGGGCAGGTATCACTACCTGGGTATCACTTGGAGGTCCCCAAACACCAGTGGGGCCTCAACCCCAGCTGCTGTCCAGGCTCTTGATACCATTGCAAGAATGAATTCAAGGACCAGTTGACAAACAGTGAAACTATAGAGATTTATTGCCAAGGGAAAAGTACATACTCAACAAAGGGGAGTGTGGGCATACTCAAGAGAGAGTCACGCCCAAGGGGCTTTGGAGCTGCTACCTTTATGGGTTTATTTTACCAAGGGATGGAATATTCATGAAAATTCCTTGAAGAAGGTGGAGGTTTCCTGGAACTGTGGTGCCACCCATTTTTACACCAAATATGGATGTTCCTGGAACTGTCATGGTGCTGGTGTGTGTGTGATTTAGTATGTTAATGAACATATAATGAGATCCTAGGTGAAACCTAGGTCAAATCCAGTGCCATGTTGGGTTCAGTCAGTCTTACCCAGGTAGGTCCACACCTCAATGCAGCCTCAAACTCCCAGACTTAAGTCATCCTCCCACCTCAGCATCCTGAGTATCTGGGACTACAGGTACATGCCACTACGCCTGGCTAAGTTTTGTATTTTTTGTAGAAATGGGGTTTTCCATTGTTGTCCAGGCTAGTCCCAAATTCCTGAGCTCAAATGAACTGCCTGCCTCAGTCTCCCAAAGTGCTGGGATCATAGGCACAAACCACTGCACCCAGTCAGGAATTCTCTATTCTCCTGCAACCACCCTGTATTATTCCTGCTCCAGCAGTGCCTTTTAAATTTGTCTTGATCAGCAGCCATTTTCTTTTTAATCAGAATCCCTATGTCACATCCAATCATAACAAGAATTGGACAAAATTTGGGGGCTCCTGTTTTGGGGGGACCTGTGATTTAACTAGAGGCACAATAGCAGCAAAGATCTCTGGGCCTTGCATTGTGCCACATACATCACATATTTTGCCTCCTTAGACTCCACAGCAATCAGGTAAAGTAGAAATTGTGCTTTTTCTTAAATTAATATCTTGGATTAAGTTACTTGTCCTGGTACTATTCCTTCTGAAACTATTCCAATCGATAGAAAAAGAGGGAATCCTCCCTAACACATTTTATGAAGCCAGCATCGTCCTGATACCAAAGCCTGGCAGAGACATAACCAAAAAAGAGAATTTCAGACCAATATCCTTGATGAACATTGATGCAAAAATCCTCAATAAAATACTGGCAAACCGAATCCAGCAGCACATCAAAAAGCTTATACACCATGATCAAGTGGGCTTCATCCCTGGGATGCACGGCTGGTTCAACATACACAAATCAAAAAATGTAATCCAGCATATAAACAGAACCAAATACAAAAACCACATGATTATCTCAATAGATGCAGAAAAGGCCTTTGACAAAATTCAACAACCCTTCATGCTAAAAACTCTCAATAAATTAGGTATTGATGGGACGTATCTCAAAATAATAAGAGCTATCTATGACAAACCCACAGCCAATATCATACTGAATGGGCAAAAACTGGAAGCATTCCCTTTGAAAAATTGCACAAGACAGGGATGCCCTCTCTCACCACTCCTATTCAGCATAGTGCTGGAAGTTCTGGCCAGAGCAATCAGGCAGGAGAAGGAAATAAAAGGTATTCAATTAGGAAAAGAGGAAGTCAAATTGTCCCTGTTTGCAGATGACATGATTGTATATCTAGAAAACCCCATCGTCTCAGCCCAAAATCTCCTTAAGCTGATTAGCAACTTCAGCAAAGTCTCAGGATACAAAGTCAATGTACAAAAATCACAAGCACTCTTGTACACCAATCACAGACAAACAGAGAGCCAAATCATGAGTGAACTCCCATTCACAACTGCTTCAAAGAGAATAAAATACCTAGGAATCCAACTTACAAGGGATGTGAAGGACCTCTTCAAGGAGAACTACAAACCACTGCTTAATGAAATAAAAGAGGATACAAACAAATGGAAGAACATTCCATGCTCATGGGTTGGAAGAATCAATATCGTGAAAATGGCCATACTGCCCAGAACCACAAAGAAGCAGGAGGTGTCTGCAGGCATTCCCATGGGCACAAGCATCACAGAGACACAGCGTTGTCAGGGCTGATGAGGTCTGGGTGAGTTTGATGCCAGTGCCAAAGAAAATGAGTCACACGATAATTACAGTAAAACATCACAATGTCTTTATTTGAGTAGATCTCAATAATCTTTCCAAAACAGGGTGTTTCTTGGCAAACTCTTCTATCAACCAGTTTGAAAGAACTCAGAGAACATCTGCTAACTAGGCATAATGAGTTCTTATACCTTACAGAATGTCACCATGAAGAACAAATGGCATCAGCTGCCACCATGCTGTGGCATGCTACTTTACAAAATGATATGTTGTTATTAAGTGGCAAGGGATATTGATTTCTCAGTATGTTTCTTACTTGCTCAATTGCTTTGGTTACAACAACGACAATGTATATGTTAAATACGCAGAGTAGATACAGAAGGTTTATCTTTGGGTTCTCAATCATGTGGGACTTGCTCCTTGCCCTGGCAAATGACCAAATACCCTGAGACCCTACTTGATTCTGTTCTTTCAAAAGAAGTCTAGCCTTTTTTCTTTCTTTTTCTTGCTGAAACATTTAAAATGTGAGAAATCACCTCATTTGGAGTTGAGATGGCCCTGTGCTTGAAGGGCGTGGTCTGGAAATCAGACATGCTAGGCTGGGTCCCAGCTTTACAACTGATCACCAAGTCACCCTGCAGGTCATTCCACCAATATGGTCTTCAGTTTCTCCCTCTGTAAAGGGAGAGGGTTGCCCTTAATCATTTCTAAGGTGTTTTTGGTCACTAGAATTATTTTCTTGAGCTTTAAAGAATAATTTTTAAAAATTCAATGCACATTTATTTAGTGCCTAACATGTGTCAGGCATGGTTCTAAAGCCTAGGAATACTTCAATTTAAAACAAAGAACCTGCCCTCCAGGAGCTTAACTTCTAATGGATGGAGAAAGACAATACAAAAGTAAATAAGTAAATATGTATCAAGTTAGATTGTAGAAAGTGCGTGAAGATAAATTAAGCAGAATAAATGGAATCTGGTATCGAATTCTGGAAGTAGCAATGGGATAGGAAGTAGAATTCTAATCTATTTTGAGTAGTCAGTAAAGCCCTTGCTGGTAAAGTCATTTCACCTCAGAGAAGAGAACAAAATAGAAAGTATATTACACGGATATCTAGGCAAAGAGTACTCCAGGTAGAAAGACCAATAAGTACAAAGTCTCTGAGGCAGGAGTGGGCTTGAAATGTACTAGCAATCTGTCCCCACATGACTTGGAATGGACAGCATCCAGAGGCTCATTTGGAAGCTGCCATGGTCCTTGACTTTCCCTCTGCTCCTGCTATTGGGTCAATACAGACAGGAACCTGTTGTGGTAGCACTTGATATTCTGGAAAAATGCCTGCCTTTGAGTATAAAGAAAGCCCACAGTCACCCCTCTGAAACTGGTGCACTAAAGAAGAGAAATGTTTCAAGAGTTCATATGAGTTCCAAGTTTCCTTTGAGCAAGTTGACTTTCTTCTTTAAAAATAGTGAACATTTTGAAATTTTTTTCCCCTGAAAAAGGCAAAATTGAAACAGGCAGCTACATTTGGGAAGAAGCTAAAAGCAAAATGTGCTCTGTGAAGGTGGGAGTGAGTAGTCTTCTGCCTAAGTGTCTGCCATGAAGAGAGCATTTGTAATTACAGCCACAAAATTACCTTGTAGACACTTAATAGCTTAATAAGAGTTTTAATGGGTCTATTTGAAAATGAGAAACCCCGTTGTATAAAATGGGCCCATAAAATGTTATGCAGCTGTGCTGTGGCCTCAAACAAATTGCAAATAGATCTCATGCAGTATCCTGTAATATCAACTGCTGAGTTTAGGTGGCTATAGGATTTTGGCTACATTTGTCTCCAAAAATTCTTAGGGAAGACTTCAGATGCCTTCAGAGAAGCCCTACAGAGACTGGTGGCTGACCCTGTGGGGAATCCTGAAAAATTTATGTTCACGTTTACTGCTCCGCTAATTACCTCAGCTTACACTGATAGCCCTCTTCTCTGAATTTCTCTATTTTTATATCATTGCTAAATTTATTTACCAGGCCGGGCGCGGTGGCTCACGCTTGTAATCCCAGCACTTTGGGAGGCCGAGGCGGGCGGATCACGAGGTCAGCAGATCGAGACCACGGTGAAACCCCGTCTCTACTAAAAATACAAAAAAATTAGCCGGGCGTAGTGGCGGGCGCCTGTAGTCCCAGCTGCTTGGAGAGGCTGAGGCAGGAGAATGGCGTGAACCCGGGAGGCAGAGCTTGCAGTGAGCCGAGACTGCGCCACTGCACTCCAGCCTGGGCGACAGAGCAAGACTCCGTCTCAAAAAAAAAAAAAAAAAAAAAAATTATTTACCAATCTCTGCTATGAGAAAGAAGATACAAAGAAGAACACTTTATCTCTGCCCTTCGGGTATTTACCCCATTCCAGAGCCTGTAACACCTACCCAAGGAAAAAGGATGTTAAGTATCACGAGACTTGCAAACCAAATGCCATAGGAATTTAGAAATAGGAGGTAGAATTGCTGTTGTAAATAATCAAGTAAGAATTCCTGGAGGTGGCAATAGTTTTGATGAGCCTTGAGGTGAGGACTCTTCACAAAAATGGGCAATGCTACTGAGGGAAGTTGGTGGCATGTTGGCAGAACTGTGAGTAGACTAAAATAGGTAGACAGAGCAAACTTGAGGACAAAGGTAGTGAAGGCTAGAAAGCATAGTGAGAATCAGGTAACGTATACCCTTTGTGAACCCTGAATATCTGAGACAGTCTCAGTTAATTTAGAGTTTATTTTGCCAAGGTTGAGGATGCACACCCGTGACACAGCCTCAGGCAGTCCTGATGACATATGCCCAAGGTGGCCGGGGCTCAGCTTGGTTTAATACATTTTAGGGAGAAATGAGACATCAATCAGTATATGTAAGTAGCACATTGGTTCCATCCAGAAAGGTGGGAACAACTCAAAGAAAGAAGGGGACTTTCAGGTCACAGGTAGGTGAGAGACAAATGGTTGCCTTCTTTTGAGTTTCTGCTAAGCCCTTCCAAAGGAGGCAATCAGAGATGCGTCTATCTCAGGGATGACTTTGAAGAAAATAGGAGGCAAGTTTGCCCTGAGCAGTTCACAGCTTGACTTTTCCCTTTAGCTTAGTAATTTGGGGGCCCCCACATTCTCCCTTCACACCTTGAATCAAAAGTATTAAAAATTTGGATTTAAACTCTGGACAAATGGGTAGCCTTTGAAGGCTTTTGAACAGAAGTTACATAAAGACTAAAATTGTAGCAATATATATTTTTAAGTAAAAGAAAACTGCAAATGATGTCCATGGACTTAAGAAAATACAACACCTAAATCAGAGTGGTAGCAATGGGAATGTCAGGCAGAGATGCAAAAAACAACTCTGACCTACCAGCCATTCTAGCAAAATGTTAAAACTCTTTGCCAATTGTTTTGTGCAAAATAGTCTGGGACAGAGACTATTCCCCACAACCCCATGTAGCACAGGATTGGTCACAAAGCAGATCTCTATAAATATCTCTTGACTGGCTAACATGAAAAGCACTCATCTCCTGCTTAGCCTCTTCAATAGGCAAAAGAGGATATTCCTTGGGTCCATTCCAGTCAAAGAATGGGCTAGAGTCAGAGTCATGGTGTCACATCAAAGGTCACTGCTAGAAAATTTCCTCCGTGGAAACTCTAAAATATTGGCACATTCAGTCTAAAAATGTACTTCAACAGCTATTATCCTGCTTCCTTTGCTGTGAGGAGGCAGAATGCCAGGGTTCTTTGTAGCATGGGAGTCTTGAAACTGCCATTGCAAAATTATAACTGAGAAAATTACAACACTGAAAGAGATCTGACCTAACTAACTCTCTATCTTGCTTCTCACTTCCAAACTGTCCTTGCTCATTCCTGGGTGTAGGCCTAACTAACTTTGGGAGGAACTCAGTTTATAGTTCATAGTTTAAAACAAAGGCAATAACAACCCTTTCCCAAAACAAACCTCCTTCTTGCCTGGGGACTATACTGCCTTTGTAGGACTAACAAATTAGCCACAACAGTAGAAATTATGGTGTAGGAGTCGTGTAGCTGGGGGTTATGAGATTATGACCTTCCCCAAATTGCTCGTGGGAATAACATCACTATTATAAAACCTAAGATCAGTGCTTGAGATATTTCGCAGACCCTGCACTTGATGGATCAGCTGGCACCACCCAGGTTGATAAACTGGCTCATCTGGTCTCATGCCCCCCACCCAGGAATTGACTCAGAACAGGAGGACAGCTTTGACGCCCTATGATTTTATATCCCACTTGACAAATCAGTACTCTCGACTCATTGGCCCCTATCTGCCAAATTATCCTGAAAACGCCCAATCCTAGAGTTTTCAAGGAGACTGATTTGAGGAATAATATAACTCTGATCTCCCATATAGGCAGCTCTGCATGAGCTCTCTCTCTATTGCAATTTCCCTGTCTTGATAAACCAGCTCTGTCTAGGCAGTGGGCAAGGTAAACCCATTGGGTGGTTATAGTCTCCTAAATTAAATTTTAGAGCAAGTAATGGTGCCTTGCTTTTGACTATGGTCACATAATGCCAGTGTTTTCAGATAAGAAGTGGAAATATTTATCTAGCATCAGTATTTTTAGTCTACTCTTACATTCCACAAAGAGGACCGTATGGTCCTATGAAGAACTCTCACAGCATCAGTGCTTTGAAAAAATCCAGAGGGAAAATGTGAGCCCATTCGCAGGACACCCAAGAAACCTGAGTAAATTTGAATGGGTTCTGTAGCCCCACCTCATGCTCCACTATGCCATATTTGATGATTGCATGTATGGAGTCACGTAAGGAGTCTGTAAACCAAAAGTATCCAAGACAGATCTCAATCAATTTAGTTCATTTTGCCAAAGTTTAGGACATGTTCCTGTCACAGTCATAGAAGGTCCTGAGTTCATGTGCCCAAGGTGTTCAAGTGATTGCTTGGTTTTATATATTTTAGGGAGACATATGACATCAATCAGTATATATAATATCTACATTGGTTCCATCCAGAAAAAAGGAACAACTTGAAGCTAGGCAAGGAGTCAGTGGGAGGGTTCCAGCGGGAGGGTTCATAGGTGGATTCAAAAATTTTCTGGGAGGCTGAGGCACAAGAATAGCTTTAACCCAGAGGGGTGAAGGTTGCAGTGATCATTCCACTACACTCCAGCCTGGGTGACAGAGCAAGACTCTGTCTCAAAAAAAAAAAAAAAAATCTGATTAGCAATTGGTTGAAAGAGTTTATACAAAGACCTCGAATTAATAGAAAGGAGTGCCTGCGTTAAGATAAGGGGTTGTAGAGACCAAGGTTTTTATTATGTGGATGAAGCCTCCAGGTAACAAGCTTCAGAGAGAATAGATAATCTTAAGGTCTGTTTTAATGTTAATGCTGGTGAGTTATTTCTGAATTCAAAAGGTGCAGGGCATAATGAGGCATGTCTGACCACCCACTCCCATCATGGCCTGAACTTGTGTTTCAAGTTAACTTTGGAATGCCATTGGCTGAGGAAAGGAGTCCATTCAGTTGCTTGTGGGGGTGGTCTTAGAATTTCATTTTTGGTTTACACCTTTGTACTTCTGAAAAACTACACAATTTATTCCCCATGAACAGTTCTGGATGAGGAAGAATTTTATCTCTTAATGTTTAAAAACAGTGTTTTAGGCTGCATTGGTAAATGCAATTTTTCCCAGGGTTTTCATGAGAATATGCAACAATGACAGGACACAGCAAATCCCTTTTGGAGCTTCACAACTCTCCTGAAGTAGAATTTATGAACCCATTTTACAGAATCTTCTAACAAGACAAAACAAAAAGACTGTTTAAGGTCTCGGGAAAAATTACTGTGGAAGACTAGGCTACATTGATAGAAATTTTAAAGATTTTAAAGACAAAATCCAGTGTTGAAAAGGGTGTGAGAAATGAGTGACATTTTAAAGGGATACAGTTTTTTTAGGAGGAAATTTAGTATTATTTATCAAAATTACTCACAGACATATTCTTTGACCCTGAACTTCTGCTTCTAGAAATCTGTCCTATAAAAATAATTATGCATGTACACAAAGACAAATATATAAGAATGTCTATTACTCCATTGTTTGCCACATAAGAAAAATGATGGCAAGTATAATGGTGTAGGTCATATTTCATCTATACTATGAAATATTATAAGGTATTTCTTAAACAGGGAGAAGCTTTTTACTATTTTATTGTATGTATCTATCTATAGCTTGAAACATTTTACAATGAATATCTACTTATATATTAATTCAATTGTTTCTGAGGCTTTGTTCTTTTCATAAATTTAGTCTATTTACTCTTTGATGTTCAGATTATATAATTTCTCTTGTTCTATCTTCACATTCTCTGACTCTTTCCCCCCTTCATTCTGGTGTAAAGTTTATCCACTAAGCTTTTTATTTTGGTTATTTTCCAGTTCTAACATTTTTATTTGGTTCTTTTTTATATCTTCCATTTCTTGTTGAGACTTCATATATCTTTTCGGAGGTTATTTTTTGTTTAGTGTTTGTTTGTAATTGCTGTTGAGGCATTTTTAGTATGGCTGCTTTACTTTTTTCCCCTTAGATAATCCTTACAGCTCTGCCATCTCAGTGTTGACATCCATTGATTATCTTGTTTTATTTAGTGTGAGTTCTTTATGGGTCTTAGTAAGATGAGTGATTTTCAATTAAAACCTTGATATTTTAGACATTATGAGTTTGTAGATCTTATTTAAATATTGTTTTATTCAACTGCCTTGTCCTGACAACACTTTGTCAGGGGAAGGGAACAAGGTATCAGCTCCTTACTCTCATCACTGCCAGGTAGGGGCAGAAGTTCAGGTTTCCACTCAACCTCTGTTGACACCTAAATGGGGAGAAGCTCCTCGATACCACTGGGTGGAAGTGATAATTCTAGCTCTCTGTTACACCTTTACAGATACCTTTTTGGCTGAGAGGAGTGGAAGTGCTTCATTTGTAGTCACCATTCTGCCTTCACTAAAACCAGAGGGCAGAAGGGTAGGTAGCCCCATTATTAATGGGGCATGGTAAAAGTTTTGACTCTCCACTAGGCTTTATCTAATGCTATCTCAGCAAGATGAGGGAGAGGTTTCTTGTTGTTTTTCTGGTTCTTTAGCTAGATAGAGTAGACTTTTATTTTGACCTTTATGCTGTGCACCCATTGAGATTTCTAGGTTGTCAGCGTCTCTAGCAACCCATCTGGGATATATAAAATTTTTCTTCTGCAGAAAAACCCAGAGAACTCACCACTTTATAAATCTGTGGCTCCATGGTTCCTTATTTGATCTTCCTTCCCTCTACTTTTCAGTATTTTTGTTTCTTACATGCATAATGTCCAGGGTCGTTAATTGTACTTAGTACAATTAGTGAGAGGAATTTGGAAATATGTCTATTCCATCTTCCCAGATGCAAGAGATATCTTATGGCTAACTTTTAAAGTAAACTTATTTGTCAGTAACAAAGATATTGCATATCAGTCCTACAAATTGATAGTTCCAGTGTACTCTGGCATTGTTACACCTTATCAAAAGTGCTGAATTTTATTTACAGAATCACATTTTAAAAAAGAACAATAGCCATTAATGCACAGAAGAGCAGGATACCATGAATAATATATTAGAAAATTTTGTCATATGAGGAATTGTTGAGAGACCTAGACCTGATTAGTGTGTTAGACTTTGTTGCCATACAGTAGAGTCAGTTTGTCCTTTGCAAATTCTGAGGGCCCAATAAGATTAATGGGTTTTAGCTGAATGAGGCAGTTTAGTCTTAATAAAAAGGACTTGCTAATAATTCTAATAATAATAGCTTAACCTGAGTATTTTAGGTAGCCAGTCATAGTGCAAAAAGCTTTACAGGTATTCTCTCAGTTGGTTTCTGTCACAACTCTGCGTAGAATAAACTGTAGTATCTCCATCCTTAGAAATGGGAGAATCAAATTTTAAAGAAATTGAGTCATTTGCCTAACCCCACACAATTAAGGAGTCATGTCCAGATTCAAACTCAAGTCTGTCTGACTTCAGGGCCATAGTAGAGCTTCTCAACAATCAAACAGGCTGCATCTGGAGTCTGTAAAAACACTTCATTACTGCAGAAATAAGTATTATTTCTTCACATGCCTGACATCTTATGGTGAAAGGATCTTTCATTACCTTGTTTTTAATACAAGAGTTGACTAGCTATGTGCTTCTTTACGATCTTTGCATGTCAGTAATTTAGTAATTTGAAATTAAGTGAGCCTGTATACACATCTGAGATGTGCTGGTCTTTGTTCCCTATGTATTTCAGCTGGTCTACTTGAGAAATGAATTTCTCAAGCTATGCATAACAAGTACAGGAAAGCTCCTCACTACCAGAAAATTAGAGCGAATGGCTGATTTTTTTTTTTTTTTTTTTTGCTGTTTTCTCTTTTACATCTTTCTTGCCTCAGTCTCTGAAGATTATATTAATCTACATGCATTTTATTCTGAATGTTTCTCATCTTGTCCTGAAGGGAAGATTTTCCAAATGGAAAAATGAGTTTTAATCATGGCAAATTGTTCAATTCATGCTTTGATAGCAATTCTTTAATCCAGTTCTTAGGTCCATACAAGTCATGTAAAAGTAAGTCTAGTACTTTATGCTTAGGATCTGGCAAATTCTAATGACGGTAACATTGGTTTTAACACACAGTAATTCTGTGTGTGTGTGTGTGTGTGTGTGTGTGTGAGTGTGTGTGATGGTTAGAGGGACTAAGATGAACTGCTTTTTCTCCATTTATTAATTGTAGAACCTGGGTCTTCTCCCCATTTGTAAAAATTGAGCTAATTGTAAAACTTCACTCAGGTCAGCTGTGTCATAAGTGAGGTGATATTTAATACACCCAGCAAAATGTCTAGCACACATACAACATATTTCAATAACATTAACAATCTTTCCTTTCCAACATCTCTTATCAATATGATGAGAAAACATTTCTTTGTCATGCAGTCTATCATAATACCTGGGCAGCAGTTGCTTACTCCAACAGCAAGTAAAAGAACCTTTCCAGAAAAAGTGTTGCATATTTATCTGATGTGCACTTATCATGTGAGTGAATGTTCTGATTCTCAAATTCTCTAGAATACTGTCCTGTTGAACTTTCCAAACAATGATGAAAATGTTCTGTATGTGCACTGTCCAAGTCTCTAGCCACTTAACACATCTGTCTATTGAGCACTTGCAATGTCGCTAATGCCACTGAATAATTAATTTTTTAATTTTATTTAAGTGTAAATAGTCACATGTGGTTAGCAGCTATTCAGTTGGGCAGCATGGCTATAGAGAATGGTCCCCTGTAGAGCTGATTGGCTTTTTCAAAGCATTAAAATGCTACTGAATTCAGTATCCACTGAAAAATATGATAGGCTTTCCAAGAGTTTTGGAAGGTTTGATAAATCAGTGCTGCAACCTACAGTCTTCTATTCTTTCATTTTCTTATGACCTCCACATTCCAATTTCATACTTTTTTATACCTTATTTCAACCCCTCCACAACATTATTCAAGCAGATGAAATCAGGTTAAACTAAACATCAAATAAATTACTAAATTGGTCAAACAGATAACCTAATAGCTATATGTAAAAGACTTTGACACTCTTGTTTCCTTTAGTGAAGGGATGGCAGAATGAGAAAGGTGGGCTGGTGTTTCTAGCATCTATAGGTGTCTCCTCAAAAGGAAATTGATATGGTTTGGCTGTGTCCCCACCCAAATCTTATCTTGAATTTCCAGGTGTTGTGGGAGGTATCTAGTGGGAGGTAATCGGATCATGGGGACAGGTCTTTCCAGTGCTGTTCTCATGATAGTGAATAAGTCTCATGAGATCTGATGGTTATTTTAAGGGGGAGTTTCCCTCCACAAGCTCTCTTCTTTTGTCTGCTGCCATGTGACATTTGCCTTTCACCATATACTATGGTTGTGAGGCCTCCCTAGCCACGTGGAACTGTAAGTCCATTAAACCTCTTTCTTTTGTAAATTACCCAGTTTTGGGTATGTCTTTATCAGCAGAGTGAAAACAGAGTAACACAGCAATGGAGCATGGTAATTCACTGCCCTTGCAGAATAGTATTTGCTGAGGGCCAAGCATCAACAATATCATATAGGCTTTTGTGGTGGGTCTATTAACAAGACAAAATAAAAGCATATTAAATATTATGGTTACTCAGTACAGTCTCACTCAATATCCACAGGAGATTGGTTCCAGGACTACTAAGGATACCAAAATCCTCCTATATACTTTAAATCATCTATGCTTATAATAACTAATACAATGTAAATGCTATCTGTATTTTTATTTGTATTATTTTTAATTATTGTATTGTAATTTCTATTGCTTTTTTCATAATATTTTTAATCTAAGTTGGTTGAATCCACAAGTGCTGAATCCGTGGATAAGAAGGACTGACTATTCTCTGAATCTTTTTAAGGAAAAGATCTAATTTTTTAACTATTACATGCATCAGTCACTTTGCCAAATGAGGCACAAAGAGATTTGTGCCAGATTGAGCAAATCCTAGAGTTCCTGATTCCTAGGTTACTCTCTTCAACCTTTCACTCACTAGCTTCACTCACCCTTGCACAGGACAAGGCACTAGTGCTCCCTGGGCTGATTCTCTTAAAAGCTAATCGAAAATATCATTAAGTGACTTGGCTGTGTTCATATGTTTTATGATTACAAAACAGAGGGGTTTTTCCTGGTTTCTAAAGCCAACAGATTGGTAAAGACCTCTCAGAAGTAATCTTGGCTTCTAGAGAAATGAACTCACTACATGAGATATAAGTCTTGGCAATAATGCTCTCTAACATAAGTCCAGATCATAAATACAATGGGGATGATTCTCAGAAGGGAATGCAACATGAGAGAGAAGAAACTTGAGATGGCAAAGCCCTTCTTGACAATGTAGATTAGTACTCAATAACTATCTCCTGTCATAAGGGTTTCATACTAAATGTTGGGGGGAATTTGGTACATTATTTTGGGTTATGCCTACTGTAGGTTAACAATCAAATTATTCATGGCACAGATGAAAATTTCAAAACAACACGGAGAAATGCGGTATTACAGTCATTAAAGGGGGGGGTAATATTAATGTATAGATTGTGCCACTTCTCAAGGCCTAAGGTTTTCAGAGGAGCGTTTCAGTGAGGTAGACTCTACAAGTTGGTGCAGAGTCAAGGTCATGCCTTGGAAGAGCTAGAAAGGCCAGACACACGGGAAACAACCTCCTGCTAATGAAATAAGGGAAGCCACACACCAGTCTCCAGGCACACTAAAGCAGATGCCCCAACTAATGCCATCTAGAGGAGTTTGTGGTGTGACTGGCATCATCCAGTAAGAAATCTCATTGACCATTACCAGTTACATTCAATGATCATGACTACTGAACTACAGTGCACAGCTCAGTAACATAGCCACTGTTAGCACTGCACAGCAGCAGCTGAAATGAGCCAAAGCGTGTTGCAAACTCTTTACCTGTGCCCATCCTACTAAAGTGAAGCTAATGCTTATTGATAGCACACTACACATACTGAAATATTCTTTGTATTCTAGAAGGGAGGGGTGAGTTGTAGTTTGTACAGCTATATCCCCACTATGTTAATTTGCTTTTCTTAGGCCAATAATATATATTTTTAAGTTAGCCAATAAGAGGTTAGAAATGTTTTTTCTCTGAGGAAAAAAAAAGACAAAACAAACAAAAAAAAAAAAAACAAGAAAATCAAATCCATGACCTTGGTCTAATTAGCCCTACTGAATTAACACCACACACTGCATCCAACTGAGTTAACCAACTCAGACAAGGCGGCCAGTCATTAGGAAAGCCCCAGGGAGTGGCTGACTGACTTCCTGAAATGTTTCCAGTGGGTGGGTCTCTAATCTGACACATCTGGGAAGCCCTGAGATGGAGCAACAATTCCTCCCAGGGGCCATTTCTTAACACTAAGGTAAAAATAGAAGCTTTCTCCTTCTGCGAAATGTCACTTCACATTTTATCACAGTCTAAGACTCAAAGGCCCTTGTTACATTGAGCCCTAAATGCAGCCATCCTTAGGTGTTCTGATGTCCTCTGTGGTTGCTGGATTAATATGCAAATAGGCTATATTTTATAGTACATTTAAAGGATGGCCAGTGTTAACTACATGGGAAAGTGGGGGGGAAAAATAGGGAGGCAGAAGACTAGAGGGAGAGAGGATATCTATCCTGTCACAAGAAATAGACAATAGGGGCTAAGAATATTGATGGGGATATGGAAAATCAATTTTAAGTGTTTCCTACATGAAAAATCAAAAGCAGACATTTCATACATCACTTGTGGCCTGATTCTTTCATTCCATGCCTGTCATTTTGACTTTGTGCTTCTCCCCTGGCCCCCTTGCCATTATTGTCAGGTTGTTTTCTTCTTGACAAAAGTGGGGGAAAAAAGCAAAGCTCACTGGAAATATTTCCAGACTAAAATTTCTCTGTAGAAGGACTTATATAAGCTGTGATTTCCTCAGCCCTCCCAGGTCTAGTCAGACACACAGTACCAGTCTGAATTCCAGGGGTGTCAAGCATGCAGGGATTGAGCAGTCCACAGAGGTGTGCCCATTCTGTTCTCCACAGGGCATTGCTGAAATGTACATTTGTCTGTGCGGCAGACTGTGTGTCTAGACACCCATATTTAGCATCCTCTTCTGTGGTGCCCTACTTGTAGGAGGATTAGACACCATTCTGTGGTTGAACCTGGCAGGACCACATGACTCACTTTGGCCACTGGGATGTAAGTGGAAGTGTCTATAGGTCACTGCTGGGCAGACTGAGTGCCAATGCATAGTTTACCAGGTTGCCTTTGCCCTTTGCTTGAGCTTTTAGTAAACCGAATAAGTAAAACTGTACTTAGTCCTCCAAGATCTGACTCTTTGAAACCTATATATAGAAACCACTATAAAAATTTCAAAAATCCTGCATCTTGCATATGGAAAGCATAGATTTCTAAACTGTTGTTTCTGGTGTGGGCTTTACAACCTCAAAGCTGACCAAAGATTCCTCATACTCACCAAATCTGCTATTCCCCTGAGGGCAGCACCTACAGAAAGCTCCCACTGTTCCCCAAGAGATGAGAAAGAGTTAAAGAAGTTCAGTAATAGGAATCCCCGTTAATATCTGAAAATTTCATCCTAATGTATGTGATGAAATATACCTCAGGCAGTAAAGCAGCACAGGCTTGTCACACTCTCTACACGCATATTACCTATTCACAACTCTCCATCCCAAATCTACCTATTCACAACTCTCCACCCCCACCATCCTCTGTTTTCATTTTAAAGCCCCATGGCTCTGACGTTTTCACTCTTAGAGGCCATCAATAACTCATAGACCCCACCATTCCACAGTCACATGTACTCAAAGAGAAAATAATTCTATTAATAATTCTCTCTACAGTTTTAACTTTCTTTAATGATACATCAAATTCATCAAAATACCTGGTAAAGAATGGAACTTCTGTTTTTGTTGGAGGAGTGATTTGGAAGCTGAGAAAGTAATTTTTGCTAACAGAAATCGCATTTTTTCTGGGAGTGGTCACTCTGATGGATGGTCCTATTTATTCCTATTTAGGATTACTATTCTTCCATTATTTGGGAGGAGAACTGAAAGTTATGAAGGAATCTAAACACAGGCACTTCAAACTCAGATATCATGCTCTCTTTATTTGTGTGCTATAAAATAGGTATTAGCTTTTGCAAAATTAGGCAAATCTGCTTATTACATTTTCCCCTGAATCAGGGTTTAAACCCCCTCTTAACTGAAAGTTACTTTTTCGAAATGCATGCACGTGTGCTATTGCTCAATAGCTGCAATCAGGAAGTTGGGAAAGAACTTAATAAGAATATGAGGTACATTCAGTCATTTTCTCTAGGCTGAAATGAAGACAATATGAGGGTAGAACAGAGTTGGGTTTAGGGAAATCTGGAGTAAAGTTTTAGCCCTCCATTTTTAAAGTGATCCAGGACTAACTGGCTGATATGGTTTGGCTGTGTCCCCACCCAAATCTCATCTTGAATTGCAATTCCCATAATTTTCATGTGTCATGGGAGGAACTTGGTGGGAGGTAATTGAATCACGGGGGTGGGTCTTTCCCATGTTATTCTCATGATGGTGAATAAGTCTCATGAGATCTGATGGCTTTAAAAAATACGAGTTTCCCTGCATAAGCTCTCTCTCTTTGCCTGCTGCCATCCAAGTAAGACGTGACTTACTCCTCCTTACCTTCTGCTATGATTGTGAGGCTTCCCCAGCCACATGGAACTGTAAATCCATTAAACCTCTGTCTCTTGAAAATTGCCCAGTCTCAGGTATGTCTTTATCAGCAGCATGAAAATGGACTAATACAGTGGCTCTAACTTAGAAAATTTTAGAAGCTGGGAATGGCCTTAGAGTTGTGGGAAGAGATAAGTAAAGCAAATAGAAGAGTCAGCTCTGGAGAGGAATTTTTTAAAAGACTTTTCTCCCTCTGGATTTCAGAAAACTGAGTCTTAGGCTTTGAGAAGAGCCTTAATCAAAAGCTACCTACTAGGTGCAGTTGGTTCCTGCAATAAGCCAGAGCTAAGGGACCCACTGGAAATTTCCCTGAGGAGGGACCACAGCCAATGGACTTTTAGAAGAGTCGTATCACTGTCCAGGTTTGAATTTCTCCATTTTTTCTTTAACTTTTTATAAAGTCTAAGCACTAGAAGCTGTCCTTAGCCATCACTGTGTGGAATTATGGGCAAGGCTTGACCCACACATTAAATAAAGAGGTGCAGAGGGAGTAACAGGTGCCTGAGGAAAGGTGCTTTACCTGTGGCACTTCAGAAGAATGGTACAATGGCCTGCAGCTGGTGCCTGGCAGCAGTAGACAACCACTACCTGGAGGGATCTTTGTAACCAAACTTATCAGCCATCCTAGACATGTCCAGAGATATCTGAGAAGAAAAACAGAAAAAGTGTGAGCTTTCACAGGCTCGCAACATGATGATTTGGATGTCAAAAGGAAACTTAGCTTTAGTCACAATCTGCTGAAGGCCAAAACATCTGAGTTGTAGCAACCATAATGCTACGGTTGACAGTCCACCCAAAATATTGAAATATTTCCAAACTGATTAGGAAACAGCCACTGTCTTTGGCTACTCCAGCCCCTTCTTAAGCACTTACTGGATGTTCCCACAATCCAGCAACTAAAGGATAAGTACTAGGCACAGTGGGGGCCTGCAGAGCCTGTTTCATTGCAGGCTTAAAGTATACAGAGTCAGTTCCTGTATTCCCGTAACATGCTGGTTATTAGATTATTTGGCCATTACATTTGCCTACATTTAGCTGAGTCTGACTGGGAGAGATATCAGAAAATAATTTTAAATGGTGTTATTCTTAAAGACTTTATTTGGGGAAAAGCAAAGACCAACTCACATCAGCTAAATAAAAACTAACACAGTAAATGTCTTATGAATACAGACCCAAGGAACAAAAGTTGGAGTGATCAAGGAGGCTGATGAATGTCAAGTCAGGGGAGAACATGAGTCTTGTTAAAAGAGTGTGGATTTCTCTTCTATTGTGGGTTTGGTTGATATTTCTGTGTTACCCTCACTTTAGCAACACAGATCCTTTCCACATGATAAAATGCAGTTATCTCTGAGCTGAACAATGCTACAATTCAAGCACTCTCATTTATTTGCCAACAACTCAACACCAACTTGACGTTTCTATGCAGTAGTAATTGGGGAAATTATGGGACTATAATAGGAGGAGAGAGAAAATGGGTCATCTCTTGTCCTAAGTTATAGAGATGCCAAAATTGTCAGCACCAACTCTTTTATTATTTTATTCCCAATAAAATTTGGAAACAACTGTGTATATGTAAATAATGACCCAATTATTTCATTTAAATGAACTCACTAATTTAAAATGAATTGTGATCCATTGTTAGAAGCAGCTTACATTATCCCAACATCTTAGATATTAATTCCACACAAAGCTGACTGTATATTTAACTCAGAATGAAGGCAATAAAAAGCAAAGCCATGAAATGCAGAATATATGAGAATAAAACTAGAGAAATAAAAAGAATCCAATTATGTACACTTCTTAAAAGTTAACAGTTTCTAAAATTCAGTCTTACTATCTCAATATAAAAAAACATCATCTTAGTGACACCACTTGTCAAGTTACTGATAAAAAGAAGTTAATAGTAGAGAAAAAAATAAATTTTCCATTCCCTTTAGCTGACCAAGCAAAATATTTGCTTAATTGGGTGCCATAATTTAACTTTTCACTGTTTTACTGCCCAGTAAATAAAAGCTATATTCAAAAGTCAGATAATTAGTTGTCAAAAGATGCAATATCTGTTCAAGTGCATGAGAGAAAAACATTAGGAAAAGGAAATTTCTAGAAGGTTTTATGAAGCATGTAGGGCATGCTTCATAAATGTGTTAGTAAAAACTTTTGTGAAAGTTATTATTTTAACCAATGAATTAAAAGAAATGAATTGCAGGAAAGGAGAGCTTCTGGTAACATGACTCATATAAAAAGGGCTTGGCCATTTTCTATGAACCATTATCTTTCTTACAATGTGTGAAGTTCAGCAGGGCCTCCATTACATACCATGAGCTCATCTCTATGAATGATGCAACACAATGTTAATCAGACCCCCTTCTCTGATGTCATTAAGAGAAGGCTAGCAGCAAAAACTTCCACTCTTCTAGTATAAAGCATTTTTTATGAAAACATTTTATTCTGATTTCAAACATTTAAAAATTGTGCCCCAGTTTTCAGACCATAGAAATACAGAAGTTTTGTGACTCAAATACATCATTTCTTCCTTTTTATGTATTCTCACCACTCCTCCATTGTAGGCAGTCACTTTTAGGCTTGTTCCTAGCACCTGATCATCCTATGACCCTCTGTTTCTTTTGTGTAAGCTGTTGTAAGCTTTTGTATAAGCTGTTGACATGACGCTTAGCAGAAGCCCTGCCTTCTTCCAGGGTTCCAAGAGTTCTCATTAAAAGAGACAGTTGGTCTGCCTCTTGACAAAACTTCATTTCCCCAGAAACTTCTCCCTGCACCCTGGACTAGGCTAGACTCCACCCTCCCCCACCCATAGAGACTCCCACAAGACCCAAAGCTGCCACGTTCATCATAGCTTGTCAACACTAGTCCCTCGTACTGTACCACGAAAGAGGTGACAGCATCCAGTTCCTGTTGTAACCATCACCATCAAGCTACACCTGGAACACAGTTAGCAGCATATGTTTGCTGAACATCAAATAAAATATATAACTTATCATAGTAGCCTCTATTTTTTAATTTTTGTTGTCGTAGCAAGTTTCTAATCAAATTTTTATCTTGGAAATATTTATTTTTTATCTGAAATATTTTTCTGTAGAGTAACTTAAAAACACAAAATAGTTAATATTAATGTTAATATTTGTTTTTTTTTTTTTTGAGATGGAGTCTCACTTCTTCACGCAGGCTGGAGTGCAATGGCACAATCTCGGCTCACTGCAACCTCCACCTCCCGGGTTCAAGCAATTCTCCTGCCTCAGCCTCCCCAGTAGCTGGGATTACAGGCGCATGCCACCACACCCAGCTACTTTTTGTATTTTTAGTAGAGATAGGGTTTCACCATGTTGACCAGGCTGGTCTCGAACTCCTGGCCTCAAGTGATCCGCCCACCTCGGCCTCCCAAAGTGCTGGGAATGCAGGCGTGAATCACTGTGCCCGGCCCCAATAAAGATTTTTAAAGCTCAATGACATTTTAAAAATACTTTTGCCAGGCACAGTGGCTCATGTCTGTAATACCAGCTCTTTAGGAGGCCATACGGAAGGATTGTTTGAGCCCAGGAAGTTAAGTCCAGCCTGGGCAAAATAGTGAGACCCCGTCTCTATTCATAAGAGAAAAATAAAGAAAAAGATAATTTTAGAAATAAAAATATTTTAATTCCCCTCATTTTATAGTAATCCAAGGTATTTTAAGAAAAGCTTAAAGAAATTACTAGGCACTAGAACTAGAATGGACTAATAAGTCCATGTTGGGGTCCTAACCTGTGAGGATGGAGCTCCAGAAGATAATTGTGCCCTCCCATCGACTCTGCCCTTATTCCTTAGAGCTCTGTCCTCCAAGGCCAAGGACATAAAGCCAGTCTTTCTACTAGCTGACTTCACCTGTGGTTTAAAAGCTTTATTGATCAGTCATTTATATCTTCTGATGTTATTAGTTTCATTCTGGAAAGAATGTTTTTGATGAGAGAGAGAATGAGAGGTCATAAGATACTTCACGTGGGGAAGAAGTGGGCACAGTGTGGAAAAGATAAATGTCACGAACACAGCTCAAGTTTTGCAAGCCTTCATCAGGCCCAGGAGTTTTTCCATGGGGCAAATTGTGCCCCAAGCTTGCAGTTTGCAGCACCATTTTAAATTCTTTTATTTTTACCACATGAGAATTGATGGAAACCATTCTAGATGCCGAGAGGTTGTATGGTCCAGGCATAAGCCCTCCATGACTAGTGAGGACAGGACAGAGCCTATTCGCTCAGTTGACCAGAACCATCATTTACTTTGAAGAGCTCATATAATGACTAAGAAAACAAGAACTTGTCCCAGAAGCTGTTCTTTATGATAGAAGAAATAACAGTGGGACCAGCATTCATCGTTTCTGTCTGAGCCTCAAGAATATTTCTTTCTTTTCTTTTACTAAAAAGAAAAAAAAATGGTTAAAAACTGTTAATTATAGCTTATAATAGTCATAATCCCAAAGAACTTGATCATTAACATAGTTAATGACCAGTTTGTGTGTTAACTTCTCTCAGCTTCATCCAGGGATACACAATTAGCAAGTCAGTCATTAAATACTTGTAATGACTATTGTTGGATTAAAAGCTGAAATATAAATTTAAAAAATGAGATTGAAACCTTTAAGATAATGGGTTAATGTGTCTTCTCCTTACCATGGTTGTACCGTATATATTGTTCCTATGAACAGTGTTATTTCTAGAGAGGATACGGCTGTTTCCAAGCGGGATTCGATTTATGTCTGCAGCAGATGTTTAATCTACCACATATTGGCTATTGTTTTACAAGCCCCTCTACTTCCTTGTAATGGAATCTCCTTAACTCTCACATTCCTTGGGTCTATGGGGAGTCATTTTGAGGTGTTCAGGTTTGTATTCTGTTTTTTTCCTTTGCCCTCACATTCCAGTTTTAAAGCTGTATTCCTCACTTTGCTAGTACCAGTATCACATACACTCCGACATCTGTGCACATTATCAATATCATTATCATCAACTAGTATCGATTCCACATAAGCCTAGTCCATGACTATCTCAATAGAACAATATACTGTATTACTTTTGGATAGAATTTATTATTTCAAAGTGATTTTAGATCTAGTCACATAAATGTGAATTCACATCTCGTCTCCTCTGATACACAAAGCATATCTGAGACAGAAAGACTGAGATTTATATTAGCCTCATTTTTTTAAAACAAGAAAGCTAAGGCAAAGAGAGGTCACATGAAATGCCTGAGGCCACACAGCAGGTTTATGTCAGAATGAGAGCTGAGAGTAAGTGGTATAGTGGAGGGAGCCCTGGGCTGGGATCAAGGGACCTGATTCTTTTCTAAGCTCTGTCAAGGTAGAAATATGTGTAAATTTTGAGGAGTCCAGATTTCTAGATTGCAGCTTGCTCATGAGTGAAATAAAGGTTTTACCTTTGATAACCCCAAGGTTTCCTTCAGTTCTGTCATCTTCATTCACAGATCTGTCTAGTGTTACACCATGAGGTAGTTTAATTAAACCATGGTAGAGCTCAGTTGTGTAAAAGCAAATGCTTAAGATTAACTGAATTATTTAGGGACAAGTTTGTTTTTGGGAAAAAAAAAAGACATGATGTGTGTCCTAAATGACAGGTTCTAGGGAACACAGGATGGCATTTTTGGTAAAAAACAACAACAACAACAACAACAAAAAACATTTAAACATAGTTGGGGAAACAGGACAAACCCTCTTATAAGCAAGACAACTACATAAGATGATGAAGAAAGACCAAACTTACATTTTAGTACTTTAAATTCTGTAGCGCTTCAGAAACAGGAGACATCAATAGTTGTTTCTTTGATACTCTGTGGCATTTCTTTCCTGCATCATGGTTTGAGTGAAAATACTTATGGACATTTCTCACCCCTCCTTCTTGCTCTGTGTGAGAGTCTCAGCAGGATAGTCTAGAGCTTTGAGTCCTATAAATGGCTTCAAAGCCAGATTGGATCATTCAGTTGAAGCCCCTGGGCCCTTCCAAGATTCTACACACTCCCAAATTCTGCCCACCAGAGACACATATGTGTGCACACAGACACACAGATTCTTTTTTCTTATATTTAGAGGGAAATTCAAAATGCAAGCACACAGGCAAAGTAAATGTTTGGGTGAGATATGAGGCTATTATCTGGGTAAGCGAAGTCAAGAAAGTTACTAAAAAATTAGAGAAAACAATTATTTTTTAAGTTAGTCAATACTGATAAGTTATCTCCCACATTTGAATTCCCTTTGATGACCAATATTAGGCTTTGAGTATGAGTATATCATGCTTCATTCCTACAATGCTTTATACCTTTCAAAGTTTCTTTCCATCTGGGTCTTATTTAGTAAGCACAAAGTCCTGTATGGTTGGTAGGGTTAGGGTCACAATTCCCAGCTTATAGATGAACTTCCCAAAGAGAAGAGTTGGATGGAGAGTTTGAATGTAATATCCCCTCCGAAATTAATGTTGAAACTTAATCCCCACTGTGGTGGTATTAAGACATAAGGTCCTTATAAAAGAGGCTTCAGAGAGAGTTTGCCCCTTGTTTCTCTTCTGCCTTCCTCCAAGAGAGGTTGCCACAATGAGAAGGTACCATCGATGGAACAGTCCCTCACCAGACACCAAGGCAGGCCCCTTGATCTTGGACTCCCCAGCCTCCAGACTGTGAAAAATAAATCCCTGTTCTTCATAAATTACCCATCTGTGATATTTTGTTATAGCAGCACAAACATTAGAGTGTGTTGTAAATTTTAAAGCTTCATATTTCCCTCCTGCTTCAACATTCACACAAACAGGCTTTGAGCACCCTGCCCTGGTGACCACATGCATCATGTGATAAAGTTAGACTCTGCCACCAGTTCCCCTTCTTGCCCTCCCTGGACTGAGTCCTAGAAACATTTGGAAACACAAATGAAATCCCCTTGCACATTTTTACTTGTGTGTTCCAGCCTGATCTCCAATAAGGCATCTGCCCATGGGTTTTCTCATGCACGTACTTGTGTGTGTGTGTATTGTAGAGTTCATGTTTAGGGGGTGTGTGGGGAGTGAGACTGGTTGACGGAAGCAGAGAATTCATATAGAGCAACATGGGCAATTGATTGCTTCTAGGTCAATCATCAAATAAGGATTTGGAGTACCTTGGGGTCGATCTAATTCTCTCATTAAGATTACTGAAATAACCAGCTCACTAAACAGTCAATATGGTTATTTCATCCATCTTAATGACCCAATCAAATCAACTCTGGGGAGATCGTCAACACCAACTCCAGAGGGAAAAACTCACGCAGATATAACAGCAGCTTTTGTTGAGCTCTCCTAATTTAAAAATGGACTAAGTCACAAAGAGATCCCTAGGGGAATGAGAATTGGGCATTTGCTGTTTATAAATCAAGATCCTAAGGGCTATATCTTAACGAAGCAAAAGAGAGCATTATAATTTTGAATAAATGAACTAAGGTAGGAATAAGAAAAATATACATAAAGGATCTTGGATCAGGGCAGTAATTCCTTGTTGCAGAAGTATGAAAAGGTAACAGACAGTTACAAAGCAGAGCAGAAGAGCAAACTGATGGGGCAAAAGGACGGTCAAATATATGATGCCTTGATCAGTGATCAATAGTTCAGACTCTTAACGACGTAGCAAAATTTCAATAAATGTTGACTATGTTCACAGTATTAATGATGGTGGTGGTGATGATTTTGATGACAACAGTAATGGGGTCTGACAAACAAAACAATAACAGTCAAGAAAGATTAATGGTAGAAATGATGAAAACAGAGTTCTGAGAAAGTTTCTATTAATGAGTATAAAACAGGAAGTAAAGGTAGCCAACCTGTGAAGCAGTCTTAATAGAGTGATGGCTATAAATATATAAAGGAAAAAGCAATGGTGGGGAAAAGACAAGCACAGGGACACTCGCCTCAGTAAAGGAGCACAAAACGTGCAGTTTCTGTCACAGAAAGACAAAGCAGTCTATCTAGGAAAGGTCTAAAGAGAAGGAGAATGCCTTCCCAGATTTGAGCTCTTACAGTGGGAAGAAACAATATCAAATTCTTGGTATCAGCATAATAATCCGGAGCTACAGAAAGAACTTTTAAGGATGCAAACTCGGACCCCAATATCTGAACACTATAATACCAAATATAGATATTTGAATACATCAGGACATGAGACGGAATATTTTTTCAATTCCATTCCCATTTTTGGCACATGCAACCCACAACCAGATATAGAAGCTTTTCTCAAATTATCCCAGTATGTTAAACCTAAATATATGTTCTTAGAAGAACTGTGAAATGGATGTTTGGTGACTGAGGAGGGATGGGGAAGTCCCTTCTCTTCTTATCAGCACTAATCAAACCAAATCATCAGAACTACAGCATCAATACTTGTATTCAACAGGATGGGATAGGCTATAATACAATAACAAACAGCCACAAAATTTCAGTCATTTAACATAAAAATTTTTGTTTTGTTTTGTTTCATTTACAAGATGTTAATGCAGCAACTCTGGGGTCCAAACTAGCAGAAGCTCCAGCATGCTGCATTTCTCTCCATTTAAAATCACACAACTTACCTAGATGAGAAAATGGAAGGTCATGCACGAACAACTAAACGTTTAGCCAAGGAAATGACATATAACACTGTGCTTACATCCCGTTCCCAGAAGTAATCCCCAGCCCCACTTATGCAAAAGGTATGGGGAAGTTTCATCCTCCCAAACGTGACAGTAGGTTTCAAGCTTTAGCTTGCATCAAAATCACCTTGAGTGCTTGTTAAAACAGATTTTGGGGTCTCACCCTCAGAATTTCTGACTCTGATCAGGGCAACTAATAATTTGCTTTTCTGAAAAGTTTTCGGGCCAGACATGGTGGCTTACACCTGTAATCCCAGCACTTTGGCGGGCCAAGAGGGGCGGATCACTTGAGGTCAGGCGTTCCAGACCAGCCTGGCCAACATGGTGAAACCCTGTCTCTACTGAAAATACAGAAATTAGCCGGGTGTGGTGGCGGGCACCTGTAATCCCAGCTACTTGGGAGGCTGAGGAAGGAGAATCGCTTGAACCTGGGAGGCGGAGGTTACTGTGAGCCGAGATCGCGCCACTGCATTCCATCCTGGGTGACAGATCGAGGCTCTGTATCAAAAATAATAATAATAATAAAGGTTTCAGGTGAGGCTGATGCTGCTGTCCTGAGACTTCCCTTTGGGATCCCCCGGTTAGAGCGACAGTTCTCAAGCCTACCTGAACATTCACATCACCTGGACAGCTTGTTAAAAAAGGTGCATGCCGAGGTCCCACCCCTAAATATTCTGACTTAATTGGGCATCTAAAAATTCTCCTGTATCACCAGAGTTGCTAGTTCAGAAGAATACAAATTTAAGTATGGGTGTAAGATTTCCATCAAAGTGTTCATATTACAGATGGAAAAATAAGTTCAACATCACACAGTAGGCTAGTGACACCTCCAAATCAAGAAACTGAATGTCCTGGATCCCAGGTGGTGCCATGTCCCTTAATGGGTTAGCACACAGAGCAGGCAGTATTTTAAGACCAATTTACTCCACAAATTTCTTTCCCTCTGCTTAAAATGGTTCGGCCTCTTTCCAGAGGGATGCTGGCTCTCAGTGCAATAGCTGCTGGGCTCACGGAGGAGAAAGTGGATCTGTCTCCAATTCTCCCACGTGGCTGAGAGCAAGCCTAGAAGCAGCTCTCCTCCCTCCCGTCCCTCAACTCTGAGCAGCCCTGCTCTGGCTCCCGACCCAGCCTCACCCAGATTTTGCCTCTGCCCCAGGATCTGCGGGCCAAGTGGTTGATCCGGAAAGACAAGTCCACTTATAAAGAAATGTAAAAGAAAATGAACAAAACTGTTGCCAGTGTGCCCTTTGGTCCCACATTGACTAAATCCAGGCTGCCAGAAGGCAGCGCGAGAACCTCATTTTAAAAAGCAACTGAGAGAGATAAAACGCAGCTACCCAACCATTTTGGATGCTGGTCGTCCTCTGCTCCCATCCCCAACACAAAGGCACAGCGATCATTCTCCATCATGAAATTTTACTGAATTCATCAACTCTAAGTAAAAATAAATAAATAAGAGCTGATCTGCCATCCTTTACAGATTTTGAACCGATTTAACAGCCATCTGATAAACACGCCCTGCATAACTAACGGCCTCTGGCCTGGCATCTTCCTGCAAAACTAAGAAACATTGCCATCTGCTGGCCAGGGAGCCCTGGTGCATGGAAATTTCCAATTCCATTGCCTTCAAGCAGCAGTGTCTGCACAGCAATAGGTCCATTAATTCTGCCAGCGGGTTGAAATTCACTGCAAAGCATTTAATTTCTTCCACCAAGACAAACTACAAACTACATCATGAAATTTTGTTTAACTTTCTTGTGTTTTATGTATGTGAATGAGCTGGTTAGTGTGGGGAGGTTTTTTGCATGGTACCTTCCTACTCTTTTTGTTGCCCCTATTTTCTCGAAATTCTCAATGTTGTGAATTTTATAAGTCCATTTAACTAACATTAAGTGAGCTTATGCTACGTGCTGAGTTGTCATACCCAAAGAATCAAACGACAGAGGGAGGAATTGGGGAACTGGGCGGAAGTCTCATTCTCACATTCAATATTAACTGGAAACCTGAGGCTCTGTGGTTTTGACTCTTGTACTTTTTTTTTTTTTTTTTTTTTTTTTTTGGGATGTAGTCTTCCTTTGTTGCATAGTGTGGTCTCAAACTCCAGCCTCAAGCCATCCTCCCACCTCAGCCTCAAGCAGCTAAACTGCAGGCACATGCCACCGTGCTGGGTTTGACTCTCACACATCTTAGCAGTGAAACTGTGTTGGACAGAGGTTTTCAGCCCAACCAGGTTATTTAGACTTAAGAATGCCAAAGAAACACAGGTTTATGGCCTCTTCCACACTAAATCCTTTTTAGAAAATGGAAAAGAGAGACTCTTGTGACCTTAAAGATGTTCATTGATGATCTGGCTATTGATTTCTCCTCCTGCCCTTTCCTCTTCCAGTCCTCAGGTGACACCCACCCAAGCCCATCTCCACACTCTTCGTCTACTTGCACAATCCTGACTGACATCTCTGATAGCCCAAAGCAAATTGAATAGTGAAGTTTATCTTGCTTTAATGCTTATGCTAGTGGAACTTATTTAAATTTATTTAACATGTACAGAAAGATTAAAAGGAAAAGAAATCAAGGAAGAAGTGTCAACAAAGAGTGCAGGGTATGGAAACAGGCGCTATTTTTGTATTTGGTGATGAGACCTGGGGGTGAGTGATGATGATGGTTGTTGAGGTGATGATGATTGTTTTTTTCTTTAATACCATGGACCAATTCTGCATCCAGCCTCACTAGCTGTGAAGCAGCTCTGAGGACCATTCTTACAGTTCTTTCCACATCTCTGTCTCCATTCCCCAGACCTTCCTAGTTGAATAGGCCTATAGGACAAGGACCCCCCCTGCCATCTGTTATGATTGGGAGTGGAGAAATGGGCAATGAAAGAGAATGTGTAGGTGCAATGCCAGGAACTAGAATGATTTCCTGCCAGTGATGAGCTGTCTTGGAGGCAGCTCTGTCTGCTTTGCCATTCAGCACTGAACCACCATGAAGACAAAAGAGGAGGGCTCACTTGGGACATGGAGGTGAGAGTCCAAGCCTGCCCTGGCTCTTATCTGTAGGTAGGGTTAGCTATTCTACTCTCCAAGAAGAGTCATGTGAAAAAACAATGTTTAAATTCCTAAATGATTGAAGCAAGAAGAAAACACAAAGATGATTGTAAAGTTGACCAAACTGAGATCTCTGGAAGGAAAGTAATTTGCCCAGGGTCTCATAGCACACAAGTGGCACAGGGGAGTCTCTGGTCTCTCGGACAACATTTCTCACAATAAACTGTTCCTTTGTCACAATATAGAGAGGTGCTTCTAGCCATTGGAAAGTTTTTGACATTGGGATCACCAATCTTGAGAAGTCCTGGACTTTTTTCCATCACCTTATCTTAGTCAATCTCATAACCCCAGGACCTCCTTTATCTGAATATCTCTGTACATCAGAGTAAAGCAATTAATATCATATAAAATTTTAGAGATCCAGATTACATATGTACTCTTCAGCATTGAGGACAGGAGCAACTGTAACAATGATCACCAAGAAGAAAGTTCAGGGAAATCAGCTACATTTTATAACAAAATGCTATGTGGTTGAGTGGTTAGTGTCCTAGGTTCTGAAAGGAAGATGCTGGAGTTGGAATCCCGGATCTGGCCCTTACGAGATGGGAAAATTGCTCAACCTCTTATAGCATCATGATAAGGATAAAATAAGTTCAATCAAATAATGAAGACATTTTGAACAATATGTGTGGCACATGGTAAACAGTCCAACAGTGTTAGCTTTTGTTTTTATTGCTGTTATCACGCAGTGAGTGACCAGCTGCCAACTCTGACTTTGGAGGAAAATCATTCTTATTCATCATTCAACATTCATTATACACCAATCTTCTCTCTACTCTTTTCCAGGATAAAAGAAGAAAAAGTTAAAAAGGGAGAAAATGCCAGAAACTTCCTGAATCTTTTACAAGAAGTTCTAAGGTAAGGGGAAAACATCCAGGATATGCTTTGCAAATTAACCTAATAGCAAATATCTCTTCAAAACTTTTGTTGCTTTTTTTCTTTTTTTCAAATGACTGTGGTTGTTTTGGCAATAGCTAGAAACATGAGTCAATAAACTCCTATGTGGCTCTCAAGAAATGATATTTAAATCAGAACCACAGCTGCACAGGAAGGGCATATGAAGTCAAATTGCTTTAATGTTAATGAATACACAGTGTCATATGTGGTGATTCAATATAGCAGAAAAGTCTGAAAGTGAGTTTTAGTACTGGACTCACTGTGAACTTGCTATAAGATAGCCACTTGAACTCTCTGGGCCTCAGTTTCCTCTTTTGTAGAGTGAAACATGACCCTAAATCATATCCAAAGTCTCTTGGAGTTTTAACTTCTAGTGTTACCCTTCCCAGAAGTATTTTTATCTATATAAAAGTATTACAGGGATGGGCACGGTAGCTCATCCCTGTAATCCCAGCAGTTCGGGAGGCCGAGGTGGGCAGATCACCTGAGGTCAGGAGTTCGAGACCAGCCTGGCCAACATGGTAAAACTCTGTCTCTACTAAAAACACCAAAATTAGCTGGATGTGGTGGCACATGCCTGTAATCCCAGCTACTCAGGAGGCAAAGGCAGGAGAATCACTTGAACCTGGGAGGTGGAGGCGGTTGCAGTGAACCAAGGTCCTGCCACCACACTCCACCCTAGGCAACAGAGATTCCATCTCAACAACAACAACAACAACAACAACAACAACAAAAAAGTATTGCACGGCAATGCTTACAACAAGGAGAGGAATTATTTGTGGTAAATCTTCAGGCCTCAGTGAAATAGATGATTGGAGGTTAGGGGTTAGCCCCCTTCCCACTACAATTTTGCTAGTGAGTGATCACTCCATGTGGCCACTCCCATATGGATCTCCGGGCTGATTAAGGCTTGATGAATGGAGCACTGCTCTTTCTGGAACAACACACTCCTGCACCTGGTCACCAAATCCCTCACACCCCCACATACCTCATTTGTTTCCATAGTTTCAATTTCTTCCCTTCCTCAGCTGAGCCTGTGTAGCCTTCCCTCTATATAATCTTCTAGTAACATTCATGTGATATCTTGGTAGCTGGGGTTCCTTGAGGAAAATTTTAACATGAATCATAGTATCATAGACCTAATTTCTCTGGAGCCTATTTCTGTATTTGAGGTCTACACGCCAAAAATTCACCACACAATTGTTGCTTTTGATGCAAAAGGGTAGACATGATTTGATATTAGTTTGGCACTGCAACTAGATAATATATTTTAACAGTGACAACTGGTTTCAACATGATTCAAAACCACTAGAATGTTTTCTGACTAAATCAATGAGGTGTTCAGTGAGTGGTATTTGCATGTTTCAAGAAAAGTTCTACTGTGGGTCAAACTAATCTATCTAAAACTTTCTATACGGACAGTTCAGCTTAATAAACCGACTGTGATTTCTGTGGCTCTGCCAAACTTAACTGGAAGGATAAATTGATGATCAACTTCTTTGAAAAAATACGCCAGCTCAAATGACCTGCAAAAAGCCCAGCCAATGTAAGTGCCTTCGCTCTTTGAAAGTCTGCTCATGTATCTTTGTCATTGCTGTGCATTTTAATCATCTAATTCTGCAAGAGGCTATTTGAGTCCATCCCAAATTCTGCTCTCACTGAATGATGGGGAATATGTGTATGGAAGCTGTTTTGTATGCTTTTTGATTTGAAGCATTTCTTCCCTTCACTTTAAAAGAAGTTAATGTGCATCTTTCCACCTTTTGGTATTAAGGAGCACAAGACTTCAGAGTTTTATGAGCTCCAGCTGGAGTTGTAGGAGCTGTCCACTGCAACATCAGTGTGATTTGTGTAGCATTAATAGCCCTTTTGTTCCATGAACTTCAATTCCCTTCAAAATAGAAGAGTATTGAACTCACCATTTCATAAGGAGAATGGAGGAAAATGTACAACTGGATGTGAGCTTATGTGCTATGGTTATTGATACTGACTTCAAGATCACACTTCCTTCTGGTCCTCATGCCCTGCGAAGCTCAGGGCATTCATTTGGGGATGTCAGATATGTTGCAGTTCAGACTGGAAATAACTAAATCACAGTGCTGCTCTTAACAGTGGGATTTTGTGGGCTGCTGCTATGCCAAGGAATCTTCTCCTTTATCCAGCAAGAAATAAAGTATTGTGGACACGATATTAAAGTCTCATGTGTGAACAAGTTTTGTAGCACAAAGCGGCTTTCAACTCAAATATATCTTATTTAACAAAATACAATGCAATATCTAGTCTGGGTCAATATTCTTAAAGAAATTTTATTTTCTATAGCTGCCTCTCAAAACAATGATAGCAGAACAGGAGTAAAATTTATGGGAAAAAAATAGTTGCCTTTTTCCAAAGAATGTTGCTGGAGGAACTTTTCAAATAAACTCAGCCTCCTCAAGTTACTGTCAAAGGAGAACTGTTTCAAGACTAGAATTTAAAAATAAGGCAAAACACCAATCTCAATAAGGAATAGACTTAAAATGTGAGGCTTGAACCGAAGGTTCATGTCTTAATTGATGCCAAGCCTTCCTCCCACAAGCTGACCCTCACACTGCTGGCAGGTTTGTTTTTCATTATACCATATGTATTAGCCACTCTTTTGCTACCAAATTGCCAAACTCCTCTACCGGCATTCAAGAGTCTCGTAATTGGGCCCCAGTGAATTATCAACCCTCTATCAAGCACAAGGCTTATCATCCCCTACTCCTGTCATTTTGACCTACCCACCTGGCATGGTATCAGTTGGTCACTTAAGTACTAACTAAACTATGTACTCTGATAGATTCCTTATTGGTGAATACAAAGAAATAAGCTATTATTGTTATTATAAAGGGACTTCTAAAAGGCAAAGTAAAACTCTGGGATAGAGTGATGCATATCAACTAGTATTTAACAAACAGTGAGTGGGGAATTCTAATCAAAACCAAAGTGTCCTAAAAAAATAGATACATGAGTTTAAGGAGTTTAGTTTGGGTCAAATTATTAAAGCTCTTGAATGAATTCTATTTATCTTTCAATGTCCAATTCAAATGCAAATTCTTTTACAGTCACTTCAGAAGGCTACTTTTTCCATAAAGAATTATCTAACACTCCACCAAAAGTGATTTTCTTTTCTAATCCCTTAAGAATTAAGGCACACTACACATGTATCAGTAAATGTTAATGCTCCCTTATATTTTGCCTCAAATGTATCTTATTTTTCAAGATAGCTTTTTATGTTTTATTGAGGTAAAATTTACATACCATAAATTTGCCCATTTTAATTTTTAGTAGAGTTGTGCAACTTTTATATAACATAATTCAAACTTTTCATCACTTCAAAACAGAAATTATGCTCATGTGCACTCACTCCCCTTCATACTCCTATCCATAAGCAACTCTATGTTTACTTTCTATCTCTATAAATTTGCCTTCCCTGGTAATTTTATATGAATGAAATCATACAATACGCAGTATTTTGTGTTTGGTTTATTTCACTTGCCACAGTGTTTTTGAGGTTCATCCACCTTGTAGCATGTATTGGTACTTACTCCTTTTGATTGCTGAGTAATATTCCTTTTTATGGATATACCTTACTTTGTTTATGCATTCACCAATAGATAAACATTTGAGTTGTTTTCACTTTTTGACTGTTCTGAACAATGCTGCCATGAACATTCATGTAGAGATCTTGTGTAGCCATATGTTTTTATTTCTCGTAGATACCTAAGAGTAGAATTGCTGTACATATGATAAACTTACATTTAACACTTTAAGAAACTCCCAAACTGTTATCCAAAGTGGCTGCACCATTTTACATTTCCATCAGTAATGCATGAGAGTCCCTAGATAGATTTTAAATTCCTCAAAACCAAATTATTTTGAGAAAGATACATTTTGGAATACCCTGTCAAAATTCCATTCATCAAAAAGCACTCCAAGAATATATGTATGATTTTTCACTTTACATAGGGCAAAGAGGAGGCAAAGAAATAATAAGCCAACACCTCAAAGTGATTTTCCCAATGGGTCTAGGGAAATACAAAAAGAAAAGTAAGAAAGTATTGAAATGGGTACTCCAGAAAGTAAATAGCTACACAAGAATAACGAATAGTTTATTTTGAATGTGACTTTAAAGTTATCTGTGGGGTGTCAGGCTGCACATGAAAATTAGTTTTATAGCTTTATAGTCATACCACATATAATAAAATGCCACAGGTTTTTACTCTTAGAGGTCAAACTGAATTAGTAAAAAGTCATAATGAAATGTTTGAAAATAAGAGTGATTGTTTTTAAAAGCATGCAACCTCACCAACTCTAGAAGGCCTTTGCTCATTTGTGTGGCTTTTTACTGTGTTAATTTTCATTGATCCTTTTCAGTTACTGACATTTATCTGAGATTTCAAGTCGTCATTCAAATACCATCCCTCTTAGATTTTCTTCTAATTCCCAGTCCCTAATTCTTTTTTATACATAAATTTATCTGGCATAAAATTTTCACATCAATTATGTCATTTAATTGCATGAAGTAGGCATTATTATTAGTTTTACTTTACAGACGATAAAAACCAAGGTTTGTAGAATCTATGTAAGCTGCTATATACTGCCCAAATAAATGGTAGAGTTCAAATTCAAATCCAAGTTTCCTGACTCCAAAATTCCATTTTTATCAGGGCATTGCCTCAATCCTCTAGTTTTAACTTATTTCACTGCTATTGAATTATTCCTTGGGTTCTAATGAGTTGGGTTTTTTTAAAAAATAATCCTTTCCTACTGGTTGTAAGGACATAGAGAGCAAGGATTGTATTTTACTCACTTCTGCATTCCAGAAGCATCTAACATAGGCTTTGAATATAGTATTCAACACAAAATGTGCCAAATAAATAAAAATGTATGGCCAATAGAACACCAGCTAGACCTCCTGAGACAATGTTACTGAATAAACTCACTTGCCTCTAATTAGTGATACCAAGGGCGCAAAACAAGTGGGCTTTTTCTTCTTTAATTAAAACTGTCATTTACTTGAAAATTCTTCTTTCAAAAAAAGAAAAAAAACAGAGGTAAATATCAATTAAGCTCTGCCAAATTACCATTATCTCAAAAGTGAAGAGATAGATATTTCTGAAACCATGACATCGGAATTTATTGCTAGCACGAATCTCAGAGAAAATCTTTCCCCTATTAATTCTAAAAATAAGAAAAACCAAAGCCAGAGAGCATGAGTACTGGGCTCTGTCACACATAACTAGCTAGCAGCAAACCAGTCCTGTGACTCCCTGGCCTCCACTGCATCTCATCAGGGCACCATTGATTTGAGATTGTGTGGCAATACTCTGAGGACTATTTCCAGCTCTTCTGTCATTTCTATGACCTTGGGCAAGTCACGTAACTGTCTGTCTGTCTTCTTCTGTTTATAAAATAAGGATAATGCATCTATTTGGAAAGTACTTTAAGTCACTCTGATTAAAGATGCTATTTAAAGTGCCAGGTGCCATTCCACAAATAAATGGAAAAAAGTAGAAAGAGAAGACCCATACTCAATCATCCCCAGCCTCATCTGTCCCCCAGTCTCACTCAGCTCTCCTGGCACCAGGCAGGCACCTAGCCAAGTGGAAGAATGAAACTAAGCAGAAGATGATTAATCTTGGATCAAACCTCTTCAGCACAAGATAATAATTGAAACAAATATTCCTCACAATCTCCCCCACACACTATTTCCTAGGACACATGATTACTTCCTGATCATTTTTTACCTTTGTTTAATTGGGAAAATGTAACTGAATCATTTCAAATAGTATATAGTCAACTGGAGATTTGGCAATGACCTTGAGATTGTGTCTGTGAACACAGGGAAAACTGCACAGTCTGCTGATGAGGAGAATTGGGCAGTTATTAGGTTGTTTTCAATGTTGCTAGGATACATATAAGGAATGATCCATTAATGCAGTTCAGTTAGGAGAAGATAACCATGTCCCTTTTGTGCAAAATCTCTAGGGAAAATAAGTCAGTTTACTTCTGTACTCTGCCATAACAAAATAAATGTGACACTGATGCGTGTGACAGCTATTATCCTTCGTGGTTAAAATAGATGGTAGATAACTTCACAAAACAAATCAATTCAATTAGTAAAGCTCACATAATAAAACCAAGTTTTGAATTTTTCTTCTTCATCTTTAGTCAAGGCAGTGGTAACCTCAATAATAGATGGCCTGGAAAGCTCTCATTTAGTAGTATGTGGAAATGTGAAAACAGAGTTAAATACAGGTTTGGAGATTTAATCCATAATCTCACATACAATTCATACTTAAGTCTGATGCACAATCTTAAGTGAACAGAGCCAGGAACAGTATTTGATAAACATGGGCACTCAATCAATAGTTCTTGATGAATAAATGAAAACCAAAGGAAGATTTTTACTCATCTCAACTGGATTAAGGAATGAGCTCAAGTACAATTTCAAAAACAAAGAAAATACCTCTCCTGATATGCTTATGTACAGAAAAATTGTATATCACATATTTACTCTTTACAATACAAATTCCAGATTGATTCAAACTTACATCTCTCCCTAAACGTTACTAAACTGATATCCCAAACACATGTCATATTACTGCCCCCGATGACATGCAGTGCCCCTCCCCTTGTGAAGCTGCACTTCTGAGCCCTCTGTTGACTGAAATGCTATTTATTCTCTAGGCTTCTGCTTTAAGCTCACATGTCCCATGATTGCTTCTCAGAAGCAGTCTCTCTCTCCTGTGACCCTCTCTAAACCTTATTCTATCAAGTACATGGCTTCTTTTATCTTGTTTTCCTTACCTTTATGTACTTGAGGGCCTCAATGTTCATCCATCAACCAGGACCACATCTACTTCTTGGAATTTTTCACAACCTGAACAATGTTGTGCATTTAGGAGAAACTCAAAACTGATGAAATTGGGGAAGAAAGAAGACAGAGGGAAGAAAAGAGTAAGAAAACAAGGGAAGGAGTGATGAGGGGAGGGAGGGAAAACCACCAAGTCAACACAATCTTATTTTGTGATGAATTTCATAGACTCAGCAATTAAAAAATCCTTTTTTTTTTTAACAGAGTCTCCCTCTGTTGCCCAGGCTGGAGTGCAGTGGTGTGATGTTGGCTCACTGCAAGTTCTGCCTCCCAGGTTCATGCCATTCTCTGGCTTCAGCCTCCCGAGTAGCTGGGACTACAGGTGCCCACCACCACACCCGGCTAATTTTCTTTTTTTGTATTTTTTAGTAGAGACAGGGTTTCACTGTGTTAGCCAGAATGGTCTCGATCTCCTGACCTCGTGATCCACCCGCCTCGGCCTCCCAAAGTGCTGGGCTTACAGGCGTGAGCCACTACGCCTGGCCAGACAATACTTTTCTAATAGCAGATAATGTGTTTCTAGGCAGTTACAATGGAATTGAGGAATTATCTAATGAGGGTAATCATAGGTAATAGTCAGTCTGTACAAATCATGTATGTAAGCCATTTCTTCTTCTAAGCATCATGTGGTGTGGTTAGCATATTTTAGGCCAAACTGATGTCTATGTAGTGTGTATGTGTGTGTGTGTTTGTGTGTGTGCGTGTGTGTGTGTTTATGTGTGTGTGTGGTGTTTAGGTGTTTGGAAGACAGAGCAATACCTTACCATCCTATCCAGGCCTACTGTTGCTAAACAGTGATATTTACCATATTTTAGTTGTAGCAGAGAAGAAAGCAGATTGTCCACCCATGTTTTTAGCTTAGGAAAAGGGTTTTTAAAGACATGAGTTTGACGAAAGGCCTCTCCTGAATGGGGAGTTATTAGATATATGGTAGAAAGGGAGGGCCTATTTCAGTTAGGGATGTGAGAAGAAAGAAAGTAAGAATAGAGCCAGATTTTGAAAGACCTTGAGTGAAGCTAACAAATGTGCATTGTATGCTGTGGGTAAAAGTGACTATGTATAGAATTTTGAGCAGGGATGTGATGTGATCAGATTTGCTTCTAGGAACTATGATTCAGGTTGTGAGGGGATGGGAAGACCAGACCAATGAGAGAATAATGAAAAATGGCCTGGAGGCTGGTGAGAAGGAGACAGTATTCCAAATGAGAGAGAATGAGGGCTAATTAAGTCAGTGACAGCAAGAGAATTCACTGGCTGGTGAGACATTGAGAGTAAGGGAGAGAGAGGAGCCTGGATGCACGTGGCCAGGTGTGTATTACTCCAGGCTGAATAGCACAGGCTCTGCAGTGTGTATGCTGCAACCTGTCCTGGAAGCAGGAAGAGGCTAGGCCCAGTGGTGAGAACAGCCCCTGTGAGGGGATTTCCTAAAGGAAAAGTGGGATTTCCCTACATGATAGTTTGTCATAAGGGATAGAAGTGAGACTCCTTCAGTAAAATCTGTTACCCATGACAGCCTGTGGCAATGGCGCTTTGGGAAACTGAGGCTAGTGTACAGAAACTCCTCTCTATGTTCTTTCCGTGGAAGCCAATATAACAATAGCCACAGGGAGAATAGAAACATTCAAATTCCAGGCAACGATCAGAAGCAAGGTAGAGAGCACCAAGGGGCAGCTGAAAGAGGTTGTGAAAACACTAGTGAGAAAAGAAGAGCTGGTTTCTGTAGGAACTGGCCCAGGAACTAATGGGGAAAAAAATCCTGCTTATTCCAGAGGTAGGTGATCTTTATGGAGGAGAGAACAAAGGGGAGATTGTGATACTAACACAATAAGTGCTATCCAGATAGAAGACACTAGAGATGAATAAACATTAAAAATGTATTGGAGCCACATACCTAAAATTCTCCACTACTTAATATAGAAAAAAAAGTTGTAGAATGTTAATAGGGCAGGGGTTGGCAAACTGTAACCTGTGGGCTGAATCTGAATCTGGCCCACATCCTCTTTTTGTTAAAAAAAAAAAAAAAAAAAAAAAAAAAAAAAAGCTTATTGGACCACAGTGATGCCTGTTTGCTTTTATTTTATTTTTACATTGTGTATCGTTGCTTTCATGCTACAACAGCAGAGGTGAATAGTTGTGACACAGACCATATGGCCCACAAAGCCTAAAATGTGTACAATCTGGCCTTTTACAGAAAAGGCTTGTTCACCATTATTACAGAGGAAAAAGCAATGGCACTCAACCAGTTCTCAGAAGACCCTGATCCTGTCTTAGCACTATGCTTAATGTGTCCTTGGGGAAGTCACTTAATATTGCTAAGTCTAGGTTTTCTAATCTGTAATATGAAACTAATGGTTAACTCACCTGCATGACAAGGTTATGTGAAGCTCATATCTGATAATGTAAGTGTACATTAAAAACTATAAAGATCTGGCTGGGCGCTGTGGCTCACACCTGTAATCCCAGCACTTTGGGAAGCTGAGGTGGGTGGATCACTTGAGGTCAGGAGTTCGAGACCAGCCTGACCAATGTGGCAAAACACCATCTCTACAAAAATACAAAAATTAGCCAGGCGTGGTGGCGGGTGCCTGTAGTCTCAACTACTCAGGAGGCTGAGGCAGGATAATCACTTGAACCCAGGAGGGGAAGGTTGCAGTGAGCCGAGATCGTGCCACTACACTCCAGCCTGGGTAATAGAGCCAGACTCCATCTAAAAAAAAAAAAAAGAAAAAAAAAAAACCTATAAAGTTCTCTATAAATGTACATAAATATTTCTATTTAACCATACCAATACCAGAGTGTATTAAATTAGGAATTATATTATATTTTTTGGTGTTTGGGAAGGTAAGATGTTCACATGATCCTAAGGTAATATAACTTACAAGGTAGTTAGTTGCAAGTTTGTTGATTGTGAATAGATATTTGTAACTTGAAATTCATTTCTCCCCACAAATAAAATTACAAAGAATTATTGTTGCATCTTGCCTTTTCATCTGACTCCAGCCTCAAAGACCTGCTAGCAGGTGTCTGAATGTGGGTTCTGTGTCACTCCTGTGCCTTTGCTCCTAGTGGGCCTTGGTCTGGACCTCTTCTCTTAGCAGTTCCTCCCCACCCTCTTTCATCTGGATAACTCTTTCTGTGCCTTAGATATCAGCTCAGGTATCACCCCAGCAGGAAGACTTCCCTGACACCCCTCTCCTGGATGACTTATCATTCCTAAAGATTTGTTGAATGGCCATTGTAAATCTCTGTTATTGCATTTTTCATGGTATGTTGTAATTAACTGTACATGTTTTTATCCCCTCTAAACTAAGCTCCTAGGAGGACCAGAAATGTGTCTCAATCAAATAGCTTCCATTTACTGAGAAAACACTAGTGCCAGATAATTTTCCCTTTTAATTTTTCTAACTCCACAGTGAGAAGGAGGCTTTTGACCCCATTTTATAGAGGAGGACTACAGACTGGAGAGAAGTTCCTTGCATGGAAGGAAACTACAAATGATTGGTAGAGCCATACCCAAAACTCTTAGAATTCCTCCTCCACCAAAAAATCCGACGCTTAGTCACGTGTTTATTCAAGGGTCCTCATTTGCTGAAAATTTATTATCTGATTCCCACAGTAATGACATTTTAGGGAGGAAAAAATTCTTTAAAATATGAAAAGATGGCCGGGCGCGGTGGCTCACGCTTGTAATCCCAGCACTTTGGGACGCCGAGGCGGGCGGATCACGAGGTCAGGAGATCGAGACCACAGTGAAACCCCGTCTCTACTAAAAATACAAAAAATTAGCTGGGCGTGGTGGCGGGCACCTGTAGTCCCAGCTACTCGGAGAGGCTGAGGCAGGAGAATGGCGTGAACCCGGGAGGCGGAGCTTGCAGTGAGCCGAGATCACGCCACTGCACTCCAGCCTGGGTGACAGAGTGAGACTCCGTCTCAAAAAAAAAACAAAAAAACAAAAAACAAAAAAAGAACATGAAAAGATTTACTAATAAGCCAACTGTCTACACAAGTAGATCCTTTTACGTCCCCACAGTCCTTAAACCTAGCCTACCCATCCTTCCCGCTCTACCACTCTGGTAGGTGTCTCTTGTTTATTTGCACTGCATTCACATATGAATATGGAATGCAAAATGACTGCAAGGTGAAATCACACATTTTGCAGAAGATTCAAGATTTCCTGAGGTCTATGAAAGTGATCATAGAAAACTGCTTAGAACACACAAAAGCCCTGGAAAAATCAGTATAAACTAGTTAACAGCAAAAATGAAAAAAAAAAAAAAAAAAACCAGAAAAACAGAATAAGTGCTTCAGAAAAGAAAGATTTAAATAACAAAGAATTAAGGTGGCTCTTTGATATATCTGATGAAGCCCTTAAATATTTAAACAGAAAGGACTTTCTCCATGAGGGTGCTAGAAAAGCCAAATGTAAAGCAAAGGATGGTTAAGTTGTAGCATATTCTTTATTTTTCTTACAAGAATTAGCTCAGAGTTCCAATTACAATATAAAATCAACTTTTCATATTTTTATATTTTATTTTTCAAGAGTTTGTTTTTTCTCATGAAATTTTTTTTCTGTTATTTGCCATGAAACTCTCTGCCAATCATAGTACTCCATTTCCTTGTTCATAGTGATTTTTTTTCTTTTCTTTTCTTTTTAGATTGAGTCTCGTTCTGTCACCAGGTTGGAGTGCAGTGGCACAATCTCGGCTCACTGCAACCTCCAACTCCCTCATTCAAGCGATTCTCCTGCCTCAGCCTCCCAAGTAGCTGGGATTACAGGCAGGCACCACCAAGCCCAGCTAATTTTTGTATTTTTAGTAGAGATGGGGTTTCACCACGTTGGCCAGGATGGTCTCAATCTCCTAACCTCAGGTGATCTGCCCACCTCGGCCTCCCAAAGTGCTGGGGTTACAGGCATGAGCCACCGATTTGTTGAGGATAAGCAACCTGGCCCAAGAAGAGCAAACTCATTGCCATAGAATTTTAGAATGAGAAATAAAAGCATATTGTTGGTTGCTCAGACTAAAACAGGTACAGCTAGGAAAAGCCTGTGCTCAGATTTCCAGCCATGTGGACCTAGAAAAACTACCTGCAGGGAGACCGACTAAAGCACAGAGGCACAGCATCAAGAGAAAAGGGAGATTCTGTCCTTGGTCCAATACCCAACACATTCCTGCCCTTGAGTCTTCCTGGTAAACTTGAAATAAATTATCCTTGTGGATTCCTCTAATATGGTTCCTTGAGTTTATTTCATAACTGAAAGAGTATGAATCAAGCAAAAGATGCCTCTCCAGTCATACTGGAGCATTTCTCCAGCCATGCCCTCCACAGAAACCCAAGAGGATGTGTCTACCTGGAGCCCACATTCCCCAGAATCCTATTCAAGAACCTCTTCTCTGTACTGTTCGATTCAGGGTGGATTGAGTGACTGGTATAGATGCCCTTGGGCCCAAGGGATTGCTCCAGGGAGGCTGTGGGAAGGGTAGAGGTAAAGCCCAATATGGGGCATTTACTCATGCCCATATAAGGTCCCTCACAGTGCAGAACAGAGACATGGGTGGGAAGACAAAGGATGTGGTCTTAGGCCAGAGGGGTGTGTTCAGGTATCTAAACTCAAACCCGTCATTCCACATTATTATATACATACATTGACCAAGGAAGGAGAAAATAGAATGCATTAGATTAAACAGGTCACTAGCTTGATGTGTGACTTTTACATATTTAGACATATGGAATGTAAGCTTCCATTTTTATTCTTCCCTGGATGCTGCAAACATTGAGAGCAGGTATGACATATTAGGATAAAGGAATATCTTTGAGTCAACCATATTGAAGTATATATCATGACCCCAGAACTACACTAGGTTCTATGCAGGGCTTAAAATTATATCTCATGAAAGGTACTGAATTTCATGAGTTACCTTTCCAGAAACAATGAAAGTCCTCTATCTAACCTATTTAACCAAACCTATGTCAAATTTAGGAAGATCCTGGTTAAAAGAAAACCAAGAAGGTAAGCTAGCACCTTGCATATAGGTAGACATCTCTTAACAGAATAAAACAAGGTATCTGGTTTCATATTTTAAGATAATAATTATTCCCATAATTTTAAATTATGGGCAGGAAGTATGAATCACGAAACCTAAAAGTCCATCAAATTATCCTTAACCATAGAATCTGTTTCTGTTATTTTTGCCTCTATTTTAGGCTTCATCTATATGAGAATATGAACATCACTTTTTAATTGAATTATAGGTATGGCTATCTAAAATTCATATCTGATAAAATTAATAAACTTCATCTAGTCAAGGCCTAAAATGCCAACTATTTTTATCATGTCTTCAGTAAACAGTGCTTAATATTCTTATAAAGGTTTTGGTCCAGTTATAATGAATGTAAGAATCCAACAATAGAAATAAAATAAAAAACCAAAAACTGTTAGAGCGGGAAGATACAACACAAGGTTGTTTGGGCCCAACTTTATCACCACCACTTTACAGAGAACAAAGTAGAGCCTCAGAGACGTGAAGTAACTGGCCTCAAGTAACAACTTATAATTGACAATCCTTACTATTTTTTATTCATCTTCAAATTTCACATATCTATTTTAAAACACTTGCTTTTTAGATTTAAAAACAAAACATGTCATCTAAAAATAAATTATAGGACACTAAAAAATGTAAGCAGGTTGGAAATCAGCATTTTGCCAAGTGACTTTTCAATGAATATTCCTTTAATATTCTAATTTCTGCAAACATTTAGCATAAAAACTTTTCCCAGATTTCTCATTTTGCTTAAGCATTTATAAGTAGCCTTTAAATATCTTTCTGAAGTTGCACTGTTTTTTATCCCCGCCTGGTCTACATTATGCCTCCCATTTACTTAACTTCAGAGTAAGTAGTGCTGATTCTATTTTAATTATCATGTCAGTCTTTTTCTGCAACTGTTGCACACATTTAGGTTGCACATTTAATGGTGACCACTCCTAAGGCCAAGCAATAAAAAAAAGATGCTAAAAATAAAAGTCATTTTAATTACAAGTATCTAAATTCCAACAAGATTCTAAGTATAATAAATGCACACACACACACAACTGGAAAAAAACTAGGTGCAAGGTTAAAAAAAATCCAAAATTATCATGTAGGACATAAGATGAACACTCACAAAAAAAAAAAAAGAATGATCAAAGAGATGGGTCATGTAGAATCTGCTCTCAAAGAACTTACAATAGAAGCTGCTTGAGGAGACATTATTTTTAAGCAAAAAGGCATATGAGTAGTAAAACTATAATTTAAAAATCTAAATTAGTGCCATGGAAGTTCAAGGGAGAAAGAGATGAGTGCATGATGAGAGAAAATCTTAAAAACAAAACAAAATAAACAACAAACTAGGAGTTAGTACTGAACCAACTAGCCAGAAAGAATTGTAAGAGTGTTAAAGGTTTCATTTGTTGTCTCATTGCCTCTTGAAGAAATCTCAGCTCCCTCATCTGTAAAAGTGAGATAATGAGAGTACTTCCTGCACAGGGTTGCTAAAGACTAAATTGGATGCAGCACTTAGCTTTGTGTCGAACTCTAGTCAACAGTGAATGTTAGGTTTGCCCTGCACTTGTCATTTGACAAGTGTTACAATGGAAGATGCCATCATGTTACACACCCTGCTTCCCTTACTTCCAGGAGGCAAGTGCTTTGAAACAGGCTTGAGAAATTTGAAAATGGATAAATGATTGATTAGAGCCTCCAGGAGGCACCTGATCTAAGCTGGTCTAACCATAGTACTTCACTTTCTAGCCACAGTGACTGGTCCTCAAGGGTGGAAAGAGGAACCAATTGAGACAAACGTAGACCATATTTGAACTACAGAATAAGGAAAAAGCGCCTGTCCTCTCTGATGATCACTTGTCCAGGTTGTCCCAGGACTGAGGGGTTTCTCAGAATGCAGGATTTTCAGCACTGAAACTAGGAAAGTCTCAGGCAAACCGGGAATTATTGGTCACAGCTGGAAAGATATGAGCCCCAAACAGCCTATGGAAGAAGCCAGAACACAGTAAGAAAAATGATGACAATATACAGAAAGAGGTGGAGGTGGGAGAAGAAGAGAGTGCTGGTCTTTGGTCTGAATTATCCTCAAAGTCAGCTAGTCCTCTGTTACACTCAAGTTTGATTACAAGATGCAATAAATTTCTCTCTGTACCTGAGTAACTTGGGTTGGGATTTCTATCACTTGTAACCAAAGGAATCATAGTTGATATGCTGACCCATGGAAAGTTTTTCATAAATATTAGCTATTATAAACCAGGGAAAACAACATTTCTTGGTAGAATCTAATAATAATTACTACAGAGGGGAAAAAAAGAAATAATTCTGCACTCATGGAGACACAGCTGGAGACCACTTGGGCTGGCTTGAGTGATACTGTTTCTTCTACTGACCCAAAAGCTGCCTCCAAAACAGTTTAAAGTCTGGGCAATTGCCTATGTCTAGAGCTACACTAATGACTCTCTGTCCACTAATTGCATCAGAGGAAGTTCAACAGTCTCAGCTACTATTCTGATTTCCGGTGAATGATTTGCAAGTGCAGGCTGCTTGCAAAAGACAAAAGATGTTGTCCTCAAAATGGCCAACATCTATGAAACTCTGTACAGGTTCAAAAACAGGAGGTTTTCCTGATTATTCTTAAAAATCAAAATTGTTGAGGAATGAGAGGGAATACATCATTACCTTAAAAAATATTGACTGCTTTGAATACTTTACATTCCAGAATCCTAGATAATGATTTACAGTTCTTTCCATATACTCTATAACTTGGAGTATCTTCAAAAGAAATTTTCATAATTTATCATTGTTTTCTTTATAGATAAAAAATCAACATTTTCATGATATCTTTTTATTTACATATCTTTAATACAGGTAATTGCAGATTATCTCTGAAAGTTGGAGAATGCTATGCCTATCTTTGGTTCCATTTTTGTAAAACAAATTTGCTTAAACCAAGGGAGTGATCCACGCACAAATATCTCTCTAGAAAACATTATTTTTTAAATGTTAACATTATTAAGTACTTGCTGGGTAGCTTCAGCTCTCCCTACATCTTATCCTGAGACAAACCTGAAGGAGCAGGCCCCATATGGATCAGCCCAGGCTCATAGCAGAGAGAAAAGACCAAAAGAGGAATCCCTTAATGTCTGTTGAAGATTTGCCTGGAAGCAAAACATATCCCTTTTATTCACATTTCATTGGCCAAAGTAAGCCATATGAAAAAGCCAGTGGAGTGGGAAATTATAATCCGCTCACCAAGAAGAGGGAAGGAGAAAATTGTGTGGAGCAATAATACAATCTAAAAGACTTTATATTACTCTAATGGGCCCCTCTCTTTTCTTTATTGGCATTGTCTTCCTTCTTTCTGGCAAGTTCTAACCCAGTGATCTCTCAACTCCCAGCCACACTCCCCAACTTGCCTCACCCTGTTTTGTTTTTATTACCCCATGTCCTCAGCCTCAAGCATCCCTTCTTAAACACCTTGCATTTATATAATAAAATAATTTTTCAGTATAATGGCTGGTAATGGCTCACAATAAAATCCCTCTTAGATAAAATTTGTTTTATAGATAGGTCTTTCAAAGTATCTCCACATATATTTCTAAACACTTGTTATGTATAAAATACCATGCTAGGTACTATACATAAATTTTCTTAAAAATCTATTAATTGGGCAGAAAAGACATAACGGACAAATGTTAAGTAGAATAAAAGATCTAAGTAACATATAGAGACAAAAATAGATCTGTCAAAAAGCAGTGAATGATTAATTTTCAAGTACTTTTCACATATGTCAATTGCTTCTGGGTATAAGAAAAGAGTTTATTAAGTGTTTTTTTCCATTAAAAATTAATTTTTAATTAAAAAACTGTTCAGTTAACAAAATCAACAACAATACATTGTCATATAAATGTCTCCAGCTTTCCCTCACTGTCAACTAAAGGAAGTTTTGGCTTTGCACTGAGATTTTTCTTTTCTTTTTTCTTTTTTTTAACCTCTCATGACCTAAAATGAGGGTTCTGTCTTATCAGGCAAGCTCTTCCAGGGTTCATGGTACAGAATGGGAAAGAAAGAGACATAGATAAAGATACATTGGATTAGGAATGAAGAAAGCCTGGTTTGAAAAATCCGCAAAAGATACAAGAGTTGCTGTCTTTTGTGAGAGAAGCTAATTGAGAATAAAAAAGTAACATTTTAAGAAGTATTTTGTAAACTTTGTATCCATCTTAACCAATTCAGGTTACTACTACAGAATACCTTAGACTGAGTAGCTTATAAAATAAACATTAATTTCTCAGACTTCTGCAGGCTGGAAATTCCAAAATCACTGTGCTGGCAGATCCAATGTCTGGTGAGGGCCTGCTGCAAACAGATGACCATCTTTTTGTTTCTCAAATGAAAGACAGCAGCAAGAGGGCATTGCTCTCTTCCTTTTCTTACAGGGACAGTAATCCCTTCAGGAGGGTTCACACTCGTGACCTAATTACCTCCCACAGGCCTCATCTCCCCAAACCATCACATTAGGGCTTTAATACATACATTTCGGGGGGACACAAACATTCAGTCCATAGCAGTATCCTTTTCCATTTGTTGAAGAAATGCAAATAAATATATTCTTATTTTGCCATTATTTTAGAATTAGACACTTCTTTCACTCTGGCATCACTCAGAGATTGGAACACATGGATTACAGCTTCCATGAAGTTACTAACATACATCTACTCAGCAAGAATATTTGCCAAGTGCACCTTGAAAGGTTTGGGTGCACAGGGGTAAGCAAAAGAAGCACAGTACCTGACCTCAGGAAGTTAAATCATAGCTAGTTCTCATGGAATGAGAAGATTTTGAATATGAAAAGAGTAGGGGAAAGCACTGAGAAATATTGAAAAGGGAAACACTTGGATCAGAAGGTTTTTCAATGCTCCTCAAATTACACTATGATGTCAGAAATGTACTCTCTGTAAAATTAATACAGCCATCCCTATAAACCATGTATTAAGTATATTTTATGTGCCTGGTAATTTCCTATGTACTTTACTTGGACGATCTCATTTTATTCATAGGATATTAGGTAGATATTTTAATATTATCCCCAGGTAATGAGTAAGCTGTGGATTGACTGACCCCTCCAGGTACCTGCTTAATAACTACAATACACTACCTTATGCTCTGATGAAGGCCTTGGCAGTTTACTCCATTTTTTCCCTAAATGTGATGTAGTTCCTTTCTGTCCCCACACTTGAGAAAGAGCTGACAGACTGCATGTGCCATAAAAACTTCAAGAATCCTTTTTAATTTTAGATGACTCCGTCTCTATGTATACCCACAAATGTCACTTCCAAATTTCTTCAGGAAGGAATTCCAGGGTTGGTTTGCTTTGCTTCCAACTTCAGGAAACTGGAAAATGTGAAAATACTAAAGGCCAGCATTCTCTTTGAAAAACGCTTTTTTTTTTTTTTTTTTTTTGAGATGGAGTCTCACTCTGTCCCCCAGGCTGGAGTGCGGTGGCGCTACCATCTCAGCTCACCACAAGCTCCGCCTTCCGAGTTCACGCCATTCTCCTGCCTCAGCCTCCCGAGTAGCTGGGACTACAGGCGCCCGCCACCAAGCCAGGCTAATTTTTGGTATTTTTAATAGAGACGGGGTTTCACCGTGTTAGCCAGGATGATCTCCATCTCCTGACCTTGTGATCCGCCCACCTCAGCCTCCCAAAGTGCTGGGATTACAGGTGTGAGCCACCACGCCTGGCCTGTAGAATGCTTTTAATCTCAAAGTTCCATGACCCTAATTTGTATACTTTACAGTAATTTTTATATATATGTAAATTATATACATTATATATATACATTATATATATACATTATATATATATACATTATATATATAAATTATATACATATTTATTTTAAATATATATTTATATTTATATTTAAATATATATTTATATATAGTCATTTATATATATATTTATATATATATAATATAGTCATTTAAGATAAACACAGTGAGGTAGATAAATTAAGAATTATAACCATTTGTTAAAAGAGTAACAATCCTCCAAGAAATTAAACGACTTGCCACCAAAGCTATGCACAGGTAAGAAGTGGCAGAACCCAGGTTTTCATACCCTGGTCAAGTCCTCTTGCCTCCTACTACTCACCAAGTTCAAGGTCAGCTCATACTAATTGGTGCCTTGGAGTTGCTGCCTAGGGAGTAGATTTTCTCAGCCACTCATTCTGTCCCCATCCTCTCCACAAGTTACACCAGGGTCACAAAAGCAATTACTGCTTGAGTAGACTGGAAAACAGCAATTTTAAATGACTAAAAAAGGGAAACATTTTTTAAAATAATTACTATCATTACTTTTTATTTGGGAGGAAGAGAGAGATAAATGTATTGTGAATCAACAGAAGCCTTGGCCCATGTTCTCTAAGCCTTATTTATCTGGGAGTTGTTTATCTCCCAGAGTTCTCCCTCAGAGGAAAGAATAATAATTATTGTTTAATTATAGCAGAAGTAAATTTTCTCTTCCAGTTCTAAAGCAAGATGACTCATAGCTCTTCATTTATTAAAAAATAAAATGTCTTTCGGATAAAAATATTTTTCAAAAGCCAGAGTGTGAAAGGGACTCAAGACTTCCATCTGGGATGCTCAGTGACAACAGAGCCATTTTCACCTGACATTACTCACCAGTGGGTAATGTTCACACCTGTGCAAAGTGTAGTCAAGAGATGCATTTTCCTATCAGGACCATCCTTCTGCTACTCAGAACTGCACGAGACAAGGAGAACTTTTCTCTTAAGATGTTTCCAGCTTAGCTATTCAATTACTGGGGTGTATCTATCTTCTGAGCAATAGAGGGTCCATCAGAACATACCTGATTCCACAGTAAATCTCTTGTGTTGTTACTGCTGATGATTTAATTTTTGCTCACTCATCTAGGAACCTGGTCACATAAACTATGTATTCTCAATTTCTAAGCCTAACAGGGTTCCTCAGCCCCAGTTGATCTTCCAGTCCTGCTATCCCTCCCCAAGCTTCATCAGGAAGATTTAAAGTTCAGCCAGACCCACTGGAGCTTTAAGTCTCCAGATTCAGTACGAAAAAATCATGGTGATATCACATGTATTCATTTATAAGGAAATGAGACAAAGACTAAACATAAAAACAGATTAGACAGAGAAACTGATGGTGGATATACTGCTCCCTGACCATCTCATTTGCAGGAATTATTGTTGTTGGTGCATTGTATACTGAACTTTACTATATTCTCTCCTCACTGAAATGCAAACTCTGAGTCTAATGAGACATGTCCCACCTGTCCAGCTGTCAGGCTTCCTGAAAGGGGTGGGAGGAACTCACAGGACAATAAGAGGAAAGCAAATGGGCAGAGTCAGACCTGATATAATAAAACTGCCTTTTAAAATATGGATTCCAGAGCTGGGTGTGGTGGCTGATGCTTAAATCCTAGCATGTTGGGAGGCTGAGGTGGGATGATCATATAAGGCCAGAAGTTGGAGGCTGCAGTAAGCTATGATCACGATGCCACTGCACTCCATTCTGGATGACAGAGCAAGATGCTGTCAGAGAAAGAAAAGGAGAGAGAGAGAGAGAGAAAGAGACAGAGAGACAGAGAGAGGAAGGAAGGAAGGAAATAAGGAAGGAAGGAAGGAAGGAAGGAAGGAAGGAAGGAAGGAAGGAAGGAAGGAAGGAAGGAAGGAAGGGAGGGAAGGAGAGAAAGAGAAAGAGAGGAAGGAAGGAAGGAAGGAAGGAAGGAAGGAAGGAAGGAAGGAAGGAAGGAAAGAAGGAAGAGCCAGCCCAGAATTTTATAGAATCTTTTTTTATGATCCATTAACAAACAAGGTGGGGCTGTGCGTGTGTGTGTGTGTGTGTGTGTAGGCAAGAAAGCTCTTCATGTGGAAGGGCACAAGTGATGATTTTATAATGCTAGGAAGAAAGGATTCTCAGACCAGCAGAACCAATACGCCATAAAATCTAATCTAATCTAGTAGTTTGGAATAAGTATTACTCACCTCAGAATACTAACAATACCACAGCAAAAGTAAATTGCTGTCTAATTTTAGAAAGATAAATATAAACACTCTTATGAAAGGTAATATGTCATGTCATTAACAGCTTAGTGTGAATTAATTTAAACAAAGAGAAAGAGGCATGTGTGAAAGAGTGTGAAGAAAGAGAGGAGTTAGAGAAAGTGCAGCTGGTGGACACAGTTTGACTACATGTATATTTTACCAAGGACATGGCCTGGCCAAAGTCATAGGCACCCTCTGCTCCCAAACCAACACCACACACATCTTGCACAGTACATGACACACATCTTTGTTCAAATCCTTACCTAATAATCAAAGTTTTGGTAGCTGAGAGTTTTTTGCCTGGAAAAAAAAAAAAATGTTTACAATACTGACCTTATGATCTATGGCAGTTCTAATTTTAACAGCATTTTCTGAGAATAGAAAAAATACTCTATTTCATTTTCTCCTTTGACCTACTTTAGCATATTCTGCCCCACTTAATATTTTCTATCTGTCACATTCTCCCTCCTGCATGTTACACAAAGAGATGCTGAGCTGGAGAAAATAAGCTGCATTTGTCTTCCTGCCTCCTCCCTAAAGAGGGGTGTAGAAACCTGAATGCATTCATTGATCATGCCTCCTGCTGTGCCCATCCTGGCCTGCACAGGGTGCCCATCTTACAGAAAAGCTCTGGTGAATCAGGAAGACACAGAAAGGAATTTCAAATTACCCACTCTCCACCATTGTCCTTACATTACACATTGTCCTGAGATTACACATTACATCCTTAGATTATGATTACACATCGCCCTTAGATTACAGCTGAGTAATCTAATAAACCAATCTACTGAAATGTGATAAAGTGAGCCAATTATTTCTAAGATGTCTGTCACAGAACAAGCAGCCCTTTATTGCTTACTCACTTATTTTGCTTGTGGCCTAGCGAAGTATCTCTTGTGGACAAGTAGCACTGGTATTACCCGGGAACTTGTTAGAACTACAGACTCTCAGGCTTAGGCTGACCTCATCAGAGCCTACATTTTAACAAGCCCTTCACGTGACTCATATGTACATTACAGTTTGAGAAGCCTTGGCCAAGTTGCTCATTAAAATCTTGCTGTTCCTGACTGCCTCAATGAAAAAGTTACTTACCGGAGTATTCCAGGGAGCCACTTAGTGACAAAAGCAAGTTCATCCTACTGTGGGCCCCCATCAGACACATCAGAAGGAGAAGAGTCTGGGTCTTATTATTCTAACTCATGGAGATTGCTTAATTAAGGACTTGGCAGACAAGCAAGCTCTTCAGAGGTCTTCAACTTACCTGCCAGGGGTCACCCTAGTTGGTTTATCTGTGAGACCTAGCCCGGATAAACATATGTACTCCCTATCCCCTTACAAATGAAAGTCCAACACTTTGTTATGAAGAAAATTACTTTCTAACTATTAAATAAATGAGAGCCACTATTTTTGTTGGCTACTTGTTTTGGGAGAAGGCATTTCAATAGATTGTTGTTCTATACTCCCGAGATTTTTCCTGCTGCTGAGTTTTTTGTTGACATCTTATAATTATGATCTTTTTAACATTACAGGGAGAAAGAGAAATGAAAATCAAATAGCTACATTATGCTGAGCTCAGGCAGATAGAAGAAATAAAATCAAGACCTATCATATTTAGAGGAAAAAAGTAACAAATGTGGAATTTCCAGGAATTCTTTGGGGAGAAGGGTCCTAATACAAATTGCCACTTCTTTAATGTATACAAAAGACATGAAAAATGTCCCTTTGGTCTTAAAGAAGGCTGGCTCCTGGTTCATGAGAGCTGCCATTGCCTGTACTAGCTGGTGATCACTGCCAGAATACATACAAAAATGCACGCAGTCAACCTGTTAGTTTTATTGCTGGTGTGTTGGGGTTCTCTAGAGGGACAGAACGAATGGAACATATATATATATACAAAGGGGAGTTTATTAAGTACTAATTCACATAATCATAAGGTTCCACAATAGGCCATCTGCAAGCTTAGGAGCAAGGAGAGCCAGTCCGAGCTCCAAAATTGAAGAACTTGGAGTCCAATGTTCGAGGGCAGGAAGCATCCAGCATGGGAGAAAGATCTAGACTGGGAGGCTAGACCAGTCTCTCCTTTCACATTTTTCTGTCTGCTTATATTCTCGCTGTGCTGGCAGCTGATTAGATGGTCTGCACCCAGATTAAGTGTGAGTCTGCCTTTCCCATCCCACTGACTTAAATGTTAATCCCCTTTCGCAACACCCTCACAGACACACCCAGGATCAATACTTTGTATCCCTCATTCCAATCAAGTGGACACTCAGTATTAACCATCACAGCTGGTTTTGGTGACTTCAGAGCATGTCATATCTTTTCTTGTCATGTGTACGTCCTGGTAGATTCTGTATATTTTTTAAGTGATCCCACCCTAATCATACATTCTCTTTCCAACTTTCTCCACTGTTCAGAAATATTATCAAAAGATTTGATATATAAGATTGGTTATGTGTATTCTGCTTCTTCCCTTATTATTAATGGTGACCTCATTCTCTTCTCTATTTTATATTATAGGCACAGTCTATCTCTGAAATGTCAGGTGTTCCCTGATATTTCTCCTCTGGGAAAGGTGATATGGGGCTGTTTTTTCCTGCAACCTGCTTGAGCTATAAGCCTCAAAAGGCAACAAAAGTAGGGTTCCTCTCATCCTCCAAGGTCTCCAGCTTTGGAAGCTCTGATACATCCTCAATGTTCTCCTCGCTCATCCCTGAAATCCTATTTGTGGTCAACCCCTGCTTACTTTTCCTCAATCACAGCCACCTCTCTCAACTTTACCTCCTGGATGCAGGCTGGGTTCCCTGGGAAACAGATTCTACTTTGAGATTTGCATTATGGAAGTTAATTGACAAGTCCTCTTAAAAACAACGTCCATGAAGGCATGAGAAAAAAAAAGTTGGGGAGAGAAAGGAGTTGCACCATGATACACTTGCAACAGAGGCTCCAGCTCACCCCATACGGAGCTTGGTGTTGGAATGATCCAAGAGAAAAATCCTGAAGTGAGAAAAGGAGCCTTTCCACCTAGTCTCGACCAGTCACTGAATGCAAACTGACATAGAGGGGGATATAACATTTGGCAAGTCAGTTCCCGTCAGCAGAGGGCAATTTTGAGAAAGAGACCTATCTGTGAGCTAATAAGAGTTATCATTCCCACTAGCTCTTTATAGAAATGAGTGTCTTGGTCCTGAAGGGAACTCTGGGAGGTCCACCACAATATCCATTACACTTGCAAATTTTCAAATTATTCCTGATGGAAAAATATTCTACAATGAGCTACGAAGTCTTACAAAAAACAAACAAACAAAAGACCCCAGTTTAAATCTTTGAAGTACATTGTTTCTCCACCACCACTTTGTGGAACTAAAATTCCTGCTGCACTCTGCAAATACCAGCTATGGCATTTCAAAAAAAGAAAAAAAAGCAAGTAAAATGACACACAAAGTAGAATTTTTACCCTTACGGCTCTGCAACTGAGCAGCAGACATATATTTTCCAGGAGCATTTCACCGGTCAAATGTCGCCAAAACACTTTCCAAGCCAACCTGCCCTCATTAGTTCTCTCAGCTCTTGATTACAAATTTATAAGAGGCCTGCCCGAGATAGTCAGAGAGCCCCTTCAAGATGGCCGTCTTCTTGGCCTTCAGCATTTCCCACTGGGAACATTAGAAGCTTTCCCATCAACCAAAATAAACAACTCCTTTCATGAATAGACCCAATGAAAGTCCTATAAATCACAGCTGTCAAAAATGTCGCCAGCATTGCAGAAGACAGAAATCAATCTAAAATTCATTAGTTTGCCTGACAAGAGCCTAATCTCATATTGTTTAATACCAACCATGGTACCTTAGGTAGAACAGGAGGCTGCAAGAGATCATCCTGGTTTCTTGTGACAGAAATGTTCAATGTTTATGGCTTAATCTGGCCTTTCGACCATTCCTATTCTGTGGGCAGAAACCTTTGCCCCCCTGCTTACGGTCAACTTGCCTGTGGCATGAAGCAAGAATCACTCTGATATTGTCACCGTATTTTACAGCTATTAGTGTTATGGTTGGGTGGGTTGCAGTATTTCAAGTAAAAAGGACACAGACGTTGCAGCCTAAGTGAAGTGCTCTGTATATACAGTGAGTCAAAGGCTCAGACGTAGCTGCACCATCATCAGAGACACTCCTGCAAGCCAGGGGTTAGCAAGAACACTCCCTTTCCCTCTTCCTCTTCACATAACCCCTGATGTGATAGCTCTTTTGTGACTGCATCTCTCCTTTGAGGCTTCTCTAGTTTATTTTAATCAGATCTCATCTGTGTATAAATATTAGCAGTGATATTCAGGATTAGCATGAGACAGAGGAGTCTAGAGATAGATAGGCAGTGCTACCACACAGGACACAGCCTCTTGAACATAGAAAATGGTTCAGGCCATACAGGAGCTCTACCAACCTGCAAACATTACTCTGGCCAGGCTAGTCTCCTAATGTTCTCCCAACTCATGTACACATTCAACGTCTCTTCTCTTTCCTTATGCCACTGGAATGACTTGGATTCTTTACTGACTGTCCAATCTCTTTTGGGGCATAAACTCCTGAGGGAACTTTATTCTTATTCATATTACTGTATTCCATCAATGTTCTTCCAGGTTCTTATTGTCTGTGCACGTAAGGGCACTTAATCCTGCCTTGGATTGTGACTATCTTTTAACAAGCAAAGGCCTGCATTCCCAAAAACGTTGTTAAAAACCAAACTTGCTGAATTTACTATTCATCTTGACCAAGAGTAGTGGAAATTTACCCAATGAAGTATTACTACCATAAGGCACTAGGTTAATAGGATTTACATTTTACTCTGCCAGTATTTTTTTTTTTTTTTGGAAATGATTAATTTTTGACAAACATTTTAATAAAGTACGATTATTTCATATTCCATAAAATATAGCACCGCCTACATCAGTATACTAAAAAATCTTAAGAGAGTAGAATTGTGGCCTGTACCCAAAAGTGTCCTCTTCCTTCACCTAATAAATACAATACACAGAACTCTACAAACATTTATTGTTTGCTGCCAATTTTGATTAAAAAGTTGGAGCTGTCAAATTCTATTAAGATTTCACATTGAGTCTTTAAATTGGATAAAGAAGAAACATAATGAAAAGTCATGGTGGCTTATTTTTATAAAATAAGAATGCAAGATCATTTGAGGCTATATCCACGTGGTATTTGACTATTTTAATCTGCCATTCAATTACTAACTAGGCCTGATTTCTGCTTAGCTTCCAAGATCAGATGAGGTGAAGTGCATTGAAGGTGGTATGGCCATAGACTTACACAGAGAACCATTATGTAAATAAGTCAAACTAGGTGCTCAGTAGGCTTTGAGAGTATGGTGTCCAGAAGTTTTGTTTTTTCGTAATGTGCTTATGTTTGTGTGTGCCCATGTACCCATGTGGCAGAGGTGAGGATGGTATGTGAGCTTGTGAGGGATGCCAAGGTATGGCCTTGGATCCATGGAAACTTGAGTAAGCAAGAAGTGCCAGGAAGCTTCCACCTCTCAAAATATCAGCCCTGTGCCCTCCATCAATAGAAATATCATTTTGCCTACTGGATTCTCTTTTAAAAAATTACTCCTTTTTTTTTTCAATAGTTTTTGGGGTGCAGGTGGTTTTTGTTACATGGATAAGTTATTTAGTAGTGATTTCTGGAATTTTGGTGTACCCGTCACCCAAGCAGTGTACACTGTACCCAATATGTAGTCTTTTATCCCTCATCCCCCTCCCACCCTTTCCCCCCAAGTCCCCAAAGTCCATTAAATTATTCTTATGCCTTTGTATCCTCATAGCTTAGCTCCCAGTTATAAGTATGAACATATAATATTTGATTTTTCATTCCTGAGTTACTTTACTTAGAATAATGGCCTCCAGCTCCAAGATCCATCCAAGTAGCTGCAAAATACGTTATTTTATTCCTTTTTACGGCAGACTAGCCTAATGGGCCCAAGATGGAATGCAGAGGCACCACCTTGGCTCACTGCAACCTCCGCCTCAAGCAATTCTCCTGCCTCAGCCTCCCAAGTAGCTGGGACTACAGGCACATGCTACCATGCCCGGCTAATTTTTTTTATATTTTTAGTAAAGATGCGGTTTCATCATGTTAGCCAGTATGGTCTCTATCTCTGACCTCATGATCCACCCAACTCGACCTTCCAAAGTGCTGGGATTGGCCGGGCGCGGTGGCTCACGCCTGTAATCCCAGCACTTTGGGAGGCCGAGGTGGGCGGATCACCTGAGGTCGGGAGTTCAAGACCAGCCTGACCAATATGGAGAAACCCCGTCTCTACTAAAAATACAAAATTAGCCAGGCATGGTGGTACATGCCTGTAATCCCAGCTACTTGGGAGGCTGAGGCAGGAGAAGCGCTTGAACCTGGGAGGCGGAGGTTGCGGTGAGCCAAGATAGTGCCATTGCACTCCAGCCTGGGCAACAAGAGTGAACTCCGTCTCAAAAAAAAAAAAAAAAAAAAAACAAAGTGCTGGGATTACAGGTGTGAGCCACCAAGCCCAGCCTGGGTCCTCTTTTTGAGAAAAAAAAAAAAAAAATCCTGAAAGATTAAACACAGTTTACTAATTATAAGGACTACAGGCACTGTTCTTTCACAGTGGTACCTAGATTCATGTTTAATTTAATAATCATGAATTAAAATCTTGGGGTTCTATCTTTAAGGAATTCTACTTTAAGGAAAGTAGAATTTCTAGTCATCTGGTTCTTGGACAGACCTGGTGAGATGGTCTTTAGGCAGGAATCTATGGGTGTGACAAAAGGTAGAATTGTGGGCGGGGCGGGGGGAGAGAGAGAGAGAGAAACTCAACTCAGAAAAAAACAAAGACAATGTTAGCCAGCTTTGTGTGTTCCTAGAAGTATTGTGTCTCTGAAAATTAAGGTGTGATAATTATTTTCTCTCTACTAAATTATTTTCCAAGATTTTGAAATTTCTTTTAGAACTCTTTGATTTTATCCTTTCCCAATATCCTTGGAAAGCAAAAAATCTTAGTGATGAAAAGAAACTGTGAGAGTTCATTGTATCAAGCCCTCACCATCCCCATTCTAGATGAAGTTTCATTTCAAATGCAAAATTTCAGAGCTTGCAGTTAGAGTGAAGCACGCAGTCCTCCCACTTCCACACACTGTGATTGGTGGTGGAGACAGACCCAGCAAATGACAGCCTGCCAGATGGTATTCCAGCCTGTGTCTGAACACTTCATCGAAGAGGAACTTCCTACTTCATCAAGCAGCAGTCCCACTGTTGGACAGCTCTAATTGTCAGGATATTCTTCATTAACTTCCAACCTTCGGTTTTCAAAACCATACATCTGACTCTCACTAACATAATAATTCGTCAAAGGTTGGATGATGGCTATCAGGTCTGTCTTCTTCTGTCTTACATTTTCTAGGCTAAACAGCTAACATTCCATCTTTCCTCTAGATGATACTTTTTTCCTGGATGCCTCTCCATAAATGGCTACTAAAATGTGCCCTTTTCTGTCACACTTCACCTAGAATTAAAGAGAGAGAGAAAGACTTCAGATGAGATGTTATCTATAGTACAAGTATTCACTAAGACCTAAGTCATCATCTAGTGATATTTGTGTCTTTTTTTTTTTTTTTAAATGGAGTCCCCCTCTGTCACCCAGGCTAGAGTCACCGCACCCGGCCGATATTTGTGCCTTTTTATCTCACAAAACTCCTTAATGTCCTTTTCTGAAGAAACATCACCGTTTAGCTATTTTTTACATATTAGTCACCAATCATCCAAAGAGACTGTAAACATACACAGGCTAATTCAAAAAGTGAACACAAATGATGAGACTACTTCAAATGGATTCTTTGTTTCTCCTTGAATCATTTTTACTGTAGATGAAATTTCGAACTGGTGACATGAATTAATTCCTGAATTTCTAGTTGCAAAACAAAAATGGGGAAATAGAAATAATAATGTCATTCATCGGTGAGCTGCTGTTTTCTTCCTCTTCAAAGTATTTTCAAACATTGGCTAATTCATGATTTTACCTAATTGGGTATTTTTGCCTAAAGGAAATAATTAAAAGAGCTACATTTAAAGTAGATCAGAGGCTTCACAGAAGAAAATTGCACTTTTTTTTTTTAACTCTTCTTCCTGCTGATGCTTCATTTTTGAGTTTTCATTAGGACTGTTTTCTTTAAGTAAATGAGACATGAACCACTTATCTTTATACTCATTCCAGGATGACTCTAAGTAACTTTTTTATCACTGCAAGATGCAAGAGAAAAAAAAATCTTAAAAAATGGCATGTCTGCTTTGTTCCCACTCATCCTTATCTCCTTAAATCTATGCTTTCTTCTACTTCCATCAGAAACACTTTCCCGTCTCCTATTTTCCACACAAATCATGATCTCTCTTCCACACCCAGGTACAGCTCAAGTCCCTTTTCCTAAAGAACACCTTTCCTAACTTCCAGTTCATGCCACTTCATTTGCCAGTCAAATTGTCTCCGGGAGTAATTTGGTGAGTCCTTTTCAGGGGTGAAAATGACAGATGAAACTAAGACACCTCTGAAGTTTTAGTGGATGAATTTTACCAGGTGATGGTTGGGGAAAATGTTTGGACCTATTTTGTTTTTGCGGTGAAAAGGTACAGCTTTAGAATCAGAGGGATTTGGGTTCTAGTTCTCTATTTTAAGTCTTACTTTGCTCACAGAAATAATATTAATACATGAGGTCACTGGAAGCATTAAAGGAGATAATGTCTGTAATAACGTTGGCACACCTCTAGCACTTAGATCTCAGCAAGTTACTTATTCTTTATCATCACTATTATTAATTGCAAAAGAAACATGAGCTCATGCAATCTTAGACTCATTTTATGCTTTCTTACATGGTTGTTTCTCTGAATATACAACTAAGAGTCTAGAATATCTCAGAGTTTTCAGAAGAAATTTTGTATTCTAGTTCTAGAAGAGCTGCCTATCTTGCTAAAGAAGGCTTGCATATGGAGAAGAAGCAGCATGACTAAATCCATTCAAGTAATCTTCATGCGCCCTTCAAAGCTCAGAGGACAGTGGCTTGAGCAGTGTGAGGGTCAGTGAGGAAGGATTGCTCCAGTATTGGAAGGCCAGGTGATATGGAGGTACAGGCAGCTTTCTGGTGTTGGAATAAACCAGCTTGGTCAGATGTCCTGCATCTCAATGACATCATCTGCATTCACCTGTCCCTAGACTTCAGTGTCAAGAAGGGCTAGACCTTGCTGGATAAAGCTTCCTCATGGTGGCTAAATAGTCTGTCAAGCTGTTTGGCTAGGGGAAATGCTGAAGTAAGAGGATAAGACCCTCCTTTCACTTCCCTCCCTCTACCCCTTCCAAGGTGAGAATAAGAAAGAAGTTAAGTGGCCCAGCAGTATAGAGAAGCTGGCAGAACAGCAGACCCATGTCTCTAGAAAGCAGACCCAGCACTCAAAAATGGGACAGAGAAATTAAAGCAGTAGAATTGTGTAGGGTGATGAGAAGTATCTATGCTTCTATGGCTTCTAAGCCATCTGTGGTTGGATTGATCTCACGTCAATGAGACAGTATTCAACAGTATCCCCTCCAGGCACAGAGCTGACTGAAGAATGAATGCCCTATATGCTGACTTTATAAAGACACACAGGATAATAATATATACAATTTTTAACAGATACATAGGAAAATTGCTCTATAATTAAAGGTGCTCACACTAAGAAGCACAAATAATAAAAAAGCAATAAGATATGTTTCATCAATTATATGGGCATTGATAAAAATTTTGATAATAAAGCATTAATGTATGAACTGGTGGGCTTTGAGAAAAACCAACAAATTTAAAATCCATATAGTCAGTGGCAAACAGGATAGACAAAATTCCTACTTCCACAAAGCTTCCTATCCAGTTGGGGCAGGGATGAAGAGTGTGGTATGGAAACTAAACATATTTGTTTTAAATTATGTACTTTTAAACAAGAAATTTAGCTTTTGAAAAAATATTTTCTCTTATCTTCTGTTGAGAAAGATGTTCCTTAGGACACCCCGAAAGAAGAGAGTGGGGAAGAACTTCGTTGTAGCCAGGACCAGTTGAAAAGATTGCTAAGTACAACTTCGTTGAGTTGTGGAGCCTACTAAAAGGGGACTGATAGACCCTTTCTTATAATGTACACGCCTCTCCCACCCAGGCACTTTGTAGTTTAACCAGGTAACTCCTTAAGGATGGGGACAGAACTTTTTCATTTATGGCCCTCACAGTGCCCAGCCCAGGTACAGGTACCATGTAGGTATGCAGTAAGTACTCAGTGATTGCTTACAGACTTAACAAAAACCTGTAAACTTCTATTCCAATAATACTATATGTTCCTACATTGTCTATTTTTTCTCTTCTCTCAGTCAATTGATTACATTTTGTTTTTGTATCTCTTGGTCCACCTGCATTAGAATAATTTTATCTGCTTTAGTCACGAGCACTTTTCCTGGGGAAAAAAAAAATTCTTATTTGCTGCTGGCGGAACCAATGCTACAGTCACAGGCAAGATTCAAGCCTTAACTGTGCACGCAGCACTGCTATGGAGTCAGGATCCTGCTCTGTGTCACTCACTTCAGGACAGCCCTTCTGCAATACTAGCGAGTTCTATTCACTTCTAGGTGTTTACATACCTTGGATTTGTTTCATCATGTCACGCCTCCTTATCTTTCAAAACATAACTCTTGCTGGGCATAGTGGCATGCATCTGTAATGCCAGCTATTAAGAGGCTAAGGTGGGAGGATTGCTTGAGCCCAGGAGTTCAGGGCTTCAGTGAGCTATGATCATGCTACTGCACTCCAACCTGGGCAACAGAGTCAGACTTCATCTCAAAATAAACCAATAAATCTGTAAATAACAAATCATAAATAAATAAACGTAAGTCTGCTGTGACCTCCTCCACAAAGCCTTCTCCCTCCCTTTCAGGCAGAACTGACTTGCCTCTTTTCTCTGGCCCCATGTACTTGGTACCTTACATGGCAGTTTTCTGTGTATTTGTCTGATCCACACACTCTTCACAGACACCTTCTCCTATTCATTTTTTAATCCCGCATATCTGGCAAAGATTGAGCACTCAACTGATGAACCAAACTGGGTTGAACTATACTGAAGGGAAGACAATTAGTATGTATCTGTGATATTTTAATATTGTATTAGGCTTGCTCATCTCCAGAATAAACAAAAGATTGTGAGCAGGGCAGCCAGCATAGATGCGAGTTTTTGGAAAACTGCTAGTATCAGTAAAAGTAGGATAATTCCAGATTGTCTGTCATTCTCTTTCTCCTCTCTCCCTTTTTTCTTTACCTCTTCCCTCACAGAAATGACTGCCCTCAAAGGAAACAAAAGTCAATGTTCCAAATGTTCTTTGGCCACTGAACATTTGGCAATATTAAAGTTTTCAAAATACAAGGCAAAAACAGTAAAACACACAAGCAAGCAAACAAAAAATGCCTAGCTCTAATGTCTTAACATTTACCGGTAAATTTTGAGATAAGTGATTCGTTTCTTCATGGACATAATTATTAATTGCTCCAATCACTTTTGCATGCACACGATTTTGTCATCATTTTTATGACTAACAAATAAGCTCGTGAGATGGTTTGACTTTTCTGCATTTCATTAAACAAATTCCCTGGTTGTCTTTCCAATTGAAATACAGCTGTTATGCTAACACTGAAAATATTAAACATTAATAAAGTACTTGCCAGAAAAAAATATTATTTCCATTATTTTTTTCATCCTGAGTTTATTTCTAATAACATTTCTCTGGAAATATCTTTCTATCTCCCCTCAAGTGTGCGATATAATAGCAGCCAGAGTGCTGCATATTTTTCAGCAGGTCTTGGCTCTGCCCTGTGATCTGATAGCAGGAGTGGAGATTCTTATTGCAAGTTACTTGGGAATATTACCTTATGGAGGGAGATTTAATAGCACATCTTCCACTTTGCACAGTGCATCCGAAAACTCCCATGACTCTAACTTGAGAACATTACAGATTCAATCTGAGTGGTTCCCTATCATTTTCACTTATAATGCAATATCCTGTGGCTTTATTTTGTAATGTGTCTTTGAGAGCAAAATTCAGCATTTTAAGTACTCTACAAAGTTAAACAATACTGTTAGAAAACCAAACAGAAGCAATGGGAGGGAAAATCTGAGTACATAAGAGCAGAGGAAAATGGGATAATTCCAAAGCAGATTTTAAAAGACACACATGCTTTTAGACAGGGCATGCCTCTTAAACTCATACAAAACTGTAAAGTAGAAAAATGTTGACTTCTGTGCTCCTCTTCCATCACTTTTGCATTATTGCAGATTTCACACCCACCCCAAGCCCACCCCAGGATACCCAAATTTCTTTTGTTGAAAATGTTCCTTTTTTTTTCCCTTTGGCATAAATGAACTGATAAGGCTGTTGAGACTGAGGTAAAACAACTGCATTCTATACCCTTTGCAGGGTATTCAAATTTACAAGAGTGGCAGGAGAGGGCAGTGGGTTTCCAGGAAATGAATTATTAATATTAGAAGTCCAAATAGTAGTGTGGGGAGGGACTCTGAACCAGGAAGCTTTCCAAGACTCTTAAATCACAACACAAAGGCAACTCATTTTTTTTTTTTCCTCTGAGATCCCACAATCCTCATTCTTACTTTTTACAATAGAACACTGAGGTTCTGAGATTTTATTTTCTCAAAGTCATATGGCTTGACCCAAACCGCCACATTCTTTGATCCTTAATATTATATTACTTCTCTATTTGTAGTACTAAAATATCTAAGCATAGTTTCCAGTCTTGGTCGGTCCAAAACAGGACATTTTCCTTGCTCATTGATCCTCCTACACAGTGGCCTGCCTAGATGGGCTTTTCTATTGAGGCTAGAGACAGAATTGCAGATTGGCCTGAATCTATATTGACATCGAAGGCATACCCAGAAAGCATGTTTTCCTTTTAATAAAGCCCGAAAATAAACTTTAAAGCATTTACTCTTCTTCAAGGTGGTTTCAGGGAGAATGGCTCTATGAGGAAAGTCAATTTCATCATGTGATTTTTTTCTTACTTTATTTTAAAAGGAGTCACACATTCTCCCTAAGGGATGTGAAAATTATCCAATAAAATGTTTAATGTTAAAAGAAAACCAATGATGCTATCACTGACTCTAAGCAAAGATACTGTTGTACCTATTGAAAACTTTCTGTAAACCCTCTGCTGAAGCCTTCAGCAGGAGACAGAGGCAGATAACTGAGCTGGAATCTTCTACCTCAGTCCCCAGTAGTATTCACTGACTCATTTTCTAAATGGCTTAACTCAAAAAGAAAATCACGTGAATGAGCAACATTAATGTTCCTAAAATCAAAAAACTTCCTTGTTAGTATTCACCCAATTGGACAAACTAAAACCACTAAGAAAAAATTCATCCTGTTTAACGCAGTAGAAGGGATACTATCAACAGACGTGCAATGACATACTAGCCATCACCAGAGATCAGAGTTAATCAGATCAAGCTGTGAAGTGAAAAACAGCCATCACATAGAAACTCTTCTTGTTCTAGTCAAGAGGAGCTTGGCAATTCAAAACAGCCATCTTAATTCCCTCTAGCTGTTTGGGTACATACTCTTTTGTAAACAAAACTTAAGGCAAAATTCGAAGGAGAAACTCAAAGTTTGAAAGCTGACAACTGGCCTCCATATTCCAGCCCAGGAACTGGGGAAAAGTCCAGGTTAAAACTGACGGTGAAGCCAGTAGCAAAGTAGGACTTACCTCTTGTGAAGTCAGAGTCCAACATTTAATCCCTTACTTGCTAGACCAATCAATCCTTTAGGACTAAGACATTCTAAAAAGAAAGTTTTTCCTCTTCCACTATTCCAGTAATGCCCAAAGGCCACTTAAACTTTATTTTATAAATTTGTATAGAAAGGAAACTCTTCACTCATCTCCATTAAAATGCACATTCTGAGATAGCCTTCAATTTGCTTCTCTCTAACAAGCCCATCTAAGTGCTCTGAAGAATACAGGAGAAATTAAGACACAGTCCCCACCCTTGAGGAACTTACAATCTAGTTGGTAATCAAAGATTAATAAATTTGCAATAAAGTTAATCAGATCCTTCTTCACAGGTTGCCCGAGGAAATCTCTGTCACCCTTCTAGGTATCCTCAGCCTTTCCCACCCCTGTCTACTTGGTCTGCCTAATCTCATCTTTCTCATATTTCAAAATCCACATCTTTCAAAATGGAGTCAAGTTAGACAACACATATGTCCTAAGAAATATTATATAAAACCTGGAAATAGAGGGAAAAAAAGTCAAGCCCTTACAATCTTATACTGGAGCACCATCTAATAGATCTCCCCCAAGATTATTTAACTCTCTAAGACAACAGGTCTATTTTGATATAGAAGGTATTATTGTTACATTCCAGACATTCTTAAGTTACATGTTAATTTGTAGATTCCTGTCTGGTAGAGGGCACAAATGATTTCTGTCTAGTAGACAAGATAAACTCAAAATTAGAGTTGTGTTGCCCTGAAATGGTGTTTTCAACTTAGCAAACTTAAGCATGCCTTTTCTTTCTAAATGTGTAAATGTGTTGTGCAAATGCCTAATGAACCAGCTTTACTATCCTGATGGCTTTTTCATAATTGAGTTAAATAAATATTTGACATGGATTTAGTCTTTATTTGTCTGAGTTAAGTTTTAATTTTTATTAAATGTAAAATGATGCATGAACTACCATTGTTAGTTCATTGGTATGTTGTTTATAAAAGCAAATACGAAGAAACAAATCAGTTATCTATCATTAGGGAATCAGTAAATAACGACATACAGGAGATGGGTAACCTTGCAGTAATTTAAAATTATGATATTTATCTCTAGTTATTACCATTAAAAATTGATGATGTTGACAAAAGCAGCTTTCAGAAAAAAACAGCATACTGGTATGAATCTTTTTTTAGTAAAATTATATGAATGTATCTCTGTGTATACACATATGGAAAGATATCTAGAAGAGTATTCACCAAGATATTTGCAATGATTGTCCCTGAGAAGCTGGGTTTTATATGACTTTTATAAGCTTCTTGTTTGTATGTCTTCTCTGTACATTTCTTTCTACAAAAAGAAACTTATTATATTTTGAAATTCTTTTTTTGTTGTTGTTGTTTTCTTGAGACAGGGTCTCACTCTTGCCCAAGCTGAGTGCAGTGGCACAATCAATCACGATTCACTGCAGCCTTGACCTCCCAGGCTCAAGTCATCCTTTCATTTCAGTCTCCCTAGTAGCTGTGACTAGAGGCATGTACCACAATACCAGGCTAGTTTTTTTTTTTTTTTTTTTTTTTTTGCAGAGACAAGGTCTCACTATGTTGCCGAGGCTTGCCTCGAACTTCTAGATCCTCCCACCTCAGCCTCCCAAGGTGCTGGGATTACAGATGTGAGACACCGCATCCAGCCTTGAAATTCTTAAAACAGTCAACCCAAGAGTCATTTTCTTTTAAGTTTGGAAAGATATGCCTCTATGGACTACCTAGTCTATATCCTGATAGTTAGTCTAGGTCCTTCTAGCCCATTACCTGTGTGTCTAGGCTATTATCTTTATACCTTGATGCTGGTAGGGCCCCTACAACTTGAGAAAAAGACTGCCCAAACTGACTCCAGCTTCTACAATATGGTTTGCTAGTTAAATTTGTAGCTGCTCATCAGCAGGTAAGAGCACAAGCAGTAATCAATGACTGAGCTCTACTTTCTCTTGGGTACTGTGGTTCAGAACATTTTCATTCAATCACTCATAAAATATTTATTACACATAAACCATAAGACAGGCACTTGGCTGTGCTTTGGGGATTTGAGTGTGAGCAGGATGAAGTTGGTTCTTTCCATCACTGTATTAGCCCATTCTCACACTGCTATAAGGAAACACCTGAAACTGGATAATTTATAAAGAAAAGAGGCTTCATTGGTTCACAGTTCTGCAGGCTATACAGATTCTGGAGAGGCCTCAAGAAACTTACAATCATGGCAGAAGACAAAGGGGAAGCAGATAATATCTTACTTGGCCAGAGCATGAGGAAGAGAGAGATAGGGGAGGTGCTACACACTTTTAAACAACTAGATCTCACAAGCATTCACTCACTATCACAAGAGTAGCACTGACGGTAACTGCCCCCACGATCCAATCACCTCCCACACAGCCCCACCTCCAACATTGGGGATTACAATTTGACATGAGATTTGCATGGGAACACAGATCCAAACCATATCAGTCACTAAGCTTAAAGTCCTGATGTAAGTCCTGAGAATGATGGCTTCCTCAGTAATTATAAGGGCTCCACAGGATCAGAGAACAGGCTGCTTTCTACTAATGGGTTTTGCCCCTGGAGGACAGTCAACCAAGTCATTTTCTAATCCCCATGAACATCTCATGACCCAGAGTTTTTCCTCCCTTTTTCTGGTTGTGTTACTGAGTTCCTTTATTAAGGGTTTGTAGGCTCAGAGAGACAAATCTATAACATACATTCACCTGCCACCCCTCTCCCCTTAGGCTAGTCAGGATGTACTAATTCCTTCCGTGCTGAGAGTTTCCTGAAGGAACTCATTATCTGTATCAGTAGAACAAACACTTTCAGTTGTTTTTAAAGACACATTTGTAATGAAACAGCTTCATGTTTCCTCCCAAAGCCATTTGTGATCAACATGCTTTTCAAGAAAGTGGTAATGAGGAATAGACTTTGTGGTCAAGCAAGATAGTAAAGTTAACTAAATTGTTTAGGGGTCAAGTAAAACTTATGACTCAGGTTTTGTTAATATTGTGCAATGATCTATGAATTTATGCTAATAATTCATTGAGCCACAAAACCTATGCAGGATAAAGTGATGCTGATCATCTATCTCCCCATACTAACATGCAAACCCTTCTTCATAGTGTAAATCGGAATCATTAAGGCAGAAACCTACAAGTGATCCTTGACATCTTCCTCCTTCCCAAGACTCTGTTACTAAGTCCTCTTGATTTTCTTCCTGGACATCTCTTCTCTCTTCATCTCCAAGACTACAACACTGGTCCAAGATACCTTTTCCTTATCACTCACCGGGACCACAAAAATAAACTGCTAACTGATTCTAAGAAAAATCTTCTTAGATCCCTCTTATTTATTCTGCTAAATAAACATAAGATTATATCTCCATCCATATAAAACCATGTAAGGCCTTTCTGAAGCTGTTAGGCAAAGGCCATAATCCTTAACTTGGCCTGCAAGGTTCTGCAATTGTCTGACCCAGACCACTGCCAATTCCAATTCATACATGTCCCTACCCCAACTCTAGTCCTGTGACATCAAGGTTTTTTGTTCTTGACCTCAAAGAACCACATTCTGTCCCTCCCAAGTTTTGGGATCAAGTAGTAATTACATGTAGTTCTTTCTTATTGGCTTCCTGATGGTGTTTTTATTCACTTAATTTGGTGCCTGGCATTTAGGAGACGTTCATTAAATATTTGCTTAATTGATCAATGAATAGAAGAATAAGTGGGTATGCCTATTGAGTTTTAAAATGGCAGACTTAAAGATTTAATGCACTTATATTATTACACTCTCTTCCATTGTATCATAAAATCCATTAAACATTTCTGAATGAAATTCCCTTTGAAAATTTTAATTTTTGTTCTGTTTTATATATACATTGTATTCAGTGTGACTATATATTAGGAAGACCTATTTCACAAGTCAAGATGATACATAGACTTATTACTCAGAGTGAAAACACTTTTATGACAGGGACAGTTCTGCTGTATTCTAAATTTTTTGAAATGTGCCAATTTATCTAAAAGATAGTATAAAATATCCACCAATGTTAATTACCAAGTAGTTAAGTTCAATAAAAAGCTTTATCCAGAGAAGAGGGAGGGCAAAATGACCGACTAGACATAACCAGGTGGAACAGCTGCCATGGAGGGACTAAGATGACTGGCATACTCCTAACAGATCTTCAGAGGGAAGGTATCTAGAGCAAATAGAGGGAAGGCACAGAAGCTGAGCAGAAGCAGGAGAAAGCTGGGAATCCTACACAGGGCTATTGCACACCTGGACTTGTTCCTGATGCCCCAACAGCTTTGGGGAAATGATTGAGTCAAACTGGCAAGGAGCAACCCACTTTCACCACAGGCCTCTGGAACGCCAGTAGGAGGAGATCCCTCCATCACCACAGGCACTCAAGTTGGCAGAATTAGCTATTTAGAGAAGTCATAGGGGGAGCAAGTCAGCTGATGTGGAGCCCAGATTGTTTGGTGCAGGGGTATTTGCAGCAGAACATGGCCAGGGATGGCCATCTTTCTAGGCTTGACTTGCTCCCATAGAAGATTTTAGCCATAGGAAAATGTCAGGCCTGAACCCTGCAGGATGGTCTTGCCCATCAGACACGGCTGGTCTGACCTGAGCGCTCTTTAGTCTTCTGGCCTCTCCTGGGGCAAGCCTGATCACATCTGCTAGCATGGCAGCCATGGGTTCCCTGAGGGCATGTATCATAGCATCTGCACTGGAAGACTGTGCCTGATGGGTTGAAAGCACCAAGGGGGCAGCCCCCATGGCCATGCACCCACCTGCATGCTCCTTCCCCACACTGCAGCTTCCCACTCATCCCACCCTGCATTCATGACAACGCCCCACATTGTTTTGGTTGCACATGTCAGTGCAGGCAGATTTTGCTTTCCTTGTCCAACCAGTGTGCAAGTATGTGCGCACACCACTGCCACTGCTGCAGTGAAAGTTCAGCCCACTTCCATCACTCCCCAAATGTCATTGCAGATGGAGACTTGAAGGGCACAGAGCCAGCCAGCCCTGCCCCCGCCAGTGCCCCAACCTTGCACTAACACTGCCACAGGAGTGAAACTAGGTGCAGAGAACAGTGAATCCTCCCCTGCACTGAGCAATCACTCCTGCTTGCAGCAAACAGAGAAGGCACAGAGACCTACACCAGACAGCATCCCACCCCCAAGCCATTACCACCACCAGCAGGACCATTCAAACAGTTGCCATAGTCTCCCGCCCTGCAAAGCTGCATTGCCTCTGTCACTGTGGTGAACACCTGCAGAGAGGCAGGCACCCCAGCACCCATGAGCACCCTGCTGCAGCTGACAAATGTGCAACCCACTGCACTGCTGTTAGCATGGCTGCTGGCAGGTGTGAATGGGGATGAATCCTGTGGTCACCACACCACACTACAATACACTTTGGCTGATACCACCCATCAGTGTAGTAACTAGAGGTTTGAGGGCACATTGGTCCCTCTGGCACAGTGGATTTCTAATGTTGAGGAGCAAGAGAACAAAGCTGGGGCCCAACACAAGTCCCCCAGAGTTACAGGACACAGCCCAAGAGCTGGGAACTGAGCATTGACCCCTTAAAATCTTCTAGAAATGAAGCCCCTCAGCTAATTCCACCTTATACCACAATCAAACCCTCAAGGTCATCAAGTAAAATTAAAAAAAAAAAAAAAACCATCCAAAGGATGGCAACCTCTAAGACTGAAGGAACATAGGCCTGCAAAGATGAGAAAGAACCAGTGCAAGAACCCTGACAACTCAAAAAGCCAGAGTGCATTCTTTACTCCAAATGACCATATCACCTCTCCAGCAAGGGCTCTGAACTGGGCCAAGATGGCTGAAATGACAGACATAGAATTCAGAATATGGAAAGGAATGAAGATCATTGAGCTATAGGAGTACACTGAAATCCAATTCAAGGAAGATAAGAATCATAATAAAACAATTCAGGAGCTGAGAGACAAAATAGCCAGTATAGAGAAGAATGTAACCAACATGATAGAGCTGAAAGACATACTACAAGAATTTAATAATGCCATCACAAATATTAATAGCATAGTAGACAAAGTGGAGGAAATAATCTCAGAGCTTGAAGAGTAGCTTTCTGAAATAAGACAGTCGGACAAGTATAGAGAAAAAGAGGCCAGACATGGAGGCCCAACCCTGTAATCCCAGCACTTTGGGAGGCCAAGGCCAGTGGATCATTTGATGTCAGGAGTTTGATACCAGCCTGACCAACATGGTGAAACCCTGTCTCTGTTAAAAATACAAAAAAAAAAAAATTAGCTGGGCATGATGGTGTATGCCTGTAATCCCAGTTACTCAGGAGACTGAGGCAGGATAATCACTTGAACCTGGGAGGCAGAGCTGAGATTGTGCCATTACACTCCAGCCTGGGCAACAGAGCAAGACTCTGTCTCAAAAAAAAACAAAAAAGAGAGAATAGAGAAAAAAGAATGAAAAGGAACAAACAAAAACCTCTGAAAAATATGGGATTATGTAAAGAGAACAAATCTATGACTCTGGTATCCCTGAAATAGATGGGGAGGGTGGAACCAACTTGGAAAACATATTTCAGGATATCATCCATGAAAACTTCCCCAACCTAGCTAGACATGCCAACATTCAAATTTGGGAAATGCAGAGAAACCCAGTCAGATGCTTCACAAAATCATCCCCAAAACACATAATTATCAGATTCTCCAAGGTTGAAATGAAAGAAAAAATGTTAAAGGCAACTAGAGAAAGGTCAGGTTACTTGCAAAGGGAAGCCCATGAGGCTAACAGTGGATATCTCCACAGAAACCCTACAAGCCAGAAGAGATTAAGGGCCAATATTCAACATTCTTAAGAAAAGAAATTCTAACCCAGAATTTCATGTCCAGCCAAACTAAGCTTCATAAGAGAAGGATAAATAAGATCCTTTTCAGACAAGTAAAAGCTGAAGGAATTTGTTGTCACCAGATCTGCTTTACTAGAGCTCCTGAAAGAAGCATCAAATATGGAAAGGAAAGACTGTTACCAGTCTCTACAATAACACACTGTAGTACACAGGCCAGTGACACCATGAAGCAACCACGTAAACAAGTCTGCAAAATAACCAGCTAATATCATAGTGACAGCATCAGATCCATACATATCAATACTAATCTTGAATATAAATAGGCTAAATGCCCCAATTAAGAGATACAGAGTGGCAAGCTGGATGAAGAACCAAGATCCATTAGTATGCTGTTTTCAAGAGACCCATCTCACATGCAATAGCACACATAGTCTCAAAATAAAAGAATGGAGAAAAATCTACCAAGCAAATGGAAAACGGGGAAAAAAATTGAGGTTTGCAATCCTAGTTTCAGACAAAACAGACTTTAAACCAACAAAGATCAAAAAAGACAAAGAAGGGCATTACATAATGATAATGGGTTAAATTCAACCTAACTATCCTAAATATATAAGCATCTGACACAGGAGAACCCATATTCATAAAACAAGTTCTTAGAGACATTCAAAGAGACTTAGAGTCCTACACAATAACAGTGGGAGACTTTTAACAGATGATGGAGACAGAAAATTAACAAAGATATTCAAGACCTGAACTCAGTACCAGATCAAATGGACCTGACAGATATCCACAGAACTCTCCACCCCAAAACAACAGAATATGCTGTGATGGTTAATACTGAGTGTCAACTTGACTGGACTGAAGGATGCAAAGTATTGCTCCTGGGTGTGTCTGTGAAGGTGTTGCCAAAGGAGATTAACATTTGAGTCAGTGGACTGACAGAGGCAGACCCACCCTCAATTTGGGTGTGTACCACCTAATCAGCTGCCAGCACAGCTAGGATAAAAGGAGGCACAGCAACATGGAAGGAACTAGACTGGCTGAGTCTTCCAGCCTTCATCTTTCTCCTGTGCTGGATGCTTCTTGCCCTTGAACATCAAACTCCAAGTTCTTCAGCTTTTGGATTTTTGGGCTTACCCCAGAAGTTTGCCAGGGGCTCTTGGGCCTTTGACCACAGACTGAAGGCTATACTGTCAGCTTCCCTACTTTTGAGGTTTTGTGACTTGGACTGGCTTCCTTGCTCCTCTGCTTGCAGACAGCCTATTGTGGGACTTCATTTTGTGATCGTACGTGTACATACTTCTTAATAAAGTCCCTTTTATACATACATCTATCCAACTATTCCTGTTCCTCTGGAGAACCTTGACTAATACATATGCATTCTTCTCATCACCACAGGGCACAAACCCTAAAACCAATCACATAATCAGAAATAAAACACTCAGCAAATGCAAAAGAACTGAAATTATAACAAACAATCTCTTGGACCAGAGCACAATCAAATTAGAAATCAGGACTAAGAAATTCACTCACAACCATAAAAAAAGTGGAAATTAAATAACCTGCTCCTGAATGACTTTTAAGTAAATAATGAGATTAAGGCAGAAATCAACAACTTGTTTGAATCTAATGAAAAAAAAAAAAAAGATATCACATACCAGAATCTCTGGGACGCAGCTAAGGCAGTGTTAAGAGAGAAATTTATAGCACTAAATGCCCACATCAAAAAGTTACAAAGATCTTAATTTAACAACGTAACATCTCAACTAAAATAACTAGAGAACCAAGAACAAACAAACCTCAAAGCTAGTAGAAGACAAGAAATAACCAAAATCAGAGCTGACCTGAGGGAGACTGGGACATGAAAAACTATTCAAAATATCAACAATTCCAGGAACTGGTTTTTGAAAAAAAATAATAAGATAGAGTGCTAGCTAGAATAATAAAGAAGAGAGAAGATCCAAATAAACAAAATCAGAAACAAAGGGGATATTACCACTGACCTTGACAGAAATACAAATAACCATCACAGAATATTATGAACACCCCAGTACATATAAACTAGAAAATATAGAAGAAATGGATAAATTCCTAGACACATATGCCCTCCCAAGACTGAACAAGGAGGAAATTGAATTCCTGAACAGACCAATAACAAGCTCTGAAATTGAGGCAGTAATAAATAGCCTATCACCATCATCCCCACAAAAAAAAAGGGAAAGAAAAGAAAAAAAGCCCAGAACCAAAACCAGACAGATTCACAGCTGAATTCTACCAGAAGTACAAAGAGGAGCTGGTACCATTCCTGCTAAAAGTATTCCAAAATATTGGGGGAAAAGAGACTGTTCCTTAACTCACTCTATGAGGCCAGCATCATCCTGATACCAAAACCTGGCAGAAACACAACAACAACAAAAAAATACTTCAAGCCAATATCCTTGATGAACATCTATGCAAAAATCCTCAATATAATAGTCATAAGCTAAATCCAGCAGCACATGAAAAAGCTTATCCACCATGATCATGTAGGCTTTATTTCTGGGATGCAAGATTTGTTCAACATACACAAATAAATACATGTGACTCATCACATAAACAGAACTCAAAATAAAAAACACATGATTATCTCAATAGATGCAGAAAGGGGTTTTAATAAAATTCAATACCCCATCATGTTAACAGCTCTCAATAAATTAAATGTTGAATGAATATAACTCAAAATAATAAGAATAATCTATGACAAACCCAAAGCCATATCATGCTGACTGGGCAGAAACTGGAATCATTACCCTTGAAAACTGGCACAAGACAAGGGTGCCTTCCCTCATCACTCCTATTCAACAACATAGTATTTGAAGTCTGAGCAATCAGGCAAGAGAAAGAAATAACAGGCATCCAAATAGAAAGAAATGAGGTCAAACTATCCCTGTTTGCAGATTACATGATCCTCTACCTAGAAAACCCCATAGTCTCAGCCTGAAAGCTTCTTAAGCTACTAAACAACTTCAGCAAAGTATCAGGATACAAAATCGATGTGCAAAAAATCACTAATATTCCTTTACACCAACAACAGTCAAGCCGAGAGCCAAATCAGAAACACAATCTCATTCACAATTGCCACAAAAAGAATAAAATACATAGGAATACAGCTAACCAAAGAGGTGAAAGATCTCTACAAGGAGAACTACAAAACACTGCTCAAAGAAATCAGAGATGATACAAAGGAATGGAAAAAAAATTCCATGCTCATGGATAGAAAGAATCAATATTGTTAAAATGGCCATACTGCCTAAAGCAATTTACAGACTCGGAGTTATTTCTTTTAAACTACCAATGACATTCCTCACAGAACTAGAAAAAGCTATTTTAAAATTCATATGAAACCAAAAAAGAGCCTGAATAGCCAATGTCAACCTAAGCAAAAAGAACAAAGCTGGAGGCATCCCACTATCTGACTTCAAACTATACTGCAGGGCTATAGTAACCAAAACAGCATGGTACTGGTACAAAAACAGTCGCATAGACCATGGAACAGTATAGAGAACCAAGAAATAATGCCACACTCCTTCAACTATCTGATCTTTGACAAAGCTGACAAAAACAAGCAATGGGGAAAAGACTCCCTATTCAATAAATGGTCCTGGGATATCTGGCTAGCCATATGCAGAAGACTGAAACCGTATCCCTTCCTTTAACTCAAGATAGATTAAAGACTTAAATGTAAAACCCAAAACTATAAAAAACCCTGAAGACAACCTATGCAATACCATTCTCGATGTAGGAACAAGCAAAGATTTTATGACAAAGACATCAAAAACAACTGCAACAAAAGCAAAAATTAACACATGGGATCTAATTAAAACAAAGAACTTCTGCACAACAAAAGAAACTATCAACAAAGTGAACAGACAACCCACAGAATGACAGAAAATATTTGCAAACTATGCACCTGACAAAGATCTAATATCCAGCATCTATAAGAACTTAAACAAATTTATAAGAAAAAAACAAATAACACCATTAAAAAGTGGGCAAAGGACATGAACAGACACTTTTCAAAAGAAGACGTGTATGTGGCCAAAAAGCATATAAACAAAAGCTCAACATCAGTGATCATTAGAGAAATGCAAATCAAAACCACAGTGAGATACCATCTCACACCAGTTACAATGGCTACTATTAAAAAGTAAAAAATGACAGCTGCTGGTAAGGTTGCAGAGAAAAAGGAACAGTTATGCTCTGTTAGTAAGAGTATAAGCTAGTTCAACCATTGTGCTCCTCAAAGACCTAAAAACAGAGCTACCATTCGACCCAGCAGTCCCATTAATGGATCTGCAACCAAAGGAATATAAACTGTTTTATCATAAAGACACATGCACACATATGTTCATCGCAGCACTATTCACAATAGAAAAGTCATGAAATCAACCTGAATGCCTATCAATGGTAGACTGAATAAAGAAGATGTGATATATACACACCATGTAATATAAGCAGCCATAAAAAAGAGGCTGGGTGTGGTGGCACAAGCCTGTAATTCCAGCACTTTGGGAGGCCAAGGTGGGCAGATCACTTGAGGTCAGGAGTTCCAGACCAGCCTGGCCAATGTGGTGAAACTGTGTCTACCAAAAATACAAAAAAATAGCGAGGTGTAGTGGCACATGCCTATAGTCCCAGGTACTTAGGAGGCTGGGACAAGAGAATTACTTGAACCCAGGAGGCAGAGGTTGCAGCAAGCTGAGATTGTTACACTGCACTCCAGCCCGAGTAACAATGCAAGACTCCATCTTAAAAAAAAAAAAAAAAGGATGAGATTATGTCCTTTGCAGGAACATGGACAGAGCTGGAGGCCATTATCCTTAGCAAACTAATGCAGGAACAGAAAACCAAATACCACATGTTCTCACTTATAATTGGGAGCTAAATGATGAGAACACATGGACACATAGAGGGGAATAACACATACTGGGGCCCATTCGTGGTTGGAGGGTGGGAGGAGGGAGAGGATCAGGAAACATAATTAATGGATACTTGGCTTAACACCTGGGTGACGAAATAATCTGTGCAACAAACCTCCACGACACAAGTTTACCTATATAACAAACCTGCACATGTACCCCGAACTTAAAATAAATATTTAAAATAAAAAACAAAACACATTTTTCCAGCCTCCAAAAATACACAGGTAACCAATCTGGTGAATCATGTTCCCTGGAATTAAATAATTGAAGGAATGTTTGGCATTAAGTAGAGAAAGATCACAAAGATGCTTCTCCAAATCAATGAATCATCCCTAATTTGAGCAACAGTAAATTACAAGATATTACATTTTTCAGTACTTTGAATTAAGTCTTTTTGTTGCTATGCAACATTAACAAAATACCAAACAAAAACATGGGGAAAAACTGTTGCATCTGCACCAAGAAATTTCAAAAACTTGGACCTTACAATGCTTACTTGGTTTTAATTGTTAATAGTCAAACTATTTATCTATTGTAAATGATGGTGAAGTTCTCATACGGTAATTAAATTCTATAATTCCTCTGTGTCTTAAGCTATGAAAGGTAGCTGCATCTAATCTTTTTCTCACTCACTTTTTCTTTCTCCAACACAAGATTTTACTTTTCTTACTTCCTTCAGTTTTTTCAGCCCCATTATCTGTTTCCTCATTAATTTTTTTGTCCTGCTCAGACATGCAAGGCAACCTAGAAGCCTCATTGTTTCAGATAGAATTAGAATTAGTGGAAGTGAATTAGAAAAGATGAGATTTATGGAAAATGTGATGGCCTGTTTCAAATATCCCAGCACTAAAATGAGAAACACACTTAAGGATATGCCAACAACTTCATGGGCTTCTGTTGGAGAAACTCAGCCTTTGTAACTGTAGCATGTGAAAACCTGTTAGATGAGGATGGAAAATACTGTAATTTTTTTGACAAATTACTAAAAGTGTTTAACAAGGAAACAACCTGTTATTTTCATGAAAAGAAACAGTGAGTTATTTCCTTTTTTTACCAGCATCTTGTTTTCTTCAATTTTAAAGAAATAACTATATTGTTATCCAAAAATGGGACAGTTACCCATGCAAATTGTAAACCAAAATGAATCATAAACCCCTGTAGTCAGGGAATGTTGAGGTGCTAGCAATCATAATAAAGTAGGAAGGGTTGAAGAAAGAATATGTAACCAGATATAAGGCAATCTCAGCACATAGACATTTAACGTCTGCAATTTACCCACATATGTTTGTCAAACAAACCAAAAAAAAGGGTGAGAAAAAGAACCAACAATTTAAATAGTGTGGGCGACCCAACCAGCTATTCTCCTCCACTGAGCATATGCCTCGGAGTGCGCTTGAGGTGGGAGCTATCAATCTGCTGTTTCTCAGTCTGGTCCTAGTTCCCGTACGTGAAAACCTAATGAGAACAGATGCAGCTTTTACAATATGCACTAAGGCAAGCTGACCACTTCATCTAATACTCAGCTAAAGAAATAACTGTATGCTTCAATGCTGGAAGAAAAAATTAAGCAGCACTGGATTTATCGAGAAATGTCGTACCTGCTTCCAATATGGCACGTTTCTAGTCCTTTCAAAATGCACCGCTGCACAGAATTCAGGTGACTGAAGTAAATTTGTTCTTGTCAATTTTTTAAAATTCTATCAAGTTATTTGGTGGTTGCTGTCATCACAAGCATTCCACAAAAGAAAAGAAAGTGCATTCATTCATGTAGAGTCTGCATGGTGTGAGTTTACAGAAATGGAAATTTATGGAAGTTGAAATAGACCTCTTTATAGAATTGACTCCTCTATCCCAGAAATATGGAATATTCTTCTATAGATTCTTCTTAATGATGTTTTGTAATTTTCAGTACAAAAATAATGAGTATCTTTTAATCAACTAATTCTTAACTGATGCTTTAAGAAGCTATGGATAATTGTGTCATTAAAAAATTTTGTTTCCTATGTGTCGCCAGTAAATAGAAAGTCAACATGGCAAGCTTTCAGTATTTCACAATTAGGTATATGTGCTATTTGGCAGTATCTAGTAGAGCTGAATATATGCATATCCTATCAACCAGTGATTCCACCCCTAGGTGCATATGTTCACTATATTTATAAGAATGATTATAGCAGCATTATTCAAAATAGCCTCAAGCTGGAAACCACTTAAATGTCAACCAAAAATAGAATGGATAAGTAAACTGAGGCAAGTACACCCTGGAATACTATACAGCAAAGAGAATGAAATCACTATAACTATATGCAACAGGATGAATCTCATAATATAAGAGTGAACAAAGGAAGCCAGATACAAAAGAGTACCTTCTGTATGATTTCATTTATATAAAAGATCAAAATGAGGGAGAACGAATCTATGCACATGGAAGTCAGTATAGTAGTTATAATTGGAGAAGGTAAATGAAAGGAACAGGAGAAAACCTTGGAGGGGCTTATAATGCTTTGCTTTTTGATCTAGGTGCCAGTTACATGGGTGTGTCAGTTTGTGAAAATTCACTGAGTTGAATAGTTATGGTTTGGGCACAGGGGCTTAAATTCCTACTTTGAAATGCAAAAATGGGGCTTCACTGATTTCTAGATTTAATGCATTGGGGATTTTTTAAAAATGCAAAATTAGTATCACATATAAGGCCCATACGACCCACCCCAACATACCTGCTGCCATTTAACCTTTTACTTTATATTCAAGCCACATACATGTAACTCCCTGAACACTCTATGTGCTCTCCCTCCTCCATTCATCACTTTTCCTGATAACTTATTTTATCAGGCACAGCATAGTATACCCATAATAGCACCAATTCAGAGGAATTTGCCTTAATGTGAATGAAGGCCCTATTACTTCTTAGTCTTGTAATCTTGGGCAATTTACATAACAGTTCTGTGCTTCAGTTTCCTCACTTGTAAAGTAGGATAGCAAAAGAGTTGCCTCATAGATTCTGTTCAGGTGCCATCTTTCTGCTTGTCCGAACTGTTAAAGTAGGGGTCCCTATTCTGTGCTTCTTTATCCCTCATCACGTCTCTAACTGAAATGCATTAGAGATGTTATTAGTTTGCTAAGTACCTCAAGCTGAGTGATTTTAACAACAGTAATTTATTTCATCACAGTTCTGGAAGCAGGAAATCCAAGATCAAGGTGTTAGCAGAATTGGTTTCATCCTGAGGCACCTGTCCTCAGCTTGTTCAAAGATAGTCTTCTCCCTTTTTCTTCACATGGTCTTTCCTCCCTGCATGTCTGTGTCTTAATCTTCTCTTATAAAGACACCAGTCCTATTGGATTGGGCCTACCCTAATGACCTAATTTAACCTTAATTATCTTTTCAAAGATGCTCTCTCCAAATACAGTCACATTCTGATTTACTAGGAGTTAGGATTTCAACATATGAATTTTGGGGGAACACAATTTCACCCATAACAAGATATTTATCTCTCACTCCCCTCTAACTATGATCTCTTAGGGCCGTGTCTTATTGTCTTTGTATCTCCATCTCCAAACATAGCATCTGACAGGTGGGAGACTTTGTAGTTCTTAGGAACTACAAAGGGAAAGAAGTTTAAACAAATAAGGTTATGGGAGCAAAATTTATTATTTATTGAAAGGTATCAATGATGTAAGGTAGGCAGGAAAGCATCATTCAATCAAGTAAATGATTAGAGTTGAAAACAAAAGTCAATGAATGCAATATACTGACCTAGCTGGAACAGACAGAAGCATAGCTGTAATTCTACAGCAATCATTCCAAAGAGAAGTTTGTCTTTTCTTTAATAACAAATCGTTTTTTAACATTGATTTAGCTAGTAATTCCTGCTTCTCTGCCATTTTGTGTAAAACCCAACAGGGATAGGCTCTGTAGTTTTTTTCCATTTTATTTTTTATTTAATTGTATTTTAATAAGCAGTAAATTAACTTAGATTAAAATAATGATATAATAAGGTATAGGTTAAGAAACCCTCCTCGCACTTCTGTGCCTATCTTCTCCTTTTTCAGCTCTCCTCAAACACAGAATTTCTTCATGCAGTTGAGAGTACATGTGAAAATATATCTTATCCCTTTTCTCCTTTTTTAAACAAATGTTAGCATACTACATACACTGTTCTGAACTTTGCTTTTTACACTTCCCAGAATATCCTGGGGACTTTTCCATAACCATAAATAGCAATCTTCCTTGTTCTTTCATCCAGCTGTGCTGTATTGCACTGTGTGGATGTGCAAGGGTGATATGGTTTGGCTCTGTGTCCCCACCCAAATCTTATCTTGTAGCTTCCATAATTCCCAAGTATTGTGAGAGGGACCTGGTTGGAGATAATCGAATCATGGGGGCAGTTTCTCCCATATGGTTCTCATGATAGCGAGTGGGTTTCATGAGATCTGATGGTTTTAAAAAGCAGAGTTTCCCTGCACAAGTTCTCTCTTTGCCTGCTGCCATCCACGTAAGACATGACTTGCTCCTCCTTGCCTACCACCATGATTGCAAGGTTTCCCCAGCCATGTGGAACTGTATGTCCATGAAACCTCTTTCTTTTTTAAATTGCCCAGTCTGGGGTATGTCTTTATCAGCAACGTGAAAACAGACTAATACACAGTTTATGTAACCAGCCCTCTAATACTTGGACTGTTTCTCACAGGTTAACGTTACAAATAATGCTAAAATGGATAACTCTTCCCACATGCCATTTAAAATATGTGCAGGTGTGTGTAAAAAATAAATGCCAGATATGGGTTTACTAAGTTACAGGTTAAATGAGTGTATAATTCTTTTTTTTCTTGAGATGGAGTTTCACTCTTGTCTCCTAGGCTGGAGTGCAATGGTGTGATCTCAGCTCACTGCAACCTCCACATCCCAGGTTCAAGCAATTCTCCTGCCTCAGCCTCTGGAGTAGCCATGATTACAGGCATCTGCTAATTACATGCCCAGCTAATTTTTGTATTTTTAGTAGAGACAGGGTTTCACCATGTTGGCCAGGCTGGTCTCGAACTCCTGATCTCAGGTAATTCTCCTGCCTTGGCCTCCGAAACTGCTGGGATTATAGGTGTGAGCAACCATGTCCAGCCCCATAACTAATTTTGATACATATTTCCTGCTCTCTACAAGGGCTGTACCTGTTCATACTCTTATCAGCAATACATCAAAGAGCCTATTTCACCACAGTTTCACCAGCAAAGAACATTTCAAACTTTGAGCTTGATAATCTGACAGACGGGAAAAAAAAATTTCCCTGAGCTTATGTGGATACAGGCAAGGCAATACTGTCCTATAGGTACTTAATCTGATAGGCAAATTTCAGCTGAGGTTAGATCCTTATTCCTTAATTGTCTTAACTCCCAGTTTATCAATGATGGTAACTTCTGACGAAGTAAGACCATGCAGGAAAGAGATTGTGGAGGATGGTGTGACTTCCTGGAGGTGAATTCTGCAGGTGAAATATAAGAATTTTACCTACATCTCATGGTCCAGGCTAGATACTAGGTCCAAAGTAAATGCGAAGACAGCTAGAAAAAAATGTCCCTAGCTGAGCATCCGCTTCCTAGAAACAATCCTGTGACACGGAAGGAAAGAAGAAATCTTTGGAGGATAGTTTGAGGTCTCAGCCACAGAAATTCATTGTTGTGTTTCTGCTGTTATGACTTAATTTCAAGTGTTTCACACAAACACTGAACTTGAACATAGAAACCACTTTTGTTAAGCTATGGAGTTATTTTTTTTAATACAATTACTTCCCAAACAATATTTTCTAAATTAGTCATCTCCTAAGTTCTTTGGCCTCAGTGTCCTTATTTGTAAAATAAGAAAATTGAATTACATCATTTCTAAGGATCTGCCAACCACCAATTGCAGGGGTCTGGGATTGTTGTAGTTTAATGTTCCCTGCAGTAAATAAGTGGTTGGCCACAAGCCGATATCTTCAGTACCACCAAGCTGACTTTTTGGTTTCTTCCCTCCTCTGTCCTTCCTGGGTTCTTGCAAGAGATGTAGAAATACAGTCTTATCTTACCAGGAGGCTAACTTTAGAGAGGCATAGCTTCTGAAGAGATCCTCAATCTCTGCACTTCTCAAATCAAAGAGATTCCCTATTTGCTGCTGACTGAATTATCATTGAGTCATAATCTTACTGATAAAGGGATTTCATTAAATTTTAAAAAATGTATTGTTTCACAATAAGAATTTATAAAGTGCCTACTCTGTGTCCAACTGAATTGTACTGAAGGTACAAAGATGAAAGAAGAAATTTAAACCCAGGAGGGGTGTATGTTCTGACTCAGAAATGCAATAGTTAAGGGATAAAGAGGTACAAAATAGAGCTCGAGATCCAAAAGAGCTTATAATTTCTTTCAGTATATTTGGCATAGCCACATGAAAAGATGGCAATATGAGATTACAAATCATTTTCTGCCAAGATGAGTAAACAGGGGGAGGGCACACAGTGTGAATGAGGGCAGCGAGAGTCCTAACCTGAGTGACTTTTATAACTTCAAGATGACGTTCAAACTGTGTAATGTGAAGCACAAAAGAAGCAGAAGCTCGGGTAACCAATTCCCAACCATGCAAAGCAAACATGACCTCCCTTGGGGTCCTGCCCTTGAAGGAGGCTGAGGTCGAAACTCCTTTCATTCTTGCCTGTGACCAGCACCTTTAGCTATGATGGGAAGTATATGCTTGTCAATCATGTGTTCCAGTCAGAGAAGACACTAAAACCCATGTAGTCCAAGAGAATCTTTTCAGTGATAGATAAAATTCAGAAAGATCAAAGATCATCCATGCCTGAAACAGATGGAATTAAGAAAAATGCCATTAACCTCACCTCTATTCTCCTCTTGTTGACAGAGTTGATAGTCCAGGACCTGAGCTTGCTTTTGAAAGTGTTCCCTTTTTGGGTTGGGAGATCTTTTATCTTCTTGTTTTTCCTCAGCATTTCACTTAGAGATTTAAGGCAAGAAAACATTTAAATTGTTTATCTCATACAACTGAAGTGTCATTATTCTATGCTATCATGTTATTTAATTATTAGTGTTCACTTTCAGGAATGTAATCGATGATTTTCCATTGTGTGGCTTACAAAAGAGTAATCCAGTTACATATAATTGGGGCACAAAGGTCTATTAAACACAAGTCAGGAAACTCTATCTTCACCCCTGCATCTGTCCCTGCCTTCAGCAGCCACCAGGTAACACAAATTCTAGTGACACATGACTTTCAGAACCAAAGCCATGTTTTTTTAAAAATACATATCTGTAGCTTCTTTTTAATTTTTTTTTTTTTCAATTTTTAATTTATTTTTATTATGTTTAGAGGTAGAGTCTTGTTCTATCACCCAAGCTGGTGTTCAGTGGCATGATCATAGCTCACTGCAGCTTCAAACTCCTGGGCTCAAGCAATCCTTCTGATGCAGTCTCTATATGTCACCCAGGCTGGCCTCGAACTCCTAAGCTCATTTGATCTTCTGACCTTGGCCTCCCAAAGCACTGGAATTATACATGTCAGCCACCACACACAGCTCAGAGACATTTCTGAAAATAATAAAAAGAGTCAGCAAGTATGTAGCTGTGTGGTTTCCAATATGGGAAGAAAAAAAACAGGAGAGGAATTGCTAACCCTAGTTTATAGACAAAGAAACTGAAACGCCACTTGTTTACATTACTAGGTCAACCCAGACTGGAACCCAAGTCTTTTGGTTCCAAGTTCAGTGTGTTTTCTACCATGTCTCTCTGTGAGTGTGGCCTTTCATCTGCACTATAGCAGAGAAATTAGTGGTCCACAGAACAGGAGGTCAGTGTTACAGCACACAGGTCCAAAGTCTTCATGTGATATCCAATACTTGATCATTACAATTAGATCTAAAAGGAGCTGAAGCTATCTGGCCCAACCTACTCATTTTACAGATAATGACACTTAGACCCAAAGATGGTAGGTAACTTAAACAAAGTTGGAGTTAGAAAGTCCCCCATCTCCTAGTCCAAACTCAGCACCCAACCATAAACTTGCTGGATATTTTGTCACATCATTCGAGTGTCATTGCAAACTCCTCTAATCACATCTGATAAACTTGTTTTTTCAAGAAAACTGCATTTCTCTTTTAGATGTACATAATTCATTCTCAGCGACACCTCTTTTTTTTTTTTTTTTTTTTTTTGAGACAGAGTCTCTCTCTTGTTGCCCATGCTTTAGTGCAGTGGTGTAATCTCAGCTCACTGCAACCTCCACCTCATGGGTTCAAGTGTTTCTCCTGCCTCAGCTTCCCAAGTAGCTCGGATTATAGGCATCTGCCACCATATCTGCCTGATTTTTTTTGTATTTTTGGTGGAGACAGGATTTCACCACGTTGGCCAGGCTGGTATCAAACTCCTGACCTCAGGTGATCCACTTGCCTCGGCCTCTCAAAGTGCTGGGATTACAGGCGTGAACACCACACCTGGCCCCTGTCTCCTAATCATTTGTCTACCCTTGCTGTTTCCAAGCTCTGAGACTGAATATGATCCACACAGCAAAGACAAACATTCACAGGTTTGTAGGGAACAGGCCAGGGCACCCCAAGTTCGGGGGAAGGGACAGCAGCTGGTCCTAAGTAGGTGAATACAAATGTTTCAAAAACTGCAGGATAGAGGCTAGAGTACACAAGGAGCAAGTCTGCCTCAGCTTCTGGCAAGGGCGTCTAGAAAGGAGGCATGTGTTAAGGGATCCTGAAATGTGACCTCCACATACCTGGGATGATTGTAGGGATGGGTTTGGGGCTATACGTTATTTACACCTTAGTGGGATGCAATTTAATTAAATTACTCTCCTTCTAACACATATTTGATTGAGCTCAGCCCCAGGAGGAGTTTAATAGCTGTAACTAGAAATGTAAGGAAGTAATTTTGAAAGGTGGGCAGTTCTGGAAAGGGCAAGCTTGCCCTGGGGAACTGCAGCATGAGGCTTTGGCACTATGAGAACATTGGTCTGTTAGGAGGTGGAATTCAAAGATAAGACTTGAGAAAGGGAAAAGGTGTCATGCAACCAGGAGCGAGGAATGGGAGGGAGGCAGGAGGCAGGTAAAGCCCCCAGTTTTCCAAGTCCCAAATCTGAGAGTTTCTTGTGTTGGTTTGCAGGTTTCTGAAACTTGATGAAGATTTAAGGCCCACTGTTTTTTTTATTTTCCTCCTGGATAAGTTCTGTCAGGCACTTTACCCTCCCACAAAATAAACAGGTTTACGAGGAGGATGCAAAGCAATATACTGTCAAGGAAGACGACACAGATCACCCACCCCTACAAGCCACGCACTGCAGCCGCCAGCTATGCAGGAAGGTTTTTAAATTGTGGTTTAGCTTTCTTGGCCCTGGGAGATTTTATTAACCCCCTGTAGCAATGGTTTCCATTTCAGGCCATTCCTTTTTTACTGGAAGAAGAGTGTGGCCGAACCCTGGTCACAGGGTCAGGGATCTAGAAGCTGGCTGAACCCATTTCAGTCACTTTGTGGCCTGATGAATGCAAAGTTGTTCAAAGAGGAAAGCTGGATCATGTTTCTTCCCTGCTTAAGCTTTCAATGGCTTCTAGTTGCCTAATGGAGAAAAGCCAAGCTCCTCAGTAAGGCCTGGTAAGGCTCATGCCTCATGGCCGAGCACACCTCACCCCCACCGTGCAAAGATCACCTCCACCTCCCAAAAGTGAATTTCCTAAAGTTTTCTAAATAAATTCAGCACCCTGCGGCAAACACCTCATTCTCTCTTCCTAGAATTAGTTTCTTCTCTACATCCTTCAATTGCCAATCCAAGCATCATACTGGGTAGAGAGAGGCAAGCGGGCAATAGAGACTGGAGCTCAAACTCTGGCTCCTGCTGACTGACTGGCTGGGCAAGTCACTCAGCCTCTCATTGCCTTGATTTAATCCTCTGCAAAGTGGGAAATAATACTAATCATAGTATTACCCTCACAGGATTGCTGAGAGGGTTACCTAAGTTAACCTATATAGCGCATTTGGAAGAGTGCATGGGATTTGATAAGTTCTGAACAAATGTTAGTCATCAGCCTGAGATGCCTCTGCTAACCCACTCATGGTAGGTCAATAAGCTCCTCCTCTCTGCCAGCACTGGGCTCAATATGTCCATTTGTTATCATGTCTGTCACACTGGAGAGTATTTTGTCATTTGATACCCTGTTTTCATCCAAAAAGGACTTGATTTGTGGTTCAGTCACTAGCTTGCTTATATTTATTGAGATGGAATCTCACTGTGTCACCAGGCTGGATGGAGTGCAGTGGTGCGATCTCGACTCACTGCAACCTCCTCCTCCCCAGTTCAAGCGATTCTCTGGCTTCAGCCTCCTGAGTAGCTGGGACTGCAGGTGTGCGCCACCACGCCCAGCTAATTTTTGTATTTTTACTAGAGATGGGGGTTTTACCATGCTGGCCAGGATGGTCTCAATCTCTTGACCTCATGATCCACCTGCCTCAGCCTCCCAAAGTGCTGGGATTACAGGCATGAGCCACCGTGCCCAGCCAGCTTATTTTATTTATTTATTCATTTTAGTGAGTCTGTCTTCCCCATGGGTTGTAAACTGAGAGCACAGGATTTACGTTTATTGTGTGTTTAATTCCTAGACCAGTGCCTGGCACATGATAGATTTTCCATAAACATTTGTAAGGCGAGATGTAATTATTCCAGAAGAACATATGGAATGAAAAGTTCATTGACATGACATCAAGATCTGGAGGTTTCACTCTTGACTTTGCCTCTGACTTGTTCTTTGACTTTAAATAATTTTCCGGGCCTCATGTTTCCCATCTCTAAAGTAAGAAAATATGAAGCTTAGCAAGTTAGGTCAGGGCCAGTTTTGGAAACATCTTAATACTCAACTCTCATTGAACATTTCCTCTAAAACAATAATAAAATTCAATGAGGAAGGAAAGTATTTTCTATATCAAAAAGACACCTGCACCTGTATGTTTATCACAACAATATTTACAATAGCAAAGATATGGAAACAAACTAAATGTCTACCAACAGATGGCTGGATAAAGAAAATGTGATCTACATGCACAATGGAATACTATTCAGCCACTAAAAATGAAAACTAGATGAAACTAGGTGTCATTATCTCAAGTGAAACAAGTCAGACACAGAAAGACAAATACTGTATGTTCTCACTTATAAGTGGGAGCTAAAGAATACGTACACATAGATGTAGAGTATAGAATGATAGTGGAGACTTGGAAGGGTGAAGGGGTGGGAGGAGGAGAATGATGAAAGATTGCTTAACAGGTACAATGCATATTAACTGAGTGATGGATACCCTAAAAGTCCTGACTTCACCATTATGAAATCTATGCATGTAATAAAATTACACTTGTGCCCCATAAATTTATAAAAATACTAAGTATATAAAATTCAATGAGAAATCAATCTATTGTATTAATGATTAAAAGTAAGATTTACATGTGTCATGTTGTAAATCTTACTTTTAATCATTAATACAATAGATTGATTATGTACCCTAAAACTTAAAGTATAATAATAAAATTTTAAAAAAGTAAGATTTATAGTCAATGTTACTGGCATAGTGCCTGATATATAGTAAATCCTCAATACATGGTAGCTATTGCTACATAGTACTGCTAAAATCTTATTTTAATGCAAGAATAATATCCTAAGTATGTAACATATTTAACCATCTGTTATCAAATGTAGGTATTTTTTTCTAATATTCCTTATTTTAAATAAAGGAACATTGCAATGAATTTCTTTGAATATATGTTTTTATTTACTCCTATAAAAACACTCTTTCTTTTAACATGGTTAGTGTCTTGGAGGGTATAAATGTGTTTAAGGCTTTGATACATATTGCCAAATGGTTTCCAAATAATTGTACCAAATTTCTCACCTGCCATGTATGGGATTGCTTGTCTTTCTTTATCTTCACCAGCAGTATATTTTATTGTTATTTTTAGATCTATGCCAATTGATAGGCAAAAGCTAGTTATCTCTTTTTTATTTTGTATTTTTAATTAATAGTAAATTAATTTTTTATACTTAAGAATGTATCTTCTATAAATTAACTTTTCACAACTGTTATGTTAAAATATATTTGGTTAGCCAAAAAAATAATGAGGGAGGCAGTTACACTAAAAAGCGTTTTAGCTAAAATGCACATAGATTACCTGGAAAGTTTTATCCCACAATTTGTTCTTAATCATTGACTATCTCATCAATGTTTTCTCAAACACAATTAGTTCTTCCCCTCCACCTCATGTCTCTTTCTTTCTGCCTTTTTCAGGGCTGTATTCCAGTGTCACCTCCTCCAAGAAACTTCCTCAACTCTTTTTTGCCTTTTGCTTTTTTCCTCCAATTACACTATAGGCATCTTGGTTGCTGGGACTTGGATGTTATTTTTCTTTAAAATCTTCAGCCTCTAATATTGTACTCAGGGCCAGGCTTGCAGCAGGTCTTCAATGACTGGAAAATTCCACACCGTCAGTTTCATTAAGAGGGGCTTGCACTTGAGGAAGAGGAATACGAGCTCTTCCTTTGCAGTAAACTTATATGATAAAGTTCATCCCTCCTGCAGGGCCATTCTATCTAATATGCTAATAGTCTTCACTCTATTTTATTGATATTACATCCTTTATCAATATCTAACAAATAGTTTTTAGTCCCCTCTTTTCTGTGATCAGTTGTTGCAGAAAGAGGGAAGTAAGGGGAAATATCTGTTTCCCCAGAAATGAGGATTACCCAAGACCTAGCCATTTACTATCTATGCCAAAGAATCACAGTACATGAACACAGGACTAAAAGCCATCTAAAGCAACACTGGTATCTTCTTAAGTGTCAGTTCATCAGTGATCTAAATGAGAGGAAATTAATTGAATCTATTTTTGTCTGGCATTATTTACTGGTGGGGTAGAGCCTAGGGTCAATTTTGCCAAGATTGGTTTAGGGAGCAGGTAGAGTTAACACTTGAAGCTCTGCAGATGTACTGCCCTCCTTATGTCCTTCAGAGCACGAGATGGAGTCAAGGGCTAAGTCTGAAGTCCATAGAGCCTGCAGCAAGTCTTGACATGCCGAGAGTGCTTTAGGTAAATTCCAGAGCAGAATATTCAACTTTACAAAATGAGCTAATTGGTAAAATGGAGGAAGACCTATAAATGGTAAAATAATTGTGTTATTTCATCTGCAAAATGTTGGATTACTGCAACTAGTAAGTGCCCTTAATACAACTAAGTCCTAGTTTTTAAGACTATCAGTCAATTGATAGGAAAGCTGTGAGGTAGGAAGGAAGAGTGTGCATCATCAAATTTAAAGGCAAAAGTTGAAAAGCTCAACCATTGAAGATGAATTCAAGATGAAGATGTGGTCCAGTATGTTTCAGCAACAGTCAGGAGAGCCCTGGGTTGGAGGTCTGCTTCTATTCCCTAATTAATTATGTGACCCTGCAAAGGTTATTAAATCTATGCCTGTATTGTTTTCTTTATATGTGGTTACACTGCTATTTTTAAGATCTCTTGCCTTTTAGAATCCTGACACTCAATCACTCTACTCTGGTGTTAGCACAAATCAATCCTCCTTGTTTTTTGTCCCATGGTAAACATGTCTATAAAGCAAAGATGGTGACACCTGTTCTAACCTAAATGACATATGAGATCCTGGCTGGGTAAGTGCTGGGATATGCCCTAAGAGTTCCAAGAGAATAAGGCAATGCCATCATTACCATCATTTTTAAAACTTCCAGCTTTTTGAAGGGCTAGAACTCAAGCCCTTATGTCTCATTTTGTTGTATCTTTCAGGAAAGGGGCCTGGTCTTGCATAGATTCTTCCAGAAAAATGTAGAGAGAGGAACTGGCTAGGAAGAACCATCAGTTCAATGGCCCAGGCTATTTCTTATAACAGCAAAATGAAGATAACATTTGGAATTGCCTAAAACTTATCATAGAGCTTTCTCAAACATTGTCTTACTCTGTCTTCACAGCAGTGAATTCTTATCCATTGCTAGTGATAAGAAAACTGAAGCACCAAAAAGTGAACATATTTTCTTTAACTCACACAACTCTTTAGAAGACTTGAAATTGAGCCCAAATATCCTAACACATGGCCTGAGACTGGTCCTGGAAATGACATAGCCCCTGATGTCCACTCTTGACTGTCTCTATGAAGCCATTTCCTACTCCCTAGATGGCACAATCAAGCCCTCCTCAGGGGTTTCATAATTATTCTCACAAATGTTTAATTAAACATATTCACGTGGCTATTTATTTTTGTATCTATCTTCCTCTCTGGACTGTTAGCTTTCTAAAGCTTAGAAACCACATTTAAAGCCATAGGCCCTGACACAGTGGACCATAAGCTGGGGCTCAGCAAATGGTGGCTAAATACATGACCAACAAAAGGATCATCAAAAATTTAAAAGACTGTGAATTATAGGTGGGGGCAGGAGGAGAGAAAGGAAGGTCGGGGAGAGAGAGAAGGCAGGGGAGAGGCTGGCTGGCTGTGCAGAGTCTGACCACATGCCAAACCCAAAAATCACACTGGAAATGTTTGCTGCTGAGTTTGCCCACCCACATTCTGTTCACCACCATTAATGAAAACAGTTGAACATGGATGTATTTGCAAACATTTCCACCCAAACACAACAAAAACTGGTAAAAAGGAAGAGGGCATCTGTATTAGTCAGGGTTCCCTAGGGGGACAGGACTAATAGGATAGATGTATATATGAAAGGGAGTTTATTAAGGAGTATTGACTCACAGGATCACAATGTGAAGTCCCACAATAGGCCATCTGCAAGCTGAGGAGCCAGGGCAGGAAGACTCCAGCACAGGAGAAAGATGGAGGCAGGAAGACTCAGCAAGTCTATTCATTCCATATTCTTCTGCCTGCTCTTATCCTAGCTGTGCTGGCAGCTGATTAGATGGTGCCCACCCAGATTGAGGGTGGGTCTGCTTCTCCCAGTCCACTGACTCAAATGTTAATCTCCTTTGGTAACACCCTCACAGACACACACAGGAACAATACTTTGTATCCTTCAGTCCAATCAAGTTGACACTCAATATTAACTATCCCAGCATCTGGCATTTCTGTTAGTCATTCACCATGGCTGTCTAGAGTGTACTCCATTTTACAGTGATGAGGCATATTACAGACTCTCATTTTGGGGGGCAGAAGAAAGACGCCCAATCATTTAACTAGAAATGGAAAACACAGGGAAACAAAGACAATGGCTATCATCTTGTCATACACATGCACACACACACAAAAGAAAAAATGACCAGTAACTATACATACACACACACTCGGTAGCTTTTGTAAGTAAAACCAAAATACTCATACTCATCACGAATAATTATAAAGTGACTAATTCACCACTCCTTCTTTTTTCCAGCCATGGCTAATATGTAGTACAGTGCCTGGCATATAGCAGGTACTCTAAATGTTTGAGTGACTGAATTAGTATGCGTAAAATAAACAAGTACAGTGGGACCACTAGTTTAAACAGATGTTTTCTTGCTCAGGAAAAAATACTATTACCCTTTATTTACATACACTGCAGTGATATCTCCGTATCCCCCAAATAATCAGTCTCTACTGAGAATAGGTCACCAGGTTATCTGAAAAAGATGCAGAATGAAGCAAAAGTCATTTTATTCTGCATATACTCTTACACAGCTGTTGAGGAGAGTAACAATTTACTAGATTGCAATTATCTATACTTCATGTTGTCAATATGCATTTGAGATATATTCTTTTTAATTATTAAATATTGAGAGGTTACTATGTGCCACAGTCTGTGTGGGATGCTAGGGATAAAGCAGTAAGACATATATGGCTTCTATTTTAGTAGAGAAAATAGAAAAAATAGTAATTCATTATTTTGATTTTTAAACTACAAAGGAAAATTAAAGCAGAATTTAATTTATCCTACATGAGCCTTTCATATTACAAGCATGTTATAAACTTCTGCAATTCTTTCCCTTTGTGTAAAAAGGACAGTTAAGTTCACTTGTTTCTTAATAATTATTAATACATCTTGTTTTTCTGGGAAGCAAAAAATTAGATTGTTCCTACTTTCACACTCTGAAACTTTACCTCCCAAATTACCAGATACTATAAAAGTTCTTTTATACCCAATTTCAGTGCTTTGGAGAAGCCCCTCCCTGCAAGCTGGTGGGAAATTAAACCTTATTGAGCTAAACTATCTTAATAGCTAAAAATCTCCTGTCAACAAAACTATAATTTTTAAAATTATTTCAATATATTTTGGGGGAATAGGTGGTGTTCGGTTACATGAAGAAGTTCCTTAGTGGTGATTTCTGAGATTTTGGTGCACCCATCACTCACCTGAGCAGTGTACACTGTACCCAACGTATAGTCTTTTATCCCTCACCCCACTCTGAACCTTTCCCTTGGGTCTCCAAAGTCCATTGTACCATTCTTATGGCTTCGCATCCTCATAGCTTAGCTCCCACTTATGCGTGAGAACATACGGTGCTTGGTTTTCCATTCCTGAGTTACTTCACGTAGAATAATGGTCTCCAATTCCATCCAGGTTGCTCCAAATGCCATTATTTTGTTTCTTTTTATGGCTGACTAGTATTCCATGGTATAAATACACCACATTTTCTTTATCCACTTGTTGATTGATGGGCATTTGGACTGGTTCCATATTTTTCCAATTGCAAATTGTGCTGCTATAAACATGCATGTGCAGGTATCTTTTTTGTATAATGATTTCTTTTCCTCTGGGCAGATACCCAGTAATGAGATTGCTGGATCAAACTGTAGTTCTACTTTCAGTTTTCCACAGTGGTTGTACTAGTTTATAGTCCCACCAACCAGCAGTGTAAAAGTATTCTCTCTTCATCACATCCACGCCAACATCTATTATATTTTGATTTTTTGATTATAGCCATTCTTGTAGGAGTAAGGTGGTATCACATTGTGGTTTTGATTTGTATTTCCCTGACCATTAGTGAAGTTGAGCATATTTTCATATGTTTGTTTACCATTTGTCTATCTTTTTTTAAGAATTGTCTATTCATGTCTTTAGCCCACTTTTTGGAGGACTGTTTGGTGTTTTGTTTTTTTTTTTTTTTCTGATTTGAGTTCCTTGTAGATTCTGGATTCCTTTGTCAGATGTATAGATTGAAAAGGTTTTCTCCCACTCTGGATTGTCTGTTTACTTTGCTGATTTTGTCTTTGCTATGCAGAAGCTTTTTAAGTTTATTAAGTCCTATTTATTTATTTATCTTTGTTTTTGTTGCATTTGCTTATGGGTTCTTAGTCATGAAGTCTTTGCCTAAGCCAACGTCTTGAGGGTTTTTCTGATGTTATCTTCTACAATTTTTATGGCTTCAGGTCTTATAATTAAGTCTTTGATCCATTTTGTGTTGATTTTTGTATAAGGTGAGAGATAAGGATCCAGTTTCATTCCTCTACATATGGCTAGCCAGTTATCCAAGCACGATTTGTTGAATAGTGTGTCTGTTCTTCAAAGACACAACATACCAGAATCTCTGGGACACGTTCAAAGCAGTGTGTAGAGGGAAATTTATAGCACTAAATGCCCACAAGAGAAAGCAGGAAAGATCCAAAATTGACACCCTAACATCACAATTAAAAGAACT
>NW_026652280.1:37446903-37458171 GCF_009828535.3 Hylobates moloch
TTCAACAACGCTTCATGCTAAAAACTCTCAATAAATTAGGTATTGATAGGACGTATCTCAAAATAATAAGAGCTATCTACGACAAACCCACAGCCGATATCATACTGAATGGGCAAAAACTGGTAGCATTCCCTCTGAAAACTGGCACAAGATAGGGATGCCCTCTCTCACCACTCCTATTCAACATAGTGCAGGAAGTTCTGGCCAGAGCAATCAGGCAGGAGAAGGAAATAAAGGGTATTCAATTAGGAAAAGAGGAAGTCAAATTGTCCCTGTTTGCAGATGACATGATTGTATATCTAGAAAATCCCATTGTCTCAGCCCAAAATCTCCTTAAGCTGATTAGCAACTTCAGCAAAGTCTCAGGATACAAAATCAATGTGCAAAAATCACAAGCATTCTTGTACACCAATCACAGACAAACAGAGAGCCAAATCATGAGTGAACTCCCATTCACAATTGCTTCAAAGAGAATAAAATACCTAGGAATCCAACTTACAAGGGATGTGAAGGACCTCTTCAAGGAGAACTACAAACCACTGCTCAATGAAATCAAAGAGGATACAAACAAATGGAAGAACATTCCATGCTCATGGGTTGGAAGAATCAATATCGTGAAAATGGCCATACTGCCCAAGGTAATTTACAGATTCAATGCCATCCCCATCAAGTTACCAATGACTTTCTTCACAGAATTGGAAAAAACTACTTTAAAGTTCATATAGAAGCAAAAATGAGCCCGCATCGCCAAGTCAATCCTAAGCCAAAAGAACAAAGCTGGAGGCATCACGTTACCTGACTTCAAACTATACTACAAGGCTACAGTAACCAAAACAGCATGGTACTGGTACCACAACAGAGACATAGATCAATGGAACAGAACAGAGCCCTCAGAAATGATGCCGCGTATCTACAACTATCTGACCTTTGACAAACCTGACAAAAACAAGCAATGGGGAAAGGATTCCCTATTTAATACATGGTGCTGGGAAAACTGGCTAGCCATATGTAGAAAGCTGAAACTGGATCCCTTCCTTACACCTTATACAAAAATTAATTCAAGGTGGATTAAAGACTTAAATGTTAGACCTAAAACCATTAAAATACCACAAGAAAACCTAGGCAATACCATTCAGGACATAGGCGTGGGCAAGGACTTCATGTCTAAAACACCAAAAGCAATGGCAACAAAAGCCAAAATTGACAAATGGGATCTAATTAAACTAAAGAGCTTCTGCACAGCAAAAGAAACTACCAGCAGAGTCAACAGGCAACCTACAGAATGGGAGAAAATTTTTGCAACCTACTCATCTGACAAAGGGCTAATATCCAGAATCTACAATGAACTCAAACAAATTTACAAGAAAAAAACAAACAACCCCATCAAAAAGTGGGCAAAGGACAGGAACAGACACTTCTCAAAAGAAGACATTTATGCAGCCAAAAAACACATGAAGAAATGCTCATCATCACTGGCCATCAGAAAAATGCAAATCAAAACCACAGTGAGATACCATCTCACACCAGTTAGAATGGCCATCATTAAAAAGTCAGGAAACAATAGGTGCTGGAGAGGATGTGGAGAAATAGGAACACTTTGACACTGTTGGTGGGACCGTAAACTAGTTCAACCATTGTGGAAGTCAGTGTGGCGATTCCTCAGGGATCTCGAACTAGAAATACCATTTGACCCAGCCATCCCATTACTGGGTATATACCCAAAGGACTATAAATCATGCTGCTATAAAGACACATACACACGTATGTTTATTGCGGCACTATTCACAATAGCAAAGACTTGGAGCCAACCCAAATGTCCAACTACGATAGACTGGATTAAGAAAATGTGGCACATATACACCATGGAATACTATGCAGCCATACAAAATGATGAGTTCATGTCCTTTGTAGAGACATGGATGAAACTGGAAAACATCATTCTCAGTAAACTATCACAAGGACAAAAAACCAAACACCGCATGTTCTCACTCATAGGTGGGAATTGAACAATGAGAACTCATGGACACAGGAAGGGGAACATCACACTCCGGGGACTGTTGGGGGGTGGGGGGAGGGGGGAGGGACAGCATTAGGAGATATACCTAATGCTAAATGACGAGTTAATGGGTGCAGGAAATCAACATGGCACATGGATACATATGTAACAAACCTGCACATTGTGCACATGTACCCTAAAACCTAAAGTATAATTAAAAAAAAACCTAAAAAAAATTAAAAATTAAAAAATTAAAACAATTAAAAAAATAAAAAAATAAAAAAGATGCTATTCAAACTATTTACTAGATTTCTTCTTTTAATCATGAACAAGTAAAATTTTTAATATATAGAGAAACAATGCATAACAAAAGATATATTCACAATCCAAGCGAATGTTTACTCATGATTTGGACTATAATAAAGTGACAGTCTATTTGTTAATATTTACTGATAATGAGATATTAGTTTCTTTAGGCATATGAATTCTTCTTTGTTAAAAGTCTTCCTTCATGCACATGTAATCTGAAAATTCTTTTTGGTTGGAGAAAGTAGGGAAGCATAATAAAAGGAAGGAAAAGATGCAAAAAAAAAAAAAAAATAGTGTGTCTGTTCTTTCCCCCACTTTAGGTTTTTGTTTGCTTTGTTGAAGATCAGTTGACTGTAAGAATTTGGCTTTATTTTTAGGTTCTCTATTCTGTTCTATTGATTTATATTTTTACATAATAAAACATATTTGTATTTTTATACCTGCCTATTTTTATACCAGTACCATGTTGACAAACTATAATATTCAAATACAGAAAATCACCAAGAAGCATTACCTATATAGTGATGAATTATCACACAACATTTATTGTTTAGGCCAATGACAAGGTCAAAGACTAATACTTTAAGCAGTTAAGATGAAAACTTGTACAAAACACAAAACCGAAAAACTCGCCCCTAACTCAGAGATGAGTATTTTCTGGAATACTAACACTTCAGTTATCTTGTTTCCTGGGCCCACATCAGATTGGAAGTAGCTAAGAAGAGAATGCTGGAGGAAGCAGCCAGATGTAGACATAATTACAGCAATAGAAAGCAGAATAATCATAGCCTAAGCAATAGCAAAGTTAACAGGCAAAAAGTAGTTACCGTGTTATGCCCTTGACTTTCATTCCTCTCAACAACCCATGTGGCAGCTCTATCATAAGGCACTTACTATGTACATTCTCTCTAATTCTTACAAGTTGGCATTATTGTTCCCAATTTACAACTGAGGAAACTGTGGTTCAGAGAAACTAAATACTTTGTGACAAGATTCCTTAACAAGCAAGTGAGTCAGGATGTGGACCTGGCCCTAAGTAGAGTGACTGTAAATCCCAGTTTGAATAAGCAGACTCATCTTATTCCTGTTGTCCTGCTTAAATAATAACAGTGTCCCAGTTTGGATGTTGAGTTATGCGGTCCCCTATCCAAAGGGCACATCCTGTCCCCAGTCAGTTGGTCCCACCTTCTCCACACAAGAGTGGCCTTCAAAGCTGACACCTTGACACTGAGGCAAGAGAAGCATAACTGTAAAAAAGAACCTAAAACACTCAAAATGCATGCCAATTTGAGATCATTCAGAGAAAAGGAGAATGGTTTATTCAGTTTGATTATTCCCAAGAGCAGGAATCTATTAAGGAACTAACAAATACCTATACAATGACACTGTCCCCAAAGAAATGGTTAAATTAAACAAATTAAATGTAAATAGAAGAGTATGTAACACAGTATAAAATGATTTTTATCCCAAGTTGTTAAAGGTTAACTTTTGAACCTAAAGAGGGTTTTAGTTATCAAGAAAATTCATTGTTTTTTGACCCTTTCTTTCCTAATCATAGTCCAAGGAATAATTACTGTATTTTTCCTCCACAAAATGCCTCCCCCTCCCACACTCACAAAAAAATTTGCTTCTCAGCTCAGTCTCTGAATGTCTGAGTCCAAATGCTCACCACATGCTGTGTGATCTTAGACAAGAGTCTTGTCCTCCCTCATCCTTTTACTTATCTGTAAAATTAAGACAATAACCACACCTGGCTCACCAGAATGCAGGGAGGATGGTACAAAATAATGGATGTAAAGCACTTGGAAAAGTGAACAGTATTTAGCACACAGACCATGCTTAACAATTTTACTTACGATGATGAATATTAACCTTATTAACATTCCTAATGTTAAGCCCAATTCAAGTCCTTTTCCCCTTTGAAAAGTGAACTCCCAAGTAGAAGAAATATGTTCAAAATCTAGCCAAAATGATACTGGCACTAGTACTTATAAAATACTCCCCAAAACAGGTTTACAATTCAAAGCCAAAGGAGACTAAGGCACCTGGTCTAACTACTTCATTCTATAGAAAAGGAAAATTGAACCAGAGAGGTGATGTGACTTCCCAAACACATAAAACCAACTTAGTAGCAAAGCTAGATATTATGGACTTCATGCCGAAAATGTCCTGAATACAGAAAGAGTATGGGCCTTTGTGGGGAATAAAGCTCATCTTCCACATGATAGCTGTGTAACCTCAGGCAATTTTACTTAACATTTCTGAAGCTTGTTATTCTCTATTGATAAAAATAAGGATTAGAGTTTTCCTTTGTCAGGGTATTCTGAGGAATAAAAGAACACACAAAGAGGTGGGAGTCACACTCATACAATACGGTGGATGTTTGAAGTGGCATAGCCACTACAGGGAATTGGTCACTACTTACCAAACCATGAGATGTACAAATCCTTCCACACATGCATTCCATTTCTAGAAATGTATCCTTCGGGAAGACATGTATGTTGAAGGATGTTCACTGAAGCTTTCACTGTATTAACAACCAACAAAAAAATTAAATCTCTAAGAGGGAAATGCTGCTAACAACAAAAAACAAAGAGTAAGGAAGATTTATATAAAGTGCAAATAGTAAGCCTTTTAAAATTAAGCAAATTAGAATGTCATTGAATAATATGCAGAGTAGATTTTGTTAAGCAAATTAGAATGTCACTGAATAATATGCAGAGGTTTTGAACTCATGCATGACAAAACAAAACATTAAGATATGAATGTGTATATGTATATGCAGATGAAATTGTTAATAGATACATATGATGAAACTAGTGGCATTTGAGGGAAAAAAGAAAGATAATTTTGACCATTTATCACATATACTCCCATATCTTTTAAAGTTTGTATCATATAAATGTATTCATATATTATTTATATAGCAGAAAAATATATAGCATGCCTAGCATATAGAGGATACTAAATATTTCTTTCTGCCTATATACCTCAATACTCAGTGTTACAATGTTTATTACTATAATTGATATTTCTATCATTGTCATTATAACTTCAAACACAATTTTTAAAAACAAATATTGTTTCAGTGACTCCTCTGTCCCATTAGAGAGCTTTTCTATCAAGTTTCAAATCTGGCTGTTCATTTATGACCTGCACTAAAGGTCTGTATCCCACAGGCTGAGCTAAGGGATGAACAAAGGTTAATAAAAACACATAAAGGCAAGGCAGGAGAAGTCAGTCTCCCTTGCCTCTGTTTGTGGTGTCATTTGTCTCCCTGTTAAAATACAATAAAGATAATAAAAGGAAATCAGCTGTGGAAAATGAAAGAGCCCTTTATTCATAAAAACAATTCAAATGAGAAAACTCTTTTAATGGGGATGAGACAACTACCATGCAAAACAGTGGGAGAGGGACACATAAAACCCTTAGGACAATTCATTAACCACAAATTATTGTAGGCAATTCAAATCTTTTCCCCCAAAACAGGTTTATGTTCTAACCATCAGCATGATAGATGCCTTCAAGCAAATTCTCAGACTGATGCAAAAGCAGTAGGCAAAAACAAGATATTTGAATACAGGATCTGCCCTAGCAATCTGAGAGTCCTTAGAAGAAACATGGTTCTGTAATGGACATGATAAAGGAAGCATGATAAAGAGAACTGGTAGAAGGAAGGCCACCTGGCTCACCCTTAGATCTGACTGCTTGCTCCACTTCAACTAACTCACACCCCTGAATAAACAAATCCATGACCTTGGGAAAGCTAATCACCTTGTTTTTGGACCACCTCACCTAAAATGAAGGTAATAATATGTGCCTAATCTATCTATCATAGCTGTTACGATGCTTAATTTTTAAAAAGAAATATATATGTATAATGAGTCCAAATTGCTCCTATTAAATCATGCCAGCCACTCAGACACCACACAGCCTGCACCTATTGAAATTGCAAGCCTGCTCTCAGTAACAATTGCGGACCCTTCATTTACTACCACCCCTACTTTTCCTCTTCCTCCCCATTCCTAAGCTTGCAGCATAATTTCAAATTAAACTGTATGTTGAAAAGCTCTACAGTGAATGTAAACAAAATGCAATTTTGTTTTTCAACATATAGTTTAATTTACATTTTTATCCCACCACCCTGTTAGAGGACTAAAATCTGAGACCCTACAGGAGTTTTGGCAGGCTCCTTTCTGTTCTAATTGACGCACCGCGGATCTGTGCTTAGCCTGTAGGCCGCTAGCCATGTCCAGCTGCCTCTTTCTGCTAAGACCTCCTCACCCCTCAAAAACAAAGGCCTCAGTGCCACCCTTTCCTGGGCTCCACATTCAATCCAAGGAAATACTCATGCTTCCTTTACCTCATGCTATAGTTTGAATGTGTCTCCCAAATTTCATGTGTTGAAAACTTAATCCCCAATGTGGCAGCATTAAAAATGGGTCCTTTAGTAGTTGAATGGATCATTCATGAGGACTCTGCTCTCTTGAATAGATTAATCCATTCATGGATTAATGATTATCATGGGGTGTAACTGGTGGCTTTGTAAGAAGAGGAAGAGAAACCTGAGCTAGCATGTCAGTGCTCTCAGCCACCCACTATGCGATGCACTGCAGCACCCTGGGACTGCAGAAAGCCCCTACCAGCAAGTAGGCTTTCACCAGATGTATCACCTCAACCTGGAACTTCTCAGCCTCCAGGACTGAAAGAAATTCCTTTTCTTTATAAATTACCTAGTTTGGGGTATACTGTTGTAAGCAACAGAAAATTGATTAAGAGATCCCACAATCTCTGAGGAGCAGGCCAAGCTCAGTATTGCCTTCTTCTCATCCTGTCACCAAAGCAATATGGAAGCCATATTGAAAGTCATGCCAGTGGTCCCATTGGAGCTTGAAAAGTCTCACTTTAAGTATTGATAGCTTCAGTCTAATCTCCTTATGCTTTTTTCTCTCCATCCACAATCCACACTTCACAAGGTGAATGAGTACTCACTTTCAGAAACAGAGCCCTGACCTGGTGTGGTGGCTCATGCCTGTAATCCCAGCACTTTGGGATGCTGAGGCAGGCGGATCACCTGAAGTCAGGAGTTTGAGACCAGCCTGGCCAACATGGTGAAACCCCATCTCTACTAAAAATACAAAAATTAGCTGGGCATAGTGGCACGCACCTGTAATCCCAGCTACTCAGGAGGCTGAGGCACGAGAATTGCTGGAACCTGGAAGGCAGAGGTTGCAGGGAGCCAAGATCGCACCACTGCACTCCAACCTAGGTGACAGGGTGAGACTCCATCTCAAAAAACAAAAACAAACAAACAAAAACAAAAATCTCAGAAACAGGGTGCTGCGGTTTGGCAAGGGTTTTAATTGGCAAGGAAAGCTTCAGTCATGTTCACTAGGTTAGATTAATTGAGGCATAAGAGAGTGTTAGTCATTTGGAAATTATTTATATTGCAAAGCAGCAAAACCAAAGAATCTACATTACTGGGTGCCTGAAGGTCTGTTTTGACTCTGCCACCAACTAAGAACAAAAGGAAGAGGTTCACCACTCAGGGACATCACTTTCTCTGTATGTACACATTTTTCTGAGACAACTGGACAAAATGAAGACTTTTCACACTAAGTTTGTTCTTCAGGCTCATGTGGGAACCCGCCATACCCCAGGACAGTCATGCATGAGACAGGTAAAAATTCAGTATCATTCCTAATTCTGCCTCTCATTCTTCTGCAGCTTTGTGGTTCAACATTATTAATTGACATCAAAAAATCTAAACTAAAAGTGTTTATTTGATACACTGTATTAACCCAACCTTCGTCTTTTCTGGGATAGCAAAGTAAAGTCTATTTTACAAATAAGGATTTGTAAAATCATCAGTGGGCTGTCAAGCAGATAATGCTTCTGAAAAACACACAGACAAGATAAAACAAAACAGAACAGAACAACACTGCCTTCGGATATAACTGCTTTGTAGAGTCAGATCGTGCTTGATTGGTTATGGCTAAATCCTTGATCTACATGGGTGTCAGTTGCCTATTTGTAAAATAATTAGGCTAAAATTAATAATCTCTAAGGCTATTTCCAGATCTAAAAGTCCACATCAGCATCACTCTGTAAGATACTGTTTTTATCTTTCTATAATGTATCTTGCAAATTTTAACTTAGGAGTTTAGGAAAATACAGGATTAGTTGCTCCATTTCAACCTTGGTTGGCCATCTGTTCATGGGAACTAGGGTCAGATACAGTAAACTTGAGGTTATATTCAGGAAATCCGAGGGTGTCTATAAGAATAGCATATCCAGTCTTTATCTTCTACAGGCAATCTGTTTCATTTGTTGTGTTTTTGTTAAAGGTATTAGACAATTATAATGGCAATGGCTATCACTTTGTGTTTCTGCTAAAGGTATTAGAGAATTATAATGGTAATGGCTATCACTAGAAGGCAAATTCCCTGAAGGCAAGGGACTTTTTTCTATTTTATTCTCTGCTCTTATTTTTTTTTAAAAGCAGATTTATTGCAATACAATTGTTCTATTACTAAATTCAACAACTTAAAATATACAATTATTTTTAGTATATTCACAGAGTTGTAGACCTATCACAAGATCTTTAATTGGGAAAATAAGAACGTTCTGGGTTTAAATAGTGGTGGTGGTTTCACAACATGGGTTCTGTACTTAATGCTACTGAATGGTTTAGAATGGTTACTGCAGCAAATTTTATGTTGTGTGTATTTTACCACAATATAAAATTCCAGAAAAAAATCTCACTGAAGTACTTTTTAACATCATTTGTGTTTTCATTCTGTAGCTCAAGTATTATCACTCTTTACTGACTTGATTCTTTAATAAGTTCTGGGACCCTTATAGAATAGTCATCTTTGAAATCACTTGGACAGTAGTTTTCCCCAGGCAATGAAATTAGAGATTTCCCCTTCTTCAGATCCACCTATATTTCCTAAAATAAGCATGCATAACTCTTTAGACAGAAAACAATTATAAACATTATTTTTTAAATATTAGGAATATATGTAATTAGAACTTTTGAGTGAAAAATTGCAAAGGGCTTTTTGGAATCTGAGGAAGAGAGAAACCTTTTGGAGATACTGCCTTCTCCTATGGCATTGCACCACATGCTTTTATGCTTATGGCTCATCTGTGAGATGTAACATTTTGCATTTATCCTGCCTTTCCTATAAAAACTGTGTTACTTGGTTTATAAAATTTCTATTGGTAAACATATTTCAGAAATATATCCATAGATACACCTATATATACATCTAAGAGATGTATAAAGTAAGAATAATAGAGTTAGAACAGCCTCCTTTTGCAACCTTTAATGAACTGATGTATCTAGTCATTGATCATCACCACCTGCTAAAAGAGAGGCAACCAGACAGTAAATGCTTAATAAGGAAAAACACAGCAACCTTTATCAAGTAGAATTGCTACAAATAAACCTACCTGTATCTGATTAAACCACTAGCACCAATGCTCAATTTACAGGAAAAGTAGAGACTATAGGAAGAAGTTAAACAACACCATGGTGACACAATTATCAAAATCCAGATGGCAGAAAACTCTACAGGATAAATAACCTGGTTCCTTCAACAATGGAAAGAATTAGAAATTTTCGGACTTGATTCACACAAATTGTTACAAAAATATAGTACTTGTAAGAGAATTTGAAATTTGAATAATGGTTAGGTATTTGATGATATTAAATTATTATTTTTACTTGTGACTGCAACTGTAGTTCTTTTTTAAAGTATTATGTTTTGGAAATACACACTGAAATTGTTTCAAAGGCAATAATTTGACTTCTGGGACTTGCTTCAAAAATACTCAATGAGTATAAGTGAATGGAGGTATTGATTAAACAATATTTGTCATGATTGTATAATTTCTGAAGCTGGGTTGTGAGTGCATGGAGTTTTACTTTACTATTATTTCTACATCTGCAGATGATTGAAAAATTTCATGATACTTTAAAAATGTATTTTTCCAAATAAATGGAATGGTGAGAAGGGGTATTTGGAAGGTATTTGGAATGAAATTCAGAGCTATTTCACTGTCCAGTTCTGCTGCATGTTTTTATTACACCATAATTCTGCTCACAACCTGATTCATTTTACATTCTGACTTTATGTCAGATGTACTAATCTACTTTTAAAATAACGAATAGGTTATTTTAATGAACAAGGTTTTGCTTGTTCATTAGTTTTCTAGCATTTAGTTTGTTTTTATTCTTTTCAGTTTGAAGAATATACAAGATATAATTCGCCAGAGTAAAATTTTCTACCTAGGTGCCTCCATTTACTACTGCCATATATATATAAACTGAAGAGGGAATTTTTTCATGACCAGCCTTCTGGGAATCACAGAAATGTGATTGATCTGGAATACTCTCCACAGTCTACGGGCTGATGTCATGTGGCTCTCTCATAAATGGGAAGGAGCTGTGAAATGGCAGAAAATACTCGATTTTACAACTATTTTTGAAAATCTTTAATATTCGTTATTTTAAAAGTAGATTAGTACATCTGACATAAAGTCAGAATGTAAAATGAATCAGGTTGTGAGCAGAATTATGGTGTAATAAAAACATGCAGCAGAACTGGACAGTGAAATAGCTCTGAATTTCATTGAAATGTGTTGTATAATTGATCGTGGATGTAAAGCACAGCATGTTTATGGATTCGGCAAGAGAGAATGTAGATTTTTTTTCCCCAGGACAAGCAGACATACTCTGGTACCTGTAGAAAATATAGAAATATATTGCAGCTGAAGAGATCATCACCATTATATTATAAAACATACGGTGCTGTGTAAAAAAGACACACACACACACAAAAACCATCAAATCATTTTAAGTAACTATATTTGTGGTAATGTTGATGCTATTATTCTGAGGTTGATGCATGTATATTGTTAGAAAAAATTAATAATTACATTGATATTATTAAGAA